>NC_090371.1:84288870-84598803 GCF_036365525.1 Heterodontus francisci | reverse complement strand
CATTTTCCTATCTACCATAAATCAGATATGGATAGAATTTACATTTCTAGTTCTAAGACAAATGGTCTGAAGAAGGCATTGATTGACATTAATATTTCTGAAATAAAAACAAGAAATGCTGGAAATACTCAGCAGGTCTGGCAGCATCTGTGGGGAGAGAAGCAGAGTTAACATATCAGGTCAGTGACCTTTCATCAGAATATTTCCGAACATGTTCCTACATGAGTTGAGATTGTGATGTTAGAATTTGTCACCCTTTTAGATTGTGCCGAAATTGCATGTTATTGCTGGAGGATATTGTTAGAATGTTAACCACTTTGTTGGATAACTATTTACAGTTTAATGATATCTTTCAATGCTAGATTATGGATGGTAACAGAATTCTATTTCTATAGCAAGATAAAATTGTATCTATTGCGTAGAAAATATGACTGGTTTGTAGGCTTTCCATCTTTTTAGCTTTAGCTATACAGCAGAATGCTCTGATCAAAATTGATAGTACGTAATTAATTAGTCCTAATGGCAAAAAAGCAGAAATTCCAGACATATGAAAATGTCAGAGAAGAAAAGACCAATTCGTCCATCTAGCCTATCCCATACAGGCATGATGCAGCACAGTATGGACATTCCCTACCCACCCAGAGCCAGGTAATCTCCCGAGAGAGGCAAAAAAGATCTAAACACAAGGTAATGAGGAAAATATAATTTGGCAAATTCCTCACTCTTCCATTTAGGAGACCACACTGGTACTGACATATTACAGGGTACCTACCTCTTGTAGGATTTCCACCCTCGTCAGAAACAGATCCAACCATACAAGATGTTCAGCAGGTCTTCAATTCTCTTGGAAAAGAAGAACCACCTAACATCTAATCTAGTTCTGCCATATGTAGAGTATAAGCGTGACCACTGGTCTGCCCTAACTAATGCAATTGAAATAATTTATCCACATAAACACAATCAAATCCCTTCGTTATTTTATAAATCATGAGAAAATTTTCCCAGAGTCTTGATTCTTTAACTATACAGATCAAGCTCTTTAAGCTTATCTGGGCTGTAGTGTGTTTTAAACTGAGGATTAATCTTGTGATAAAAGCAAAATACTGCGGATGCTGGAAATCTGAAATAAAAACAAGAAATGCTGGAACCATTCAGCAGGTCTGGCAGCATCTGTGAAAAGAGAAGCAGAGTTAACGTTTCGGGTCAGTGACCCTTCTTCGGAACACAAGATTAATCTTGTGAACCTTCTCTGAACCTTTTCCAAGACTTCAACATCCCTTACTGTGTGATAAGAAAAAAACTGGACAAAGTATTCTAATTGAGGCCGAACTAAGGTCTTGTAACAAGGTCTTCTATCTCAGAGTCTGCACAAACCGTAGTGGGTACAGACCCTTCCACTTCTCCATCACTGACAGCATTAGTAGAATGATTTTGACTGCCTCTTTGTTCTGTTGGTTTCTGACCCAGTATCTGCTGCTCCTCCCCTTGTTGCCTAACATTCTTTTGTGTTGTGATTTATTTTCTCCTCTATGAGAAAAGAATGCTTGTAACTATCATTCACTGATCAACATTCATTATACTTAATATAATTTTTCTACTATTAGAGTTGTCACAACTGCTCTTATCAAGTTCGAACATGGAAGGAGATGCTTCAAAGGACTTCAGTGAATTGCATTCTACAGTTGCTTTATAATTGGAATCATCCAAATGAATGAAAAACTTCAATTCAGGGTGTGCTTGAGGTGAGATCCTTTGGATCCTGACTGAACTTTTAGGGTAAATATTAACCACTTATCTCAGAGATAGAAAAAAGTATTAGTTGAGGCTTTTTTTTTATTCGTTTGTGGGATGTGGGCACGCTGGTCGGCCAGCATTTTTTGCCCATCCCTAATTGTCCTTGAACTGAATGGTTTACTAGGCCATTTCAGAGGGCATTTAAGAGTCAACCACATTGCTGTGAGTCTGGAGTCACATGTAGGCCAGACCAGGTAGGACAGCAGATTTCCTTCCCTAAAGGGCAGTAGTGAACCAGATGGGTTTTTACAACAATCAACAATGGCTTCATGGTCACCATTAGACTAGCTTTTAATTCCAGATTTTATTAATTTAATTCAAATTTCATCATCTGTTGTGGTGGGATTCTAACCCCTGTCCCCAGAGCATTAGCCTGGGTTCTGGATTACTAGTTTAGTGACATTACCACTCTGGCACCACCTCCCCCTAATCTTGGGGCTTGCAGCCTATCATTTACTTTTACTGCCCTTATCAGGTCAGTAAACTTCTTGTTAGGTAAGCAGATCGTCAAACTCAGCCAACTGGGAATACGAATATTGAAGTTTGTTTGGGATTAAACCTCCAGTGCCTCGTGTGATGGTTGAGAAATTTGCTGTACTCCTTGATTATGAATTTAGGAAGAGTAGCATTTAAAGAGTTTTATGACTATTTATTCTACTGCTTATGATGAACTATCTCATTTTAAGAAATTTAATACAAGTAGTTATTGCAGGTACTGTGGTTTGACTTGTTTGTTTTATGCTGTTTTCATTTTTTAATCAATTGGAACATGATGGGATGGAAATTAATTTTGCGTTTCTTCGGGAGCACGCACCAGAAGCCAGAGATCTGAGGCTCACCCTAAATTGGTCTTCTGACCTCATCAGCATATTGCACAAGGACAAAGTTGGGCCAGTTCCTTCACCAGGTCTTGGGGATGGTGGTATGGGGGTTGAAAGGAGCAATCAGAAAAGATTGAGTGAGGGATGGGGCCAAGTGGATTGCAGAAAAAGTCTTCAGGACTGCTATGGAGTCAGGAGCAGCATTCCACGTTCAGGTAAGTATTTTTTTAAACTGTAGCTTGTGGTGGCAGCTTGCATTGGCTCTGTTCAGGGCAGCCCAATTTTGAAAAGATATGAGACCGCTTATTTGTACATGCGAAGTGCTCACTAACAAGCTGCTTCAGGTGCAGACCCTAGGTGGTGCATTTCTGAATCAGAATCTGTGCACGCTCACCATTCACCAGATTATGGCTTAGGTGCTCATTTCATGTCTGTAAACGGAGACAGTGTCAATAAATCCCTAGGCTGATATTTGCGTTGTATCTCACAGCATTCGATATCTGTTGAAAATTCTGAATTTGTGTTGTTCAGTTGCACAACAACATTGGGTTTTGAGATTTGCTGCATCTGCATTACACCATTCTACAACGAAGTACTATTGAGACAGTAAAGATATTTATACAAAGTGAAATGTACACTTCTTTCTATTTTAGAAAAAATTTCCATTTCTGCAAAGCAGAAAATACATGAGGTGAACTGATAACATCTCAACCCAATTGTAGCAAGCAAGTTGAAGGAATATAACCTGGGTCTCTTAACCCATTACACTGATTGGAATCTACCGCTCTCACCACAAGCTTGCCACTTTCAAAACATTGTCAGATATTTTGACTTAGACACTGTAGAATCCTATGGAGTTAGATCTACATTTAGTTAAGAGGATGGTGAAATGGGTCAACCTGGCCTCAAATCCAGCCAGGCTGATGAAGTAAAAGTATTTCCTAACTGATGATTACAACAGTGCTATGTAAAATAAGTTTGGGAAAATGCAAACCAGTCCCCAGTGTGCAAAGTCCTACAGTGAGAGAAAAATAACGGTTGTCAAATTGGTGAGAAGTACATTAATCTCTTTTTGAACATTGTGCTGATAAAACTTATAGAATCATAGCATGATGTTGTTGTTGACATAACACAGAAGGAGGCCATTTGACCCATTCTGCCAATGTTGGCTCTTTGAAAGAGTTATTCAATTCACTCCCACTGTCCTGCTCTTTCCCCGTAGCTCTGTAAATTTTTCCTTTTCAACTATTTATTCAATTCCCTTTTGAAAGTGATTATTGAATCTGCTTCTATCACCCTTTCAAGCATAGCATTCCAGATCATAATAACACACTGCATCAAAAAAAATCCTCATGCCACTTCTGGTTCTTTCATCAATCAACTCAAATCTGTGCCCTCTGGCAACTGACGCTTCTGCCACTGGAGACACAGTAAATTAGGAGAAACTGTCAAAGCCCTTCATGATTTTTCACACCTCTCTCAAATCTCCTGTTAACATTCTCTGCTGTAAGAAGAGCAATACCAGTTTCTCTAGTCTCCCCAAGTAACTGTAGTACCATTCTAATAAGTCTACTCTGCACCTTCTCTAAGCCTTGACATCCTTCCTAAAGTGCGGTACCCAGAATTGGCCACAAAGAAGCTGTGGGCCCAACACGGACCATGGTGAATACCACTGCACATTTCCCTTCAGTCTGAAAAGCAACCATTCATCACTACTCCCAACTTTCAGTCCCTTAAATAATTTTATATGCATGCAGCCACTACCCCTTTAATCAATTGGGTTTTAAATTTACTAACAAGTATATTGTATGGTATTTTATCAAATGCTTTTTGAATGTCCATATACACAACATTACTACCTTTTTTCTGATATACCTTTAAGGGGCGTGTCTAAAACAGCTGTCAACACCAGACAGGTTATGATGTATATATTCATGTAATCATCGAGCAGAAGTTAGGAGCAGTCAGAGTGACTATATGTTCATGAATCTCCCCGTTATTGTTGGACATAGTTTCATGTCTTTATTTAAAGAATCCACTTATTTTAGTAACCAATCTTCCTTGTGTAGTTGGTGTGGGTTTGTGTTAAAGAAAGATAAACACAATATGGTGGCAGCTGGTGCTGTTTGAAGATTTGATTCAAAGATTTTGCAGGATCTGCAACACTGAACTCCTCCACAAAAGGCTACAGAGCTTCAAGCTTAAAGACGTTACAAGTTCATCTGCAGTACTTTTGGCAGCATTGAAGTCTTTGTGTGAGCAGTTCTGCAACAGTGTAGGCGTCCATTACACAGCATAGCTGCCCAGTCCTGGTAAAACAATTGCAGAACTGGAGAGCATTAGTCTGAGTCTAACTCCCGATTCAGCTTGCACAGAAAAAAAATTATTTTATATTACTGACTCCATGTGGTGTGGCATGGGTATCAAGGCAGTGGATCAGGAGTTGGGCTGGAGGTGACCAAATGTTCGAGACAGGGCCAGAAAGTAAGAAATAGTAAGAAGTCCATCAAATGGCAGCCTTCAACCATATTGAGAAGGCTGACAAAGGCCTTCATTGCCATTAAAATATTTGGCTCCAAAACACAGCTTTGTGCGGATGGCCAAGCAAAACAGCAGGACGCCAGCAACAGTGATGTCAGTCCCAAGTCTAACAATTAGGTGTGGCTATCCAGGGTTCTGCAAGCCAGTGGAGCCACAGAACATAAACCCTTAAGGTCTGTGCAAGTTTAAATCTTTATTCCTGCTACTGATGCTGTTCAAGACAAAATAACAATGAAGTTTCCATCCCTAAACTGGAAGGCAGCAGACCTCCTCACTGAATTTAAATTATTCAGGCAGAGAATGGAATCATGTTTTCTTGACCTGGCTGTCGCCAAACCAGACAGACAAGTCATAAAGGTGAAAATTGCTATTGGGAATGAAAGCCTCCAATGGTTAAACACATCCAGACGTTCTGAATATGACCTAAAAGAGCCAAGTAAGATATGGTCTATACTGGAAGACCAGTTGAAAGTTAGACTTAACTTCCAAATGCACCATCTCGAATTCATGTCGTTCCGATGGCAACCCAAGGAGATGATAGATCAGTTTGTTAGCCACTGTGGAGATAAGGGGCGTGATTGCGACTTTTCAAAGGCTGAACTAGCTGACAGAATTATCAAACTCGTGATAGCTTCTACCCCTATCGAATAATGCCAAAAGGATCTTCTCGACCAACCCAAACGCTACAGCTTGGGACCTTTGCTTAAAATTGGGCAAAAATCCAAACCATCCTTATGGGTAGGCAGAGTTTGCAAGCTCTGTGCACTTTGTCTACCACTGGCACGGTTGCCAATGCAACCAAACCTGGTAAGCCATGTAGGCGGTGCGGCCTCATCCATTCACCAAGAAATTGTCTGGCCTTCCACAACCTTTCCAAGGCATGTGGCACCAGAGGGCACTGGAAGCGACAATGCAAGAAACCAAAGCCAGAACAGGTGGTTTGATATCAGGACCAGTCATTGTCGGATGCACGAAAGGTACAGCATCCCAACAGATAGAGGGACCACTCCAAATTCCACAGGCAGAAAATCCATGAGATGACCAGCCAGACTGCAAGATTTGAAGGTGAGAATGACCAAGGCACTGCCACACACAGTGAGCAGGCATTCCATACTGTTAGCATCACAGAGTATATTGGCACAGTGGTACCTTCTGAAGTCTTTACCATTATTCACATTATATGCCCACAAAAGCCTGGGCGACATACACTGTGGACTAAAATTGGCACAGGTGCGAGTGCCAGCATTCTACCACTTTGCATTCTGAAGAACATGCACCCACAGAAATGGCAAGTTAGGGCTCAACCAACCACTGTCAAACTCACAGCATACAACGGCTCAGAGATTCCATCCTTAGGATCCATGACACTCGAATGTCAATAGAACAACTCGCCATGGGCAGCCCAAACGTTTTACATCATGGACACCACAGCTCCACCAATTGCAGGCCTACTGGTGTTCAGAGACCTGACCTTGGTTGCCTTTCATAACAGTTACGATCAGGTAAGGAGGGGTCACAAGACTCCCCACTTGTCCTCCTTCTTATTTGACCGCAACCGGTTTTATCCCTTATTTAAACAGTGGATGTCCTTACCACTTCACTGAGTGTTTTACCTTTTACCTTTGTATAAGAACCAATCAGACAGGTTTCTTGAGTTTAAACAAGAAAGAGGTGAGTTTATTATACTTAATAATCTAAACCCGTTCTAAATAATATAATAAAATTACGCTATACACTCACATACACACAAATAGATTACAAAGTGATGAGGAGTAGATTTGTGGTTGGATTAGAGTCCAGAACAAATAAAAATTAATACACAGTCTGTGGGGTTGGGTGATTCAGTTGTCTTCTGGTTGAAGTGGTGTTCTTGAGGTCTTTGGCTGGTAGAAGTGTAATTTGTGGCTGGCCTACCTGGCTCAGAGTTTTCTTGGAGACAGAATTGCAGGTGGCTTTTTTCCCCTGGTGTCTTTGTCTTGGATCCAGCACCCAGCAGCTAGGCTTTGCACATCCCACCAGGCCCTCTGGAGAGAGAGAGAGAGAGAGAGAGAAAGCCTTTCTGGCTTCTACTCAGAATAAATGACTGGCTTGTCTGCTTTGTCCAAGGGAAATGTCCAACATTCACAAAGATGGATAGACTGCCTCAGTGTATTGTCTGGAACCTTCTAATGAGATTCAAGTTCAGGAATTTCAGTCCCTCCGGCCTCAGGATGTTAACATTTACACGTGGAAGGGTTGGCCCTTTCAAGATTAATGTCCCAGGATGGCTTTGAATGTCTTACTAATGAAAACAATCTCCTGTGGTTGACTCAATAGAGAAAGCCATTGTTTTGGGTACAGGCTCATCAGACATGTGTCTCCTCTTTGGGGCCTTGGAATGTCAAGGTGTTCAAATGCATATTGCGGTGGCCATCTTGGCTACCAGCTTTTTTTTTAATTAACTGTAGAATTGCAGCTCTTTTTTTCATTAAAAGTTTAATGTAGGTTTCCAATTGATGAATCAAAAAATCCTCCTTTGACATAGCAGATTTTTCTTGACAGACACAATAATGGCAAAGACAACCGACCACAAGGAGAACTGCAGACAATCTGCGATGAGCAAGAGCAGGCTCTACAGGAGCTCGGCTACAAACACAATGAGTCAGAACTCAAAATCGTGACAATCAAAGAAGCCAACAAAGCTTTGCAGGGTGTAAGTGGAAACTGATCTGAAAATCGAGAAGGAGTGGAGAAGGGCACTACAGCATGACCTTCAGAGCAACACCATTTCAGAACTGAGAACATAAACACAGCAACTCAGCACCCTGAAGAAGGAATTCCTTCGATTATAAGAAGGCATGGCACAAAAGGTACAAGTATGAATACCCAATGGCATAACACTGCAAAGAAATCAATGCCAAATCAGGGAAGAACCAGACTGAGAAATACCAAGTAGCCCAATCGCAAGTAGAACACGATCAAAGACACAGTCTTAGCACAACACTCCTACGGACAACCAGAGTTGTAAGAACATATAGCAATCTCAAACCAACTTCACAGTAACCAGTCTGGGTGTATCAGTAAATCACCATTACGCTTCAGAGACTTATAAATTTATCACTTTGTATAATCATGTCATGAAACACAATATTTTTCTCTGGATGTAATGTAAATAGTTTTGATTATTTAAGGATACAATTTTAACTTAGAAAAAAGGGGTTGTGGTATACCTTTAAGGGACATGTCTAAAACTGCTGTCTATCACCAGACAGGATATGATGTATATACTCTTGTAATCATTGAGCAGAAGTTAGGAGCAGTCAGAGTGATCAGATGTGTTCGTGAGCCTCCCAGTTATTGTTGTACATAGTTTCATGTCTTCAAATAAAGAATCCACTTATTTTAGTTACCAATCTTCCTTGTGTGGTTGATGTGTTGGTGTTAAAGAAAGAAACACAAAAACCTTCATCCAACCTCTCCATTACTCAATTTAAAAACTCAATCAAGTTAGTCAAACAGAAATTTCCTTTAACAAATCCATGTTGACTTTCATTTATTAACTCCAATTTTTCTAAGTGCCAATGAATTTTGTCCCAGACTAATGTCTCTAAAATTTCCTCACCACCTGTTAAGCTGACTGGCCTGTAGCTTTATCCATTTTCCCATTTTTGAACAAAGATGTAACATTTGCAATCCTCTGTTACCACTCCCACATCAAAGGAGGATTGAAAGATGTGGCCAGAGCTCTGCAATTTCCACCCTTACTTCCCTCAGTAAACTAGGAAACATCCCATTTGGACCAGGTGACCTTTCTACATTGAGTACTCTTCTTTAGTGAAGATAGTATTTATTTAATACCTGAGCCATGTCCTCTGCCTCCACAGGAAGATCTCCTTTATGGTCCCTAATCAGCCTGACCCTTCCTTTGACTATCCTTTTACTAGTTGTACATTGATAAAAGATTTCACTTTATGTTACCTGCTTATCTGTGCCCCTCTGACTTCATTTTTCAGTTCTCCCCATATTTTTTCTATTCACCTTGGTTCTCTTTTTTTTATTTGTTTATGGGATGTGGGCATTGCTGGCGAGGCCAGCATTAATTGCCCATCCCTAATTGCCTTTGAACTGAATGGCTTGATAGGCCATTTCAGAGAGCAGCCACATTGCTGTGGGTCTGGAGTCACATGTAGGCCAGACCAGATAAGGACAGCAGATTTCCTTTGCGAAAAGATATTAATGAATCAGATGGGTTTTTACAACAATCAACAATGGTTTCATGGTCACTATTAGACGAGCTTTTAATTCCAGTTTTCCAATTCTATACTGACGTTTGAACCCAACACTTATCATAAGCCTCCTTTTTCTCTTTCATTTTAATCTCTATTGGCTAGATATTTGATCCTTGAGCGGAGGCCTATCACCATTTCCCGGGGGTGAGATGCACCACCATCTGCTTTCTGCATAGCCTGCGCAGTGTTGCAGCAGAAGAAGGGTGCACGTAGCCTTTGAATCGGCTGACATTACACTGGCTGATGTGACTCCAGAATTCCAAATTTGGCCTACACAGGTTCTATGTATGTATTCCCACATCACTCTTCAAAGATCCTGCGTGAGGATGCAAGATGGGATCTACATTCATATTCTTTATGGACCAAATTGGAGGTAAGGTAACTTGTGTTAACCTTTTCTATCACAAAGTGTTGTGTGTTCACTGAGTAAGTCTAAAATGAGTCTTATTGTAGGCAGCCATTGCGGAACTTTTTATTTACACCTCCCCAGCAGAGAGGGCAACAGACAGGCAGTATAGCAGTATAATAAAATGGTAGCTATCACAACACCCTAGCTCAACCAGATCAATACAATACAAAGAACAGTACAGCACAGGAACAGGCCATTCGGCCCTCCAAGCCTGCGCCGATCTTGATGCCTGCCTAAACTAAAACCTTCTGCACTTCCGGGCACCGTATCCCTCTATTCCCATCCTATTCATGTATTTGTCAAGATACCTCTTATTCGTCGCTATCGTACCTGCTTCCACCACCTCCCCCGGCAGCAAGTTCCAAGCACTCACCACCCTCTGTGTAAAGAACTTGCCTTGCACATCCCCTCTAAACTTTGCCCCTCGCACCTTAAATCTATGTCCCCTAGTAACTGACTCTTCCACCCTGGGAAAAAGCTTCTGACTATCCACTCTGTCCATGCCGCTCATAACTTTGTAAACCTCTATCATGTCGCCCCTCCACCTCCATCATTCCAGTGAAAACAATCCAAGTTTATCCAACCTCTCCTCATAGCTAATGCCCTCCAGACCAGGCAACATCCTGGTAAACCTCTTCTGTACCCTCTCCAAAGCCTCCACGTCCTTCTGGTAGTGTGGTGACCAGAATTGCACGCAATATTCTAAGTGTGGCCTAACTAAGGTTCTGTACAGCTGCAGCATGACTTGCCTATTTTTATACTCTATGCCCCGACCGATGAAGGGAAGCATGCCGTATGCCTTCTTGACTACCTTATCCACCTGCGTTGCCACTTTCAGTGACCTGTGGACCTGTACGCCCAGATCTCTCTGCCTGTCAATACTCCTAAGGGTTCTGCCATTTACTGTATACTTCCCACCTGCATTAGATCTTCCAAAATGCATTACCTCACATTTGTCCGGATTAAACTCCATCTGCCATTTCTCCGCCCAAATCTCCAACCGATCTATATCCTGCTGTATCCTCTTACAATCCTCATCTCTATCCGCAACTCCACCAACCTTTGTGTCGTCTGCAAACTTACTAATCAGATCAGCTACATTTTCCTCCAAATCATTTATATATACTACAAAGATCAAAGGTCCCAGCACTGATCCCTGCCGAACACCACTAGTCACATCCCTCCATTCAGAAAAGCACCCTTCCACTGCTACCCTCTGTCTTCTATGACAGAGCCAGTTCTGTATCCAGCTGTCCCCCTCTGAACTTGAGGCACTCCGTTCTCTCAGGTCTAACCCCCACATGGTCATCAAACCTGCAGACAAGGGTGGTGCTGCTGTTGTATGGCGTACCGACCTCTGCATTGCAGAAGCTCAACGCCAACTCACGGACACTTCTTCCTACCTCCCTCTGGACCATGACCCCACCACCGAACATCAAGCCACCGTCCAAAGGACTGTCACTGATCTCATCTCCTCTGGAGATCTTCCCTCTACAGCTTCCAACCTCATAGTCCCGCAACCCCCGACAGCCCGCTTCTACCTCCTTCCCAAAATCCACAAACACGACTGTCCCGGCAGACCCATTGTATCAGCCTGCTCCTGCCCCACTGAACTTATTTTTTTCAATCTTGACTCTATCTTTTCTCTGCTGGTCCAGTCTCTTCCCACCTACATCCGTGACTCTTCTGACGCCCTACGTCATTTTGACAATTTCCAGTTTCCTGGTCCCAACCGCCTCCTCTTCACTATGGACGTCCAATCGCTCTACACCTCTATTCCCCACCAGGATGGTTTGAGGGCTCTCTGCTTCTTCCTGGAACAGAGGCCCAACCAGTCCCCATCCACCACCACCCTCCTCCGCCTGGCTGAACTTGTTCTCACATTGAACAACTTCTCCTTCAACTCCATGCACTTCCTTCCAGTAAAAGGTGTCGCTATGGGTACCCGCATGGGTCCTAGTTATGCCTGTCTTTTTGTGGGATATGTCGAGCATTCTTTGTTCCAGTCCTACTCAGGCCCCCTCCCCCAACTCTTTTTCCTGTCCATTGATGACTGTATCGGTGCTGTTTCCTGCTCTCGCCCCAAACTGGAAAACTTTATCAACTTTGCTTCCAATTTCCACCCTTCTCTCACCTTTACATGGTCCATCTCTGACACTTCCCTTCCCTTCCTCGACTTCTCTGTCTCCATCTCTGGGGATAGGTTGTCTACTAATATCCATTATAAGCCCACCGACTCCCACAGCTACCTCGACTACACTTCTTCACACCTTACCACCTGTAAGGACTCCATTCCATTCTCCCAGTTTCTCCGTCTCCGACGCATCTGCTCTGATGATGCTACCTTCCATGACGGTGCTTCTGATATGACCTCCTTTTTCCTCAACCGAGGATTTCCCCCCACTGTTGTTGACAGGGCCCTCAACCGTGTCCGGCCCATTTCCCGCACCTCTATGCTCACCACTTCCCCTCCCTCCCAGAACCGTGACCCAGTCAGCCTCCATATCCAAAGGATCATCCTCCGCCATTTCCGCCACCTCCAGCGTGATGCCACTACCAAATGCATCTTCCCCTCCCTTCCTCTGTCAGCATTCCGAAGGGATCGTTCCCTCCGCGACACCCTGGTCCACTCCTCCATTACCCCCACCACCTCGTCCCCGTCCCATGGCACCTTCTCCTGCAATCGCAGGAGGTGTAATACCTGCCCATTTACCTCCTTTCTCCTCACTATCCCAGGCCCCAAACACTCCTTTCAGGTGAAGCAGCGATTTACTTGTACTTCTTTCAATGTAGTATCCTGTATTCGCTGCTCACAATGTGGTCTGCTCTACATTGGGGAGACCAAACGCAGACTGGGTGACCGCTTTGCGGAACACCTCCGCTCAGTCCACAAGCAGGACCCTGAGCTTCCGGTTGCTTGCCATTTCAACAGTCCCCCCTGCTCTCATGCTCACATCTCTGTCCTGGGATTGCTGCAGTGTTCCAGTGAACATCAATGCAAGCTCCAGGAACAGCATCTCATCTACCGATTAGGCACACTGCAGCCTCCCGGACTGAACATTGAAATCAATAATTTCAGAGCATGACAGCCCCCCATTTTACTTTCATTTTTAGTTATTTTTTCTTTTTTTCTATTTTACATTTTTTACAATCTTTTTTTTTGCATTTATTTCATTTCATCTTAGTTTGTTCAGTTTGCTTACCCACTGATTTTTTTTCAGGCTGCTGTTCAATATTCAGTCCGTTAACACCTAATCTGTACTAATGCTTTGTCTTTCAACACACCATTAACGTATTGTTTGCCTTTGCTCCATGACCTTTTGGTCAGCTATGTGGCCTGGTCCAATCTACACCTTCTCCTTTGTTATCTCTTGCCCCACCCCCACCTCACTTGCTTATAACCTGTGACTTTTCTAATATTTGTCAGTTCCGAAGAAGGGTCACTGACCCGAAACGTTAACTCTGCTTCTCTTTCCACAGATGCTGCCAGACCTGCTGAGTGGTTCCAGCATTTCTTGTTTTTATTTCAGATTTCCAGCATCCACAGTATTTTGCTTTTATTTATCTGTATCCACCTTGCCAGCTCACCTCTGATCCCGTGTGACTTCACCTTTTGTACCAGTCTGCCATGAGGGACCTTGTCAAAGGCTTTACTGAAGTCCATATCGATAACATCATCAATCATCTTTGTCACTTCCTCAAAAAACTCAATCAAATTAGTGAGACACGACCTCCCCTTCACAAAACCATGCTGTCTCTCGCTAATAAGTTTGTTTGTTTCCAAATGGGAGTAAATCCTGTCCCGAAGAATCCTCTCTACTAATTTCCCTACCACTGAAGTAAGGCTCACCGGCCTATAATTTCCTGGATTATCCTTGCTACCCTTCTTAAACAAAGGAACAACATTGGCTATTCTCCAGTCCTCTGGGACCTCACCTGTAGCTAATGAAGATGCAAAGATTTCTGTCAAGGCCCCAGCAATTTCTTCGCTTGCCTCCCTCAGTATTCTGGGGTAGATCCTATCAGGCCCTGGGGACTTATCTACCTTAATGCTTTGCAAGACACCCAACACCTCCTCCTTTTTGATAATGAGATGACTGAGACTATCTACACTCCCTTCCCTCGGCTCATCATCCACCAAATCCTTCTCTTTGGTGAATATTAATGCAAAGTACTCATTTAGTACCTCGCCCATTTCCTCTGGCTCTACCCATAGATTCCCTTCTCTGTCTTTGAGTGGGCCAACCCTTTCCCTAGTTACCCTCTTGCTCTTTATATACGTATAAAAAGCCTTGTGAGTTTCCTTAATCTTGTTTGCCAATGACTTTTCATGACCCCTTTTAGCCCTCCTGACTCCTTGCTTCAGTTCCTTCCTACTGTCTTTATATTCCTCAAGGGATTCGTCTGTTCCTAGCCTTCCAGCCAATACGCCACATAAGGGGCTGGATTTTACCTTAGGCAGATAGGAATTCCCCCCTTCTACCTAACCCGGGGATCCGTCCTGCATTTTACGGGTCCCCGGGCTTTAATTGGCCCAAGGTGGGACCCCCACGCTCTTGAGGGAGGAGGTCCCGCCTCAGTGAGTTGCTGGCCAATCAGCAGGCCGGCAGCTCTTAATCCCAGCAGCGCCAGGGCCTTGATTGGCCTCGGGTGGGCAGGTCATTTCCTACCTGCTGCCCAATGCTGTAAACTTGGCCGGAGGCAGAAGCGGTGTGTGTAGGCCTCCTGGAGCCTGCTGCTCAATTTTACGCCACCACCATCCAACCCGCTAGGGCGGTGTAAAATTCAGCCCAAAGTGTCTGAAGTACTCTGGAGTGTTTCTAGAGGTCTTCTGTGTTGAACCCCTGGGTTTTCTGCAGAGTGTTGCTGCATTCTCACAGGGAGGACAGAGGAGTTGGTGACCTTCCATATAAAGGTTGCAACATGCAGTGGGGGAAACAGTGGTAGTGCCTCTGAGTCTGCAGGATGACAGGGAGATGAAGCAGAGGCTGCAGAGGGCAAGCTCTGCATGATACCCGATGACATGTTGGAACCAAACTCCTCCTTACTCCTTGACAGTGACAGGAGCTGTCTGCCAGGCAAGCCAATGCACTCCTCATCGCAGTGTGCATGCCCATCAGCGCTCCCCTGTATGTTGCCCTATTGCGTCCTCATCTGAGTCCTTCACAGCAGAACTCATCTGTGACCCCGCCCTCCAGGCAGCTGGCAAATAAGCCATTCTTTACTGCTGCAAAAACAAAAAGTGCTGGAAATACTCAGCAGGTCTGGCAGCATCTGTGGAGAGAGAAGCAAAGTTAACGTTTCAGGTCTGTGACCTTTCATCAGAACTGGCAAAGGTTAGAAAAGAATTAGGTTTTAAGCAAGTGAAGTGGGGGAGAGAACAAAGGGGAAGGTGTTTGATAGGGCAAGAGAGATTAAATAACAAAGCTCTCCTGAGACAAAGGCAAAGCGTGCGTTAATTCTTGTGGCAAAAGACTAAGCATTAGTCCAGACAGACTGTTAACAGCGGAATAATGAGCAGCTCTGACTACATAAAAAGCAGACACATGGTTAAAAAACAAAATATTAAAAAAAGGCCAGTCATGCTCTGAAGTTATTGAACTCAATGTTCAGTCCACAAAGCTGTCGAGTGCCTTTTCGAAAGATCAGGTGCTGCTCCTCGAGCTTGCATTGATGTTTACTGGAACACTAGAGCAGGCCAAAGACAGAAATGTTGGCATGAGAGCAGGGGGTAAGTATTGAAATGGCAAACAACTGGAAGCTCAGGGTCATGTTTTCGGATGGAGCGGAGGTGTTCAGCAAAGTGGTCTCCGCTCCGTCCGAAAGCATGACCCTGAGCTTCCGGTTGATGGGGAGATCTTATCGCTAACCATCTGCTATAACAATGGGAGGCCAATTAGCCAAACAATTTATGGTATGAATTTATGAACAACTTGTAAGAAGAGAGAGAAGGATGAAAAAAAGCCACAATTTGATGACACAGAAGGCAAACATCATCAGAGGAGGCTTCTAGCCTCCCTTGCTCTACAGCATAAATGCATCTGTCCAACAAGTCTTCATACAGCAGCAATGCCTTGGCAGGTTCAGTTCATGAGCTATGCAGCCAGGTCAGCCACAGCACTACCAATCGCATTCAAAATTACTTCTAACTTTAATTATTTTGCCTCAGGATCTTTCCCAGGGATCACTGGGGCATTAGTTAGTCTTCAGTGAATCAATGCATTAAACAAGATTCTGATTGCTTTTTTAAAACAAGAAAAATTACACCAAGCTCTCTATGAAAATCATAGAGCAACAGATCTGAGCCTAGATTTCATCCAAATAGCAGAATTCTCAGAAGTCCACAAGGGTGGTAGATGACACCTATAAAGCTCTCCATAGCCCTTAAATGAACCGCAGAGACCTCTATAAGTGTGCAGCTGGTCATGCAGACCACTGTGAGATTCTCAAGTAACATTCACGATGTCTTTATTTCATGACAGGTCAATATTCCACCATTATTTGCTGATACCCAGTAAGTGAAGAACAGGCTCCTGACAAATTAGGGATACCCGTTGCTGCCTCAGTAACATCCCAGCACACCAGCCAATAACGGCTACAATGAGGAACATGCCTCCACCAGATCCATCATTGTGCACACCATTGGCATGTTTAATTAGTGTTTTTTGTGCCTTGAGCAATAGAATCATGGTCTTTGTAACAATATAGTCTAGAGAAAATTTCCAAAATTATCTTTGTCTGTTTCATGCTTCAAAATATTGCCATTGAAAAAGGCATACACCCAGAGGAATTGCAGGAAAAGGTCATTAGAAGACTACGGAACCCAAAAAAGGCAAAGTAGAGATCAAACCAAGCCCATTTAACAACTGCAAGAGACAGTGGGAATCAGGGGGGAAACTCACCACTGGTTGGAGTCATACCTAGCACAAAGGAAGATTGTTGTGGTTGTTGGAGGTCAATCATCTGAGCTCCAGGACATCACTGCAGGAGTTCCTCAGGGTAGTGTCCTAGGCTCAACCATCTTCAGCTGCTTCATCAATGACCTTCTTTCCATCATAAGGTCAGAAGTGGGGATGTTCGCTGATGATTGCACAATGTTCAGCACCATTCACAACTCCTCAGATAATGAAGCAGCCTGTGTCCAGAGGCAGCAAGACCTGGACAACATCCAGGCTTGGGCTGATAAGTGGCAAGTAACATTCGTGCCACACAAGTGCCAGGCAATGACCATCTTACACAAGAGAGAATCTAACCATTTCCCCTTAATGTTCAATGGCGTTACCATCACTGAATCCCCCACTATCAACATCCTAGGGGTTACCATTGACCAGAAACTTAACTGGACCAGTTGCAAAAATACTGTGACTACAAGAGCAGGTCAGAGGCTGGGAATTGTTCACCTCCTCACTCCCCAATGCTTGTCCATCATCTACAAGGCACAAGTCAGGCATGTGATGGAATATCTTCCACTTGCCTGGATGGGTTCAGCTCCAACAACACCCAAGAAACTCAACACCACCCAGGACAAAGCAGCCCATTTGATTGGCACCCCACCCACAACCTTCAACATTGACTCCCTTCATCACCACGCACAGTGGCAGTAGTGTATACCATCTACAAGCACTACAGCCACTCACCAAGGCTCCTTTGACAGCACCTTCCAAACCCGCAACCTCTACCATCTGGAAGGACAAGGGCATCAGATGCATGGGAACACCACCAAGTTCCCCTCCAAGCCACACACTATCCTGACTTGGAACTATATCGCTGTTCCTTCACTGTTGATGGGTCAAAATCCTGGAACTCCCTTCCTAATAGCACTGTGGGTGTACCTACACCCCATAGACTGAAGCAGTTCAAGAGGGCAGCTCACCATCACCTCCTCAAGGGCAATTAGGGATGGGCAGTAAATGCTGGCACACCCACATCCCATGAATAGATATTTAAAAAGTTGCCAAATTTAAATTAGAATACTTTCACACAAACTCAAGAAGAAGCCTTTCTATTTAAATTCTTCCCACCATATACCATATAGCCTGTAATAAACCACAATTCTCAACACCTTCAGGAAAACCCATGTACCTCACAGAGAGAGCTTTCTTCTTCTCAACATGTTACATCAGCCTACCACAAAACTGAGCAAGTACTGTATTTACTCTGACAAAATAATGTATTCAACAAAAATCTAAGTGCACCAAAACAAGTATCACAGTGCCTCTTTTTCTTATCAGTGACTGTATGTTGTGCACCATTAACTAACCTGATGCTTTTTCTGAGTTCAGTCCCGATGATGGAAGCCTCCATGCTGGTGGCTGAATGGCTCCAGGGATCAAGGTAGCTCTTAAACCCTGTTAACATAACCCCAAGATGGGTCCGCATGGGACTACTTCTTTTCTGCTGCTTCTGTAAGATTATGGAGGGTGGGTGGCTGGTCTGCTATGGATGATTTGGGTCACTGCTCTGATCTGCTCTGGATGGAGGCAACCTCGTCTTCCAGCCAGAAGTTTCTTGCTCTTCCTGGACCATCTCCACCTCTCCTGTTCACTCATGCTCCATTGATCATTCAGCAAAATGCCTTCAAACTGGTTATCTAAAGCCCTGGGGTTGATAGCTCTGTGGTGCTGCTTGCTGAAAAGCAGCAACATAATGCCAGGTGAGGTGTTAGGTGATTCATGTTGAGTGGCCCCTCAGTTAGTCTTTCCTGCCATATCTGCTGACACAAAAGGAAAAATATTAGGAGAACATCCTCAGAACGAGTATTGGACAGAGGCTGTTGCCAAACAACTAGCACGCTTTCTGTGTCTGTGCTTTTGTGAGTAAATAATTTGGAATGTGAAGGAAGGATCAGCATTGTGCAGGCCCTGAGCTTGGCCCAACTTCTGCTTCGTCCTCCTTTATCAACTCCTGGCCCTAAGTCTTCAAATGGGATCACGTCTGAGCATTAGAGCTAATTCCCATCAGTTGCAAACAGACTCCTTCTGTTGTATGCTACCTTCTCATTCAAAAGATATGGTATGCATAAAATTAAGGTGACAATATCTGCATATAATCTGCTTATCCCATGTGGAATGGTGCATTCTGTAGGGGTTGTGAAGACAGACATATGCAGCATGCAGGCATTGGTCATGAAGGGGTTGGAAGAGGATTGTCTTGGGCATTCCTGTGTTAGACATAAAAGGTCCCATGGAATTATTTTGAAGAACAGCAGGGAAGTTATCCCCAGTGTCCTCACTAGTATTTATTCCTCAAACAACATCACAAAAACAGATTATCTGGTCATTATCACAGTACTGTTTGTGGGAGCATGCTGTGTGTAGTTTGGCTGCCGCATGTCCTACATTACAACATTAAATACTCATTGAAAATACTTTTTTGGCTTTAAAGCACTTTGGAATGTCCTGATGCTGTGCAAGAATCTATACAAATGTAAGTCCTTTTTCCTTTTTTTTTTATCAGCATTGAAGTAGGGGATCCAGAGCCTGGCCTCAGTTCTTCGAGACGTAATAGACTACTTCCACAGCAATCAATGTGTAGCAAATACGGGCAGAGCCACAAAATACTTCCAAAGTTTGCTGTAATGCTCACAGCGCCACTGTGCCTTTAAAATGCTACACACCTTTAGCACAACACCTTCCTCTCAAATAATGGGCATACTCCCAGTCACAGGGCACTATGTGTAACTGGTATATGCTCGCATTCAGCAGAAGACTATAACCTGGGCATGCCCAAGTGTGTTCCAGTGGAGTGCACTTCTGGTGCATTCCACATCTTGGAATGCAGGGTTGGAGGACCATTAAACCATTATATCACTCACTTCTGGCCGACTTAGTTCAAAAGTAGCAAGCATCAGAATAACTTAAATATCCCCCCCGTCACAATGCCCTGACGAGGAAAACTATCATTCAATTCCAAATGTTTCATAGATGAATATATTGCACACAAATTTCTCTTCATGAATCATCGTAAAATGAGAAACAGATTTTATTTCAAAGCAAATTATATTTCGACCAGATAGTCTACCATGCAAAACTAATACATATGGGAGTTCCCTTTGTCTGTGTTACACATTTTTACATGGTTTACAGGTCTCATCTTTGGCTTCCTTACACTTTTTATCTGACAGATTTTCTGCTCATTTGATTAATATCATGCTATATTAGTAATATAGACAGTGCAACAAAGTCAAGGGTTTCTGCTTTCCATTAAACCTCTTTATACCTCAAAGGATGACAGAATAAATGTCAGAAATGCCCCAAAATGACAAGCACCTTAGCGTAAAAATAATGATGAGAAGCTTAGAAGTGGAAGGGGTTTTTGATGTTTTAAGGTTTTATTAAATTTGTAATTGAATAATATACAATAAAAACATATAATAAGCTTAACATTGATAATATCATAATCCATTCAAAAAGAAGCATTCTTGGACAGCCCACCCAATCAGCCATCAAAAAGAGCACAAATTTATATAGCACTATTTACAACCTGAAAACATCACAAAGTCTTTCACATTCAAATTTAAAATTCTCATTGCAAGGGGGATGGAGTATAAAAGTAAGGAAGTTTTGCTACAACTGTACAGGGCTTTGGTGAGACCATACTTAAAGTACTGCGTACACTCCTTACTTAAGGAAGGATATACTTGCATTAGAAGAAGTTCAGAGAATGTTCACTAGGTTCATTCCTGGGATGAAGGGTTGTCTTATGATGAAAAGTTGAGCAGGTTGGGTCGATAGTCATTGGAGTTTAGAAGAATGAGAGGTGATCTTATTGGAACATATAAGATTCTGAGGGGGCTTGACAGAGTAGATGCTGAGAGGATGTTACCCCTCATGGGGGAATCTAGAACTAGGGAACACAGACAGTGATGAGGAGGAATTTCTTCTCTCAGAGGGTCATTAATCTTTGGATTTCTCTTCCCCAGAGAGCAGTGGAGGCTGGGTCATTGAATATATATGAGGCTGAGTTGGACAGATATTTTGATCTACAGGGGAGTCAAGGGTTATGGGGGGCAGGCAGGAAAGTGGAGTTAAGGCCACAATCAGTTCAGCCATTGAATGGCGGAGCAGGCTCAAGGGGCCAAATGGCCTACTCCTGCTCCTATATCTCATGATATAATGATCTCATCCTCATGTTCAAATCCCTCAATGGTCTCTTCTCTCCCTATAGCTGCAACCTCTTCCAACTGTACAACCCTCTAAGAACTCTGTATTCCTCCATCTCTCCTGTCACACTCCCTTTGCCCCGCCATTGGCAGCTGGGCCTTCAGCTGTCTAGGCCTTAAGCTCTGGAATTCCTTTGTTATACCTCTCCACCCCTCCACCTCTCTCTCCTCCTTCAATACCCTTCTCAAAAATTAGCTCATAGAATCATGGGATCACAGAATGGTACAGCACAGAAAGAAGCCATTCGGACCACCAAGAGCAATTCAGTTAGTTCCACTCTCCCACTCTTTCTCTGTATTCTGCTACTTTTTTCTCCTTCAAGAATGTATCCCATTCTATTTTGAAGGCTACTATTGAATCTGTATCCAGCTACTATCAGGCAGTGCATTCCAGATCCTAATCATTCGTTGTGTAAAAAATGTTTGCCCTCATGTCATCTTTGGTTCTTTTGTCAATCACCTCAAATCTGTGCCCTTCGGTTATCGACCAATTAGCCACTGGAAACAGTTTCTCTTTATTTATACCATCTAAACCTTTCATGATTTTAAAAACCTCTATTGAATCTCTTCTTAGCCTTCTCTGTTCTAAGGAGAACAACCCCAGCTTCTCCAGTCTATCCATGTAACTGTAATCCCTCATCCAGGGTCCAATTCTAGTAAATCTCTTCTGTACCTTCTCCAAAGCCTTCACATCCTTCCTAAAGTTTGGTACCTAGAAATGAACACAGTGTTCCAGCTGGGGCTGGAACAGTGGTTTAAATAGGTTTAGAAAACCTTACTGGCTTTTGTACTCTATGGGTTGGATTTTAAATTACCTGGCCTGTCGGGGTAGGGCAGTGGTGGGAGGTGGTGGTTAATGGAGTGCAAGGAACCTGGAAGTCTGGGTTCCCCCACATGCTGTGGAGTTTCAATGCACTGGCATGCATATGACATCACTGACAGTTTCCACATCTGGAAGCCAGCCTGATTGACAGGCTTGACTTTCAGTGGGGCTGGATGAGGTCCAATGGAAGCCACAAGACAAGGTAGGTTCGCACCCTGGTATGGGTGCAGTATAAGGGTTTGTGTCCAACCCGGCGGGGGTGGGTAGGGGGTTATGGGGAGAGGAGGTCAGTCTGTGATGGAGAGGAGTAGGTGTCAATCCATCGAGGGAGCGTCAATCCGGGGAGGGGCCGATCTCAGTGGAGGGGTGGGGGTGGTGTGGTGGGTAGTGTGGTGGGGGGGGGGCATTGATCTGGGGGCTGGAGTTTTAGGTCTGGCGGAGGAGGTTGGAGGCATTTGGAGGGGGGAATTTGGGGGCACAGTAAGGGGGTCAGAGAACTGGGAATGGAGATCGGATGCCTTTGGGGGGAAGTTCAGGGGAAAATCAGAAGTTTGGCCAGGGGTTATTTGATTGTGGAGGGGGCGGGAGGCGCGGCCTAGGCAGGCACACTGGATCCAGCAGTTAGATGGAATGGTACTTAGGTTTTGGATCCAACAGTTCTCGCTCGGATATGACTGCCAGGTTTCTTGAGGCTTGGGAAACCTGGCCATTCACAGTTAAAGCTCAACACCTGAGTTAAAACAGCTCTAAATGAGCATTTTACATACTATAATTACAAATCGCCAGTCCCACGGAGGTTTCCCACATGCTGCAGATCGCACACAGCTTAAAGGCAGAAGTTAGCTGGTTGCTGCCAACTACTCGATGCGTCAACACTGAGCCCTTTCAACCACTTGCCTGCTGGCAAACCTGCTCACATTGTGCAGGTAATATTCCCCACTATGCCTCTATTTAAAAAGCCCAGGATCCCATATGCTTTATTCACTGCTTTGTTTGCTTTGTTAACCAGTCCTGCCACTTTTAAAGATATGAGCATAAACACCCCCAGAGTTCTTGTTTCTTGCACCTCCTTTAAAATTTTAGGAGTTAGCATATATTGTCTCTATTCGTTCTTTCCACCAAAATATATCACCTCACATTTCTCTGAATTGAATTTCATCTAACGTGTTGTTACGACCCGGTGAGAAAGGTCTCTAGGGGTCCCTCTCAGCCGTCACCTGGTCTTACTGTAACAGGGTTTAATTTTAAACACACTGTGTTTTCAGCTCCCCCTTGGTGAATCCTTGTTCACCGCTTTCCAATTATAAGGCAAAGAAACCAGCAAAAACAGGCTTTCTTAGGTTAAAAGAAAAAAAGCTGAAATATATTAAACTTGAACTTAAATTCTAATTTGTTTTTTTTTTATTCATTCATGGGATGTGGACGTCACTGGCTGTGCCAGCATTTATTGCCCATCCCTAATTGCCCTTGAGAAGGTGGTGGTGAGCTGCCTTCTTGAACTGCTGCAGTCCATGTGAGGTAGGTAGACCCACAGTGCTGTTAGGAAGGGAGTTCCAGGATTTTGACCCAGCGACAGTGAAGGAACAGCGATATAGCTCCAAGTCAGGATGGTGTGTGACTTGGAGGGGAATTTGCAGGTAGTGATGTTCCTATGCATCTGCTGCTCTTGTCCTTCGAGGTGGTAGAGTTTGCGGGTTTGGAAGGTGCTGTCTAAGGAGCCTTGGTGCGTTGCTGCAGTGCATCTTGTAGATAGTACACACTGCTGCCACTGTGCGTCGGTGGTGGAGGGAGTAAATGTTTGTGGATGGTGTGCCAATCAAGCAGGCTGCTTTGTCCTGGATGGTGTCGAGCTTCTTGAGTGTTGTTGGAGCCGCACCCATCCAGGCAAGTGGAGAGTATTCCATCACATTCCTGACTTGTGCCTTGTAGATGGTGGACAGGCTTTGGGGAGTCAGGAGGTGAGTTAATTGCCACAGGATTCCTAGCCTCTGACCTGCTCTTGTAGCCACGGTATTTATATGGCTACTCCAGTTCAGTTTCTGGTCAATGGTAGCCCTTAGGATGTTGATAGTGGGGGATTCAGCACTGGTAATGCCGTTGAATGTCAAAGGGAGATGGTTAGATTCTCTCTTGTTGGAAATGGTCATTGCCTGGCACTTGTGTGGCGCAAATGTTACTTGCAAATGTTACACTTACAGATACATGACGAGTACACGCTAGCATGCATATGTGATACACACATACAAATAGAGACAGAAAAGAGCAGAAGAAAACTAAAGTGGAAAAGTTTAAGGCAATATCTGAAGAGCTTTAGTTACGGTTCTTTGAGCTCACTGTAGAGTCCTTGTATGTAGGTAGTTCTTGCTCTTCGTTGGGGCCCAGTATTCTTTTTAAACTTTGTTCGCTGTCGGAGACTTTTCTCTCTTGGGGTTCACGTGTCTTCAGTGGATTCAGAGGCTTGTGAGAAAGAGATGGGAGAAGACAGGAGAGATCTTCTCAGTCCAGGAGCAAATAGTCTGAGTTCAAACTCTCTGTGGCCAGTTCAAATAACCCAGGAACAGCCAGTTTGTCATATGACCTGCTGGTCTAACCAGTCCTGGATTGTATCACCTTAGCAGTCTCTGGAATGCTCCTCTTACACACAATACCTGGTGATCAAGGTCCATTATGGATTGAATGTGTCAGCAAATGGTCCTTTGTCCTTCCAAGCACTGTGTTTATATGCAAATGTCTTTTCCAGCCATGGCTGATCTGCTTAACAAGTCATTTCCTTGCTCCAACAACAGTTTAAAATCAATGTTCATGACAAAAGTAATGTGCCTCATTCTTGGCAGGTGGGGGCCTAGCATGACAATGTGTCTGCCCATTCCATTAGCTTGTCCATCCTGTCCATAGCCTCTTGAAGACCATTACTGAGCTAGATTTTTGTTACAGAGGCGGGAAGCAGTACGGGGTCTGGTTTTGTGTCAGAAATGCACCTCCTGTGGGAAACTGATTCAGATTACAATTTTCAACTGGGGAAGCCTTTAATTGGTGTGGAGATGGGTTTCCTGTCCACTTACAGTCAGTGGGATTGAAAATGGAGATGGGCCAGTTCAAGTGCGGGGCTCATGTGAACACCCCATTGCAGCCATCACTGAGGTTCCTGGTTGTCCTGAGGGAGAAGGCTTTTTTTGCCAAAGTCTTCCAATGCACCAGAGGGCAACGTGAGGTCACGGGGAGCTGGAGGCCTGGCATCCGGGGCAGGGCAAATCCTCACTTCATCAATGCCAACCTGGATCTAATGCTGCAGACATGAGGGACAGGAGGGAGGTCCTCTTCCCGGAGGGTGGCAGGAGGACGCCACCTCTTTGTGCAGCAGGGGCAACTCTCTGTTTAGTGTTATTCCCCCTCTGTCCCTTCTTCCCCCTCCTCTCTCACCTCCTGCTCCTACTCCCATGATGAGGTATCTCCTTCCAGGGCCTTACTGTCCTCAAGGTCCACACCTCTCTGGAGGGTCATGTTATGGAGAGCGCAGTAGACCACCACAATGACCGAGACCATTGTAGAAGGGCATTGGAGGGCACTATCCGACTGATCCAGGTTTCTTCAGAAGCCCGATGGCCTGCTCAATGGTTGTCCTGCTGAGCAGGTGGTATTGGTTTTTTCGCCTCTGTGCCTCTGTCTGGGGCTCCTGTAGTGGGATCAGTAGCCATCTCTTCAAGGGATTTCCCTTGTCCCCTTGGATCCATCCTCGCACTTTGATGCTACCCAGGTCCAGAGCTGATCACTGGAACAACCCAGTTGCATAGAAATTCAGGGCGATGGAGACCTTGAGGGCTGCAGGTAAGGAACTGCCATGGGGCCATGAGGCTTCAGGTCATTGTGGATCAGAGCACACAGATCCAAGCATCTGCCTGAATAGGTGCAGCCTCCTAGGGCACTGGCACTCTGTCATTTGCAGGGACCTGACTCTTGGGCTGTGCACCTGATGTCTTGGGTAGCGCCTTCCTCCCCTTGCAGCCTTCTGCTGTGCTCCTCTGGCCTCCCGCTGTCCAGGAGTTTGCATCTGCCGCAGCTTATCCTGGCTGCTATGTCCAATGTAGAGGAGCCTGTTCTCATCGGAACTCCCTCAGCTGGGCTTTGTGCATTCACTAGGCCTTCTCCTGCCAACCTCAGGTGCCCCAGTGGCCTCAAGTCCCTCTCCAGATTGCTGCCACTCACCACTGAGAAATGCAAGACTACAGCTGTAACAATGGCCTCTCTGTGGCATTTTTGAAGTAGCTGAGTTTTTTGGGGCGGCCTCTGCAGTATTTTAATCAGCCCCTCCCATAGCCCTAATGACACCCCACTATGTTCGTGACTTGAACACCCTGTCGTGTTCCCTACATGGCATCCTCTATGTTCCCACCTTTCAAAATTAAAAACTACTGCTGACAAGCCTGTTAATGAGCTCTTCAATGAGCTCAATAGGCATTTAATTGGAGGCGTGTGACCTACGTGCTCTCTCCCTCCCAGCATCCCTGAGGTGGCGGACGGGTCCCAGTTCCAACCTCTGAGAACATGATCTTCAAATTGCAATCACGCTCTGCGGGGTTTAAAAATCCAGCCCACTATCTTTAGCAATTCCAAGTTTTGTGTCATTTGCAAATTTCAAAATTGTGTCCTCTATCCCCAAGTCATTCATATTTATCAAGGACAGCAGTAGTCCTATTACTGAACCTTGGTGAATTCCACTGTATACTTCCCTCCCTTGGATACAAAATTGACTAAGGTATAGAAAACACACCTATGCCAGTGTTTATGCTCCACACAAGCCTCCTCCTAGATTAAAATAGAAGCAAAATACTGCAGATGCTGGAAATCTAAAATAAAAACAAAAATTGCTGGAAATACGCAGGTCAGGCAGCATCTGTGGAGAGAGAAGCAGAGTTAATGTTTCCGGTCAGTTCTGATGAAATGTCACAGACCTGAAACGTTAACTTTTCTTCTCTCTCCACAGATGCTGCCTGACCTGGTGAGTATTTCCAACACTTTTTGTTTTTAATTCACCACAGCTCCCTGTTTTCTATCCCTTAGCCAATTTTGTTTTCATGCTGTTACTGTCCCTTAAAATACTGCTTCAATTTGTTAACAATCCTAATATGTTGTACTTTAATAGTTGCCTTTTGAAAGTCCATATACACAACATCAACTGCACTGCCCCTATCCACCCTCTCTGTTACTTTATCAAAAATTTATTTGACTCAGCTTTTAGTTGCCTGTCCTAATATCTCCTTTGTTTTAGTTTCATTTTTTGTCTGATTACATTCCTGTGAAGAGTCTTGGGACATTTCCCTATGTTAATGTGCGATATAAATGAAAGTTGTTGTTGTTGACTGAAGCACTTGGATGGAAAAGAAGAAACACTCCAATTAGGTAGTCACAATGATGCAAGGATTCAAATGATTCAACTTATGGACAACAACAACACAACATAAAAATGTTGGTATAAGCAGAGCAACTGGACGCAAGTATAAGAACCTAAAGGTTTCCTGAAATGCAGCAACACAGATACTGCTGTTTACAATGAAAGAAAAAGATGGCTGGTTAGGGGCTACTTAATTTGAGCAAAATCAAATCATTTGGGGGGAACTGTCACAATAGTGCCTTGAAATTGACAATGATCAAATGATTTGCCTCCAACTGACTCCCCATACTTAAAGGTTTGACCAGTCTGACTCCTGCTTCTCTTCTATTTCTAGTCATGATACCTTACCCATCTCTATTAATGTGGTATTTTATATAGCCACACACAATGTGTGCCATATACCTTCACACATTCTCTATCTACCCTGAGACTGTGCAAATTGTGCACTGCTTCTTATTCCTGTGCAGACGACCCATATCTCCAGCAATACTGAAGAGCTATTCCCACGATCAAGTGTTATCTTCTACTTCATTGCATTGAGTTGGAGCTGTCATGGTAAAATTACTTAGAGTATTTAGTAGTCAATTCAGTCTAATTTGATATCAATCATTTTATGAATGTTCTTTTATGTAAATCTCCATGGACTGAGCACTCACACAGCAGATGAATAGTTACTGTTCTGTCATTCTTACCTTGCATTAACATGCCTTTGATATAATTCCTGCCACTCATAACCTTTTAGCTGTCAGATTTATCTTTTGCTCTTACTGTCAACTATGTAACCTGTAGCTTTGAGTTCATACCTGCTTCCATGCGTCTTTCTCTACACCTACAACAATCTATACTTTCTACAATTATCTCGCAAGAATGGCTGTAATTCACAGATGAAATAATGCAGGGACTGAAGGTGAAAGTAGCAGGAAAAGCATACAATTTTTCATCAGAAAGGCAGCAGTCATGTCTGCATTTAATAAGCTTTCCAAAATAGAATTCAAACTCTTCTTGGTCCAGTGGAGCTTTTAAGAATTGCTGGTTAGGGTGATCTATGCACAGTTCCACTGGGTCGGGTTGGTGCAGTGTTAGGATGGCCCAAAGGAAATTCAAAAGTGCATTGGGGTCCTATGTATGTAGGACCCCATATTGCGTGGCATAATGAGGTGCCCATCTGTTTTCAGTAGGTGCCTGGATCACCCACATTGGCAGGAATTTTTCATTAGGCAGAAGGCCCCGTCCACCAGCCGAAAAGTCGATGGTGAGCCCGACCCCGCTGGGATTTTTCGCTCCCCAGGCCTTTAATTGGTCTTGGTCGGGACTTCCACCTCCTCAAGGCAGGAGGTCATGCCTAATGGAGCTGCTGGCCAATCAGTGGGCCAGCAGCTCTTAGTCCCAGCAGCGCCACCGGGAATCGCCACTGTTGGGACTACACCCAGCCATCGCAAACAAGGTGAAATACAGCTCTGGAACTAAGGCAAGTTTTTAGGGCCTCGCCGTGGTCAATCAGCCGGGCCCCGGTAAGGCATGGGGAGTCGATTATGGGGGGCGGGGGGAGTGTTGTGCTAGCGGGGAGGTTGGGGTTTCGGGGGCAGCCCTTTGTGGGGCACAGTGTGCCCGATCAGGAGGGCCACCCCCCAGCCTGCAAGAAGGCTGCCTGGTTTCATCAGGCAGGCTATGTGAGGCCTCAGCCGTCTGCCAGCCAAAGATAAAATACCCGTGGTGTTGGGCGGAGGCCCTTAAGTGCCAGTTAATTGGCCATTTAAGGGCCTTGATTAGCCTTGGGATGGGCGGGTCATTTTGCGCTGCCGTCACCCCACGTGAATTGGCATCGGGGGAGGGAGCGGGTCAGGAACAGACCCCCCACCTTCCACTCAATTTTACGCCACCCACCACCCCTCCCCCCCCCCCACCCCCCCCACCCCCCACCACCACCAGCCCGCTTGTTTGTGGGGCGTAAAATTCCGGCCATTATCACCCTGCTCCCACCTGAAAAGAGGGACAGAATTTCACAGGCTTTTGTTATTTCTTCCCTGAATTCCCTCATCTGTATCCTGTCAGGCCTCAACACTTAATCTTCCTTTTGCTTAATTAACATCGCTAGCAATTTCCTTATATTTATTATAACATTTCTCATCCTGATTTTAACCAATTCAGGATTCACCTCCTTCCCAATATACTTCTCTTCTGTGAAGCAAAGTACTTATCAGACATTCCAGATGATTTCCAATCATCCGTAGCGAACTCACATTCTCTCCTCTCAGGGATCCCACCTCATATTTAACAATTTCTTCTTTACAGTCCGCCCTCCTGCGGGAAAATTCTAGAAGTCCCGGGGCAATGTGAAGTGCAGAGAGAACTGATGCTAGGTCTGCTGTCACTGATCTTCACCCTATTTCCTTTGTTTAGCAGCTGGGGGATAAGTGTTCCCAACACTAAGCCCAGGAAAAGCAGCCTCATAAAGGCAGCCTTCAAATGTGTTTAACTGAATGTTTCAGAATAAGTATAATTCTTAGTAATCTTTTTCAAAACAATTAAAGATAATATTGATGATACCCAAAAATGCCTTTCAGAGCGAATGGCTACTTCCATGACAATTAAAATGTATCTTTCAGAATAAGGAGACCTTTGGAGTCCTATTTTCAAAGTTTTTTGTTCTCTCTGCAGGAAAAGCCAAAAAATTGTAAATGCTCATGCAAACTACAAAGACCAATTTTCAATGATTTTGCACATACTTTGGAATCACATAATTTTGTGTCTGCCCAGTCAGAGAGAACACATAATTGATATTATACTGACACATTTTAGTGCAATCAAAGCCAAATGCACAATTTATACTCCAGAATCATTTGCCAAAGGGAAAATGGAACAATTTAATCCTTGTGGGCCTGGATATATTGTAGAAAGAGTAATTAAATAAAACTGTCAGTCTGGCACAGGCGGTCTTAAAACATTTTCGAATGAAATGTAAGCTTAAAACACTGAAATATTGATAATATGCGGAACTTATATATCACATGAGTCACATACATGTACTGTAAATGGAAAGCCACTATATTATATAAACTAAGATTTGTGATTGTGGCATCACAGTGCCAGAACTGAAGAATCTTAAAATAGTAATGAAGAATGATCTGAGGAGAATATTCCATTTTATTATACTTGTCTTTTAATCCCAGAAATCCATGCAATTTATGAGGGTAGATATTCCTATCACAGCCATTAAACCATCTAAGTTTGTGCAGTGGAGGAAAATCCAGACCCAACTCTCAAAGGATTGAATTTCGGGGAGGATGTGGGGCTCCCGGTGCCAGGCCAAAAAGGCAGGAGGCACCCTGCTTCGGCCTTTTTGCGTTCCCCAGTGGTGATCCTCAGTTGTTCAAGAGGCAAAGTTTCCAGCACCGAGATCCCACCTCCAAGAGGTGCCCGCCAATCGCATGGCCGGCAGCTCAGCAGTATCGCCATGAGGAGTGGTGGCCACTGCCGGTACTGCAGAGGCCTTGGACCCAGGCCCAGTGCTGGAACCCTGGACCTCAAATGAGTGAGGCGGGGTCACCGGGACCAGGCCAGAAGGCCCCAGTGAGGGGGTGGGGGTTGGTCATAAGGGCCAGGGGACGGGGTCTTGGGAGGTACATTTTTCCTTGGCTGGGGCCCTCCATGAGCCACACACAGAGGAGGGGCCCCCCACCCCCACCCCAAGCCCGCAGGGAGGTTACCTCATTTTACAAGGCACCCTCCCCACGTGGCGGAAACTCCCCCACTGCTGGTTAAATCCCAGTGGCAAGGGGAAGAGGCCCTTAAGTAGCCGTTATTTAAGGGCCTCACTTCTTTCTGGGCGGGAAGGCTGTCGTTAACCTATCCCACCCCTGGGAAAATCGCTTTGGCAACTGGGCATCAATGGGCCCTCCATTCCCCCGACCCCCCACAACGCCCTCCCCCACCACCCGTCATGATTCTATGGACCCCTGCCTCCGACCCCCCCCCCCTCATGGAGGCCCATCGAATACAGCCCAAAGACTTGAATGTATCTTCCTGCTATTTTATACGGGTGTGCAAAGCTGTCAGCGCATTCCGAGTTACAAGTACAGGATTTGGCGCTGACAGCTATTTACATAACTTTACATTCAAATTGGGCTTTAATGAGGCTCTCATACACCTTGTGCAAGAGCACTCTTTACCCATTTATTTCTCCCACATGAAAATTGGACGCCATATAAATTGGCTTGAAAACAATCAACTTGTTTGATTAAACTTTATGTTACCAATGGACTCAATTAGAATATGACCTAAACCTGAACTATTGGCTTTATGTATTGGAGGGGTGAACATCAATGGGATGGATAATCTTTTCTCATTCTTGAATGTTCTTTCTCATTATTGCCTGGGTCTGGTACTGAGACATACAGGCTATGAATGTTCCTGACTCCAGCTCTGTAGTCAGCTACTTTATATCGGATGGTACAGTACAGGACCTGAGAAGGACCTGGGTGCAAACTTTAGGGACCAGCCAACCTGAAGGTAAGTTTCTTTTTTTTCAGAGGGCCAATGGGACGGACATAGGAGGGAGAGACCTTGAGTTTGCTGGTTCCCAACAGCAGCCAGAAGGCCATGAAGCCTGCAACCATTTCCACTACAGCAGACGACTCTGGCCTGTAACAGCAGTTGGCTTTCCTCCTCTTATTTCCAGTCATGAGCTTCAGCCTAGGGACATCCCTGCATCTGGAGTATGACAAACCTGTGGTAATGTTCTGAACCCAGAAATACAGGGGACTTCAGATCAAGTCAGGCAAGTGTGTTTCACCGTACTTCTGCCCAGGCAGATCAAGGGGGAGGACAGGGAAAGAAAATTGGTCCGTGTGTCTATTTTAAAATATGATGGATAACATTTGAGTGACGTACTGGGGAGGGGGTAGGGGGTGGGGGGCAGGGGGCAGGTGCTGCTGTCATTATGGGTCACCATGTTGATAAAGGAGGGGCAAATTGGGGGAAAAAAGAAAAATAAATCTCTATTCCTCAAAATAGTGGGGATAGCATTGAGTTAAATAAATATTAATTTCACCGTCTTTGAAGTTCCAAGATGTTATGTGGGCACAGAAACAAAATGTAGACATTACCTTATAATACAAATCTTTTGAGGAACCACGAAAAATGTAAAAATTTGCACTTTTCACTGTCCAACCTTCATCAGTTCTGAGCTTCAATGAGAGACATTGATAGTCCTGATACATGCACAGACCTTGGCACACAGCAGTGCACACCATTTGACTGTTTATTATGTCCTTCCTTGTGTGCTGGAGGCAGAGAGAACTGTGCAGATAAGATGAACCTATTTACCAATTGTCTATATGATGCAGCAATACAGTTTTTCAAACCAAAACCATCCACTTAAGATCATATCTGCTTATAAACAGTATTGTATCTTTCGACCTGTTACTGTGGCATCCCTGTTATAAAGTCTGCTCTGTGAGCTTGCTGCCAAATACTTTGACCAGGAATAATTATTTTGAATTGTTCAAAGATGTTTTTGTCATTTGTAGAGTTGAAATAAATTTGAAAACAATGACCATGATCTTTTTAATAAAATAGAGGAACTCTTCATTAAAAATGGATAGTGGTTTTTATCAAGGATAATGTATAACTATTGATAAAAATAATAAAAATTAGCCAACAAAAATAATTTATTGTTATGCCTAACCATCCAGACAGAGTCTATTTTCTGCATGGATTATTAATGCAGATATTTACTTATGGGACTTACTTTTGTGTAAAGATTATTCCAATTAATGGTTTGTGAACAGTGTTTTGTGTTATTTATGCAGGCTTTGACTTGATTCCTGGCAAACATTTCCCCCCTCTAATATCCCAGTGAAGGGGTTTTAATAGCCAGGGTCAATTTATTTAAGAAAAATTGAGTTTCTTGCCATTCATTCCTGTTGCGGATAATTATGTTGGAGCTGGCAGCATGCCCAGAATCCTACATTTACTCAAACCTGCTGATCAGTACCCACGCTGCAAAGCCAGAGGCTTGAGAATATCTGTTGGTACAGTGCCCAGTAAATGACACACAGAAAGGTCAAAACATTACAGAAAAATTGATTTACTATGCAACTTTAACTGACAATGTGCAAGCTCTAAAATGTACTGTAGAGCTCAGTGCAAGTCGCATTTCATTTAGCTTGCTGCTTGATTGGCATCCAGCAAGGGAGCTGAAAGCAGCCCATTCACTCAACAAAGGAAACTTCAAGTCAAGACGTCCCCTCAGGGACATGTTAAATTTATAGATAAATAAAAAAGCAGAGATCAAATGAGTCAACATCAGCAGTTCTGCCACTCTAGTATGGACAGAGACCATCCTGTCTGCACGAACTTGGCGAGCGTTCCAGCAGAACGGTTCACAGCTGTGGTGCAGGGCTCCAATAACACCATTTGTTTTCCACAGAAAAATAAATGGATTATAGAAGAAGGGGCCATTAGCAGACATTTAGTCTGGACTTGAAGCACAGATGGTTTGGAAAAATGAGCCAACTTCATCTCAAGCCTATCTATATCCACTCTTTGTTCTGGCAAAAACTTGATTAAGAGGTCAAGTAAAGGCTGTTGTAATGTTGCACATGAATTATGGCAAATCTACTCTGTATAAAGTAAGTCTGTCTACACAGTGTAAATAAAAAACAAGTTATAAACAGTCTTTTTGGAATGTCCACAATCTAGCCTAAAAGCTTTACTATCTGTTTGAGTACCACACTTGTGACAGACATTTATACAGAAAACTGAGTGAAGAAAAACAGACCCTTAATAGTACAAAGGATACACAGGTGAAAATTTAAGTTTAAAAAAAGTAAAGGATAATAATCTGTTTAACACTGACATTATTATCCAACATCCTCTTAGGACAGTCTGACAGATGTGTGTGGCCAGTGAGAGGCAGTGTTGAAGTGAAAAGCAAGAGAACAAGCTAACAGCATAAACTCTGAACTCCAACTTCCTGTGGAATAGATCATGGAAACTAATTAATTTTGAGCTTTGCTACATATACTTTTGTTAATATTTCTGAAATTGCAGTGGCAGCACAGTACATTTGCAGGAAAGGCGATGTCTGAGACTATATAAAAACCTTCTTTGACTAAGTGACACGATACTAAAACAATTGACATTAAATTTATTAATTATCCCCAAATTAATAAGGTCAATAAATCAATGAGAAATACTTTGTCAAGTAGACTTAATTTCATAGCATTCATTTTCCTGACTTTGCATCATCATTATTAAGTACACAATCATTATTTATCGTCATCATTTCCAAAGTGTGCCTCTGCTAACAGGGCTCAAGTGTAATCCATCTATTTTGGTCTATTGTCAACACTCTTGTATCTACTCTGGTGTCATACTGGAGCTCTTAGATTGCTAATTTATATTCTATTTTTACATAATTTTCCTCTAACCAATCAACTTTTCCCAAATCACACAGCAGAGGCAAAAATCAGGAATTAAGGAGAGGAGTAATTTTCTGAATATGCATCAACAGTGGGGAATCCACATGCTACCAGTACATAATGGAAAACCGAGAATGGATAGCGTGTGCATGATTTTTTGATATGTGCTGCCAGAAGGCAAAGTCTGCTGCTCCTGGTGCAATTTGCACATGTCTATGCAGGGCCCGCCGCCTGGTGGTGGGTGGGGCCACACTGAGGTCCCCCCGCCACCGGTAATATGCGGCTGGCCCGTCTTGACGACGCGGGTTGAGGCGGGGCTCTCCCCGCATAATTTTACCAGCCCCCACGCCCTGACCTTTTGCGTTGAGGGGCCAGTAAAATTCAGCCCAGTTTTTAAAAAAATAAAACCCTGTTACAGTAAGACCAGGTGAAGGCTGAAAGGGAACCCTAGACCTCTTTCTCACCTGGTTGTAACAATGTGAAAAATGGTCCCTTGGAGTTATGCTCAAGTAACAAAAATATCAACACTATTGGCATCATATTAATATGGCTGCAAGTAAAAAATGGACAGAGATGGTATGTAGGAAATTAATTGCTCCATTTCTGGCAAACACAGAAGAGAAAATAACACTGCAGCTCATAATTTCTCTCCAGAACATGCTGCTGACAAACCTCTGTACCATGTGAGAAGTCCTACATTAAAAATTACTCCTGGCATGTTCTGCGATCATAAAATTATTATCCTAGTCAAAGAAATCATACTATTGATGTGGAATAATGTAATAGGTGATATAATAGGTGAATATAATAGCAGAGAAGGACATGGCAGAGTAATGTGGTAGAAATTAGTAATGTTAAGGACAGCAAAGTAATAATTTGTAATTGCTATGAACTGCTCACTCAAAATGAACAATCAGACAGGTAGGTCAGCGTGACTTCAGGAAAACAGAATCTGATGATCATGGGCATTTCAATCAACCAGATATAAAGTGGACAGACAAGGAACAATTGAAAGGGACGATAACGTTTACAGATGTATTCAGCAATTCCATGTGAACAAAATTTGTTCAGCAGGCCTCACAGTACAAACTTTGTGGCTATGAGAAGAGTTTTAAGAAGATTGATTGGGAAATGGCACGAGAAAACAAAAGACTAATGAACATGGAAAAGGAGCATAAGGGTTCACCAGGTGTGAAGTTGCAGTTAGGTGGTAGATATGTCCTTTTTGAAATATTGCCATAGATTTAACAGGCTGATAAATATTTAATGACAGTGAACTAAATGCCACAGCTGGTTGAGCTGAACCAATTACTGGGGAATGGGCCCAATTAACTGAATGCACCCTGTAAGTTCTGAATAGTTATGTGATATGTCAACAGAAGGTATAAGCCACACCTTTAACTAGACTTTAATCGAAACCAGTGAACTAATGACCGATGGAAATAATTTTTTTAGAAATAGTTCAGAATAATAAAAGTCCCCCACGTTCTACCTCACTGCTCTGCCATCCCCTTTTCTGCTATTATATCACATATTACATTGTTCCACATCAATAGTTTTTTTATTCATTCATGGGATGTGGGCATTTCTGGCCAGGCCAGTATTTATTGCCCTTCCTAATTGCCCTTGAGAAGGTGGTGGTGAGCTGCCTTCTTGAACCGCTGCAGACAATGTGGGTATGTACACCCACAATGCTAGCGGTTAGATACAACTGAGTGGCTTGCTAGGCCATTTCAGAAGGCATGTAAGAGTCAACCACATTGCTGTGAGTCACATATAGGCCAGATCAGGTAAGGACAGCAGATATCCATCCCTAAAGGACATTAGTGAATCAGATGGGTTTTTACAACAATCGACAATGGTTTCATGGCCATCAATAGACTAGCTTTTTATTTCCAGATTTATTAATTGAATTCAAATTCCACCTTCTGCTGTGGTGGGATTTGAACCCATGTCCCCAGAGCAATACCCTGGGTCTCTGGGTTACTAGTCCAGTGACAATACCACGATGCCACCGCCTCCCCACATAGGGGAGGGCGTAAAAGAGGAGGTAGCATTGCACTGTTGATCAAGGAGTCAATTACTGCAGTACAGATGGATGATATCTTAGAAGGTTCCTCAAATGAGGTCCTATGCATAGAAATTAAAATAAAAAGGGGGGCAATCACTTGGCTGGGAGTGTACTACAGGCCTCCAAGCAGTCAGGAAGAGATAGAGGAGCAGATATTTAGGCAAATCTCAGAGAGGTGTAAACATAATAGGGTAATATAGTAGAGGATTTCAACATCCCCCATATCAACTGGGATAGTCTTAGTGCAAAAGGCTTAAAGGGGGCAGAATTCTGAAAGTGCATATAGGAGAGCTTTTTGAACCAGCACGTAGAAAGACTTACAAGAGAAGAGACGGTACCGGACCTAATCCTAGGGAATGAAGCCAGACAAGTAGTAAAAGTGTCAGTGGGGGAGCATTTCGGGGATAGTGACCATAACTCTCTCATATTTGAGGTAGTCATGGAAAAGGACAAAGAGGGACAGGAAATAAAAGCACTAAATGGGGGGAAGGCCGATTTCAATATGATAAAACAGGATCTGGCCAAAGTGAACTGGGAGCAGCTACTTGTAGGAAAGTCTACATCAGACCAGTGGGAGTCATTCAAAAAAGGAAATAGTGAGAGTTCAGGGCCAACATGTTCCCGTAAAGGTGAAGGGTAGGACCAACAAGTCCTGGGAACCCTGGATGTCAAGGGATATAAAGGATTGGATAAGGAAAAAAAAGAAGGCTTATGGCAGATTCAGAGCACTGAAAACACTGGAGGCCCTAGAGGAGTATAGAAAGTGTAGGGGGGACTTAAAAAAAATTTAGGAGAGCGAAGAGGGGGCAAGAAAAAACACTGGCAGGCAAGATAAAGGAAAATCCCAAGGCATTTTATAAGTATATTAAGGGTAAGAAGATAACCAGGGAAATAGCAGGGCCCATTAGGAACCAAAGTGGCAATCTGTGTGTGGAGCCAGAGGACATAGGTGAGGTTTTAAATGGTTACTTTTCAATTGTCTTCACTATGGAGAAGGACTATGTAGGCGTAGAGATCAGGGACGGGTATTGCGATATACTTGAATATATTAGCATTGAAAGGGAGGGAGTATTAGCTGTTTTAGCAGTCTTAAAAGTGGATAAATCCCCAGGCCCAGATGAAGTGTATCCCAGGCTGTTATGAAAGGCAAGGGAGGAGATAGCAGGGGCTCTGACACAAATTTTCAAATCCTCTCTGGCCACAGGAGAGGTACCAGAGGACTGGACGACAGTGAATGTAATATCATTATTCAAGAAGGGTAGCAGGGATAAATGAGGTAATTCCAGGCTAGTGAGTCTAACATCAGTGGTAGGAAAACTATTGGAAAAAATTCTGAGGGACAGGGTCAATCTCCACCTGGAGAGGCAGGGATTTATCAGGGATAGTCAGCATGGCTTTATCAGGGAGAGACCGTGTCTAACTAACTTGATTGAATTTTTTGACGAGGTGACGAGGTGTGTAGATGAGGGTAAAGCAGTTGATGTAGTCTACATGGACTTCAGTAAGGCTTTTGATAAGGTCCTTCATGGGAGATTGGTTAAGAAGGTAAGAGCCCATGGGATCCAGGGCAATTTGGCAAATTGGATCCAAAATTGGCTTAGTGGCAGGAGGCAGAGGGTGATGGTCGAGGGTTGCTTTTGCGAGTGGAAATCTGTGACCAGTGGTGTACCACAAGGATCAGTGCTGGGACCCTTGCTGTTTGTAGTGTACATCAGTGATTTAGCCGTGAATATAGAAGGTCTGATCAGTAAGTTCACAGAAGGGCGGCACAGTGGCGCAGTGGTTAGCACCGCAGCCTCACAGCTTCAGGGACCCGGGTTCGATTCTGGGTACTGCCTGTGTGGAGTTTGCAAGTTCTCCCTGTGTCTGCGTGGGTTTTCTCCAGGTGCTCCGGTTTCCTCCCACAAGCCAAAAGACTTGCAGGTTGATAGGTAAATTGGCCATTATAAATTGTCACCAGTATAGGTAGGTGGTAGGGAAATATAGGGACAGGTGGGGATGTTTGTTGGGAATATGGGATTAGTGTAGGATTAGTATAAATGGGTGGTTGATTTTTGGCACAGACTCGGTGGGCCGAAGGGCCTGTTTCAGTGCTGTATCTCTAATCTAATCTAATCTAAGACACGAAAATTGGTGGTGTTGCAAATAGTGAGGAGGAAAGCCTTAGATTACAAGACAATATAGATAGGCTGGTAAGATGGGCAGAGCAGTGGCAAATGGAATGTAATCCTGAGAAGTGTAAGGTGTTGCATTTTGGGAGGACCAACAAGGCAAGGGAATATACAATGGATGTTAGGACACTAGGAAGTACAGAGGATCAGAGGGACCTTGTGTACATGTCCATAGATCACTGAAGACAGCAGCACAGGTAGATAAGGTGGTTAGGAAAGCATATGGGATACTTGCCTTTATTAGCTGAGGCATAAAATATAAGAGCAAGGAGGTTATGATGGAGCTGCATAAAATACTAGTTAGGCCACAGCTGGAGTACTGTGTACAGTTCTGGGCATCACACTATATGAAGGATGTGATTGCACTGGAGAGGGTGCAGAGGAGATTCACCAGGATGGTGCCTGGGCTGGAGCATTTCAGCTATGAAGAGCGACTGAATAGGCTAGGATTGTTTTTCTTAGAGCAGTAAAGGCTGAGGGGGGACCCAATTGATGTATACAAAATTATGAGGGTATTGATAGGACAGATAGGAAGAAACTTTTTCCCTTAGAGGAGAGGTCAATAATCAGGGGGCATAAATTTAAGGTAAGGGGCAGGAGGTTTAGAGGGGATTTGAGGAAATTTTTTCACCCAGAGGGTGGTTGGAATCTGGAACACATTGCCTGAAGGGGTGGTAGAGGCAGGAACCCTCACACCATTTAAGAAGTGTTTAGATGTGCACTTGAAACATCATAACATACAAGACTATGGGCCAAGTGCTGGAAAATGGGATTAGAATAGATAGGTGCTTGATGGCCAGCACAGACATGATGGTCTGAAGGGTTTGTTTCTGTGCTATATAACCCTATGACTCTATGACTTCCATCTGGTGTAGGTACACCCACAATGCTGTTAGGGAGGGAGTTTCAGGATTTTGACCCAGTGACAGTGAAGGAACGGTGATATAGTCCCAACTCAGGATCGTGTGTGGCTTGAAGGAGAACTTGCAGATGGTGGTGTTCCAATGCATCTGTTATCCTTGCCCTTCTGAGTGGTAGAGATCATGGGCTTGGAAGGTGTTGATGAAGGAGGCTTGGCGTGTTGCGGCAGTGCATCTTGTAGATGGAATACACTGCTACCACTGTATGCTGTGGTGGAGGGAGTGAATGTTTAAGATAGCGGATGGGGTGCCATTCGAATAGACTGCTTTGTCCGGGATAATGTCAAGCTTCTTGAATGTTGCTGGAGCCACACTCATCAAGGCAAGTGGAGAGGATTCCATCACACTCCTGGCTTGTGCTTTGTAGATGTTGGACAGGCTTTGGAGAGTCAGGAGGTGAATTATTCACTGCAGAATTCCCAGCCTCTGACCTGCTCTTGTAGCCACAATATTTAAGTGGCTGGTCTCAGTAAGTTTCTGGTCAACGTTAATCCCCAGGATGTTTATTTATTCATTTTAATTATTTAGAGATACAGCACTGAAACAGGCCCTTCGTCCCAACAAGTCTGTGCCGACCATCAACCACCCATTTATACTAATCAAAGAACAAAGAACAAAGAACAGTACAGCACAGGAACAGGCCATTCGGCCCTCCAAGCCTGCGCCAATCTTGATGCCTGCCGAAGCTAACACCTTCTGCACTTCCGGGGCCCATATCCCTCTATTCCCTTCCTATTCATATATTTGTCAAGATGTCTCTTAAACGTCGCTATCGTGTCTGCTTCCACCACCTCCCCTGGCAGCAAGTTCCAGGCACTCACCACCCTCTGTGTAAAAAACTTGCCTCGCACATCCCCTCTAAACTTTACCCCTCGCACCTTAAACCTATGTCCCCTAGTAACTGACTCTTCCACCCTGGGAAAAAGCTTCTGACTATCCACTCTGTCCATGCCACTCATAACTTTGTAAACTTCTATCATGTCGCCCCTCCACCTCCGTCGTTCCAGTGAAAACAATCCGTGTTTTTCCAACCTCTCCTCATAGCTAATGCCCTCCAGACCAGGCAACATCCTGGTAAACCTCCTCTGTAGCCTCTCCAAAGCCTCCACGTCCTTCTGGTAGTGTGGTGACCAAAATTGCACTCAATATTCTAAGTGTGGCCTAACTAAGGTTCTGTACAGCTGCAACATGACTTGCCAATTTTTATACTCTATGCCCCGACCGATGAAGGTAAGCATGCCGTATGCCTTCTTGACTACCTTATCCACCTGCGTTGCCACTTTCAGTGACCTGTGGACCTGTACGCCCAGATCTCTCTGCCTGTCAATACTCCTAAGGGTTCTGCCATTTACTGTATACTTCCCACCTGCATTAGACCTTCCAAAATGCATAACCTCACATTTGTCCGGTTTAAACTCCATCTGCCATTTCTCCGCCCAAGTCTCCAACCGATCTATATCCTGCTGTATCCTCTGACAATCCTCATCAACTCCACCAACCTTTGTGTCATCTGCAAACTTACTAATCAGACCAGCTACATTTTCCTCCAAATCATTTATATATACTACAAACAGCAAAGGTCCCAGCACTGATCCCTGCAGAACACCACTAGTCACATCCCTCCATTCAGAAAAACACCCATCCACTGTTACCCTCTGTCTTCTGTGACTGAGCCAGTTCTGTATCCACCTTGCCAGCTCACCTCAGATCCCGTGTGACTTCACCTTTTGCACCAGTCTGCCATGCGGGACCTTGTCAAAGGCTTTACTAAAGTCCATATAGACAACATCCACCGCCCTTCCCTCATCAATCATCTTCGTCACTTCCTCAAAAAACTCAATCAAATTAGTATGACACAACCTCCCCTTCACAAAACCATGCTGTCTCTTGCTAATAAGTTTGTTTGTTTCCAAATGGGAGTAAATCCTGTCCCGAAGAATCCTCTCTAATAGTTTCCCTACCACTGACGTAAGGCTCACCGGCCTATAATTTACTGGATTATCCTTGCCACCCTTCTTAAACAAAGGAACAACACTGGCTATTCTCCAGTCCTCTGGGACCTCACCTGTAGCCAATGAGGATGCAAAGATTTCTGTCAAGGCCCCAGCAATTTCTTCCCTTGCCTCCCTCAATATTCTAGGGTAGATCCCATCAGGCCCTGGGGACTTATCTACCTTAATGCTTTGCAAGACACCCAACACCTCCTCCTTTTTGATAATGAGGTGACTGAGACTATCTGCACTCCCTTCCCTGGGCTCATCATCCACCAAGTCCTTCTCCTTGGTGAATACTGATGCAAAGTATTCATTTAGCACCTCACCCATTTCCTCTGGCTCCACGCATAGATTCCCTTCTCTGTCCTTGAGTGGGCTAACCCTTTCCCTAGTTCCCCTCTTGCTCTTTATATATGTATAAAAAGCCTTGGGATTTTCCTTAATCCTGTTTGCCAATGACTTTTCATGACCCCTTTTAGCCCTCCTAACTCCTTGCTTAAGTTCCTTCCGACTGTCTTTATATTCCTCAATTGCTTCATCTGTTCCTAGCCTTCCAGCCCTTACAAATGCTTCCTTTTTCTTTTTGACTAGGCTCACAATATCCCGTGTTATCCAACCTTCCCGAAACTTGCCAAACTTGTCTTTCTTCCTCAGAGGAACATGCTGGTCCTGGATTCTAATCAGCTGATGTTTGAAAGACTCCCACATGTCAAATGCTGATTTACCCTCAAACAGCCGCCCCCAATCTAAATTCTTCAGTTCCTGCCTAATATTGTTATAATTAGCCTTCCCCCAATTTAGCACCTTCACCCGAGGACTACTCTTATCCTTATCCACAAGTACCTTAAAATTTATGGAATTATGGTCACTGCTCCCGAACTGGTCCCCCACTGAAACTTCGACCATCTGGCCGGGCTCATTCCCCAATACCAGGTCCAGAATGGCCCCATCCCTAGTTGGACCATCTACATATTGTTTCAAGAAGCCCTCCTGGATGCTCCTCACAAATTCTGCCCCATCCAAGCCCCTAGCACTAAGTGAGTCTCAGTCAATATTGGGGAATTTAAATCACCCACCACTACAACCCTGTTACCTTTACATCTTTCCAAAATCTATCTACATATCTGCTCCTCTACCTCCCGCTGGCTGTTGGGAGGCCTGTAGTAAACCCCCAACATCGTGACTGCACCCTTCCTATTCCTGAGCTCCACCCATATTGCCTCACTGCATGACCTCTCTGAGGTGTCCTCCCGCAGTACAGCTGTGATATTCCCCTTCACCAGTAATGCAACTCCCCCACCCCTTTTACATCCCCCTCTATCCCGCCTGGAGCTTCTAAAGCCTGGAACATTTAGCTGCCAATCCTGCCCTTCCCTCAACCAAGTCTCTGTAATAGCAACAACATCATATTTTCAAGTACTAATCCAAGCTCTAAGTTCATCTGCCTTACCTGTTATACTTCTCGCATTTAAACAAATGCACTTCAGACCACCAGTCCCGCTGTGCTCAGCAACATCTCCCTGCCTGCTCTTCCTCTTAGTCCTACTGGCCTTATTTACTATGTCCTCCTCATTTACTTCACTCGCTGTCCTACTGCTCTGGTTCCCACCCCCCTAGCTTAAACCCTCCCGAGTGACGCTAGCAAACCTTGCAGCCAGGATATTAGTGCCCTTCCAGTTTAGATGCAAGCCGTCCTTCTTGTACAGGTCCCATCTGTCCCTGAAGAGAGCCCAAGGGTCCAGATATCTGAAACCCTCCCTTCTACACCAGCTGCTCAACTACGTGTTTAGCTGCACTATCTTCCTATTTCTAGCCTCACTGGCACGTGGCACAGGGAGTAATCCAGAGATTACAATCTAGAGGTCCTGTTTTTTAACTTACTACCTAACTCCCTAAACTCTCCCTGCAGGACCTCATCACTCTTCCTGCCTATGTCATTGGTACCGATGTGTACCACAACCTCTGGCTGTTCACCCTCCCCCTTCAGAATGCCCTCTGTCCGTTCAGACACATCCTTGACCCTGGCACCAGGGAGGCAACATACCTTCCTGGAGTCTCTTTCACATCCACAGAAGCGCCTATCTGTGCCCCTGACTATCCGACACTAATCCCACATGCCTACCACATCCCCATCTGTCCCTATATTCCCCTACCTATACTAGGGGCAATTTATAATGGCCAATTTACCTATCAACCTGCAAGTCTTTGGCTGTGGGAGGAAACCGGAGCACCTGGCGAAAACCCACACAGACACAGGGAGAACTTGCAAACTCCACACAGGCAGTACCCAGAATTGAACCCGGGTCGCTGGAGCTGTGAGGCTGCGGTGTTAACCACTGCACCACAGTGCCGCCCGATTGTTGATGGTCGGGGATTCAGCAATGGTAATACCATTGAATGTCAAGGGAAGGCGGTTAGTTGTTGGAGATAGTCATTGTTTGGCATTTGTGTGGCACAAATATTACTTGCCACTAGCCCAAGCCTGAATGTTGTCCAGCTCTTGCTGTGTGCAGGCACGGACTGAGTTAGTATCTGAAGAGCTATGAATGGTACTGATCGCTGTGCAATCATCAGCGAACATCCCCACTTCTCACCTTATGATGGAGAGCCGGTCATTGATGAAGCAGCTGAAGATATGTTTCAATCAATGAACAATAAAACACCAAGGCTTCAATTACACTGATATTCACGAGATCCATGATATAGAGTAAAGGAATTCAGATCAATGCAAATGCTTCGAATCCAACACAGGACTCCTTCATCCTCACCTCATTGTCTCTATCTGCAGCATTTAAATGCAGTAACAGTCTGGCTATTAGGAGATTTCGACCAAAGCTGAAAACTTTGGCTTATGACCTCATTACTGGTGAGAGGTACAAGCAAGTGATTCATCAGGCAAATAATTGGGCAGCTAAAGCTGTGATTTCCACTCTCTTGATCCCTTATATGGTGGCTTTACAATATGAGCCAAGTAAATGAGCAAAATGATTGTGATCTGCTGCATACTGTATCTCTGGCTCAGTAACACACACCTTCGGTGTACTTTTCATCATTACAGCACAGAGTATTGTCCACCTGGGGTGTCTTATGGAGGTCAAGGGGCTTGATTCTTGCTTGTTAAGGTGTTAAACTGTAATTATCATGATTCACTGCTGATTGTGTGGCTTAACCTCCCACTGCTTGGAATTCACTTCACTGCTGTAAAAAAGATATCTCATTCCTGATTGGGCGCTTGTTGATTGGACTATATGAAAAATAATTGTGTTGAAAGTCTGAGCCCCTGACACCAGGCTTTAAATTACTTGTGTAGAGTAGGTTTGAAACATCAAAAGAGGATGGGAGAAATCGAGCTGATGAAAATTTATATTGGAAAATATTATGTAAAACATTGACACAGGTGCCAACAGTCTGTATACAGTAGATGAGTGTCTGCTGACAAAGGTTGAGGCTGAAAAAGAAGTGGATATAATTGACAATTCCTTACAAACATTTAAACAATGCAAGGGTGTATTCAAACAGAACAATCAAGTCTGGATGCAGTTCAAGAGCATGTGAAGGCAAAAGAAGTTAGTTTATTGCTTTGGTCAAGGGAGCAGTTAGTACTGGCACAACCACATCAGGAGAGATTGTATAATCCAATCTAGACTCTCATCCAAAGTATGGAGAACAGCAGGGCACTATCAATGAGGAGTAGAGACCACAGGGTGCTCACACGTAAAATTTTGGATCTGCAAATACCTGATTTTCATTTCCATTCATTTAAATGGTCAGGAAATTGAATGGCTGACTGGTCTATCAATCCTAGTATTTTCTGCCTTATTTGTGCTCTGGGATTTATTATACATTTATGTCATAGCCTCAAGAAAACATCAAAATGTAAATGCAAATATAAACCTGTTGCTACTATTTCCCTGGCCATCCTAAGGAATGAGCTGAAATCATTGCCTGCCCATTTGAAGCAGGCGCTGCACCAAAGGCATATTTAATCCTTTTTGGAGATAGTATTCTTAAAGGTATTAGTTTCACAAGTTTGTTTTGCTGCAGGACTCATTTTTTATATCAGATTTTATTCAGCCATGATCAAATGCTGAACAGCAATGCCTTGAATTTTATTAGGGTGCCATGCTCCGTGGCAGTGCCATTTGGACTCAGCGGCGTGGCTGAATTCGCTGGCCACCACCGAGCTCCTGCGATATTAATCGCCAGGTCACATTTCTATGGAGGCCGTGCGCCACCACCACCCCCCACTCCCCAGAACCGATATTATGTGGGGGGGGTGCGGGACTGCCAGCTCTGGGCTGCACGCCAGCACAGCTGCGAGTCATGTGCTGGGCCCCTATTTAAAGGGCTGCCAGCACAGCAGCTGTGCCTGCATCCAAAAAAGATACCTGACACAAAGCGTTACATTAGAAGACTATCTCGTTATGGAGAGACAGCAGCGTGCCAGTGTGGCAGCACGGTTCAGTGATGCCTCCCTGATCGCCCTCCTCCAGACTGTGTGTGCAAGGCGGGAGGTCGTATTCCCCAGTGATGGCAGGAAGAGGCCCTCTCGCCTGACCAAGGCAGCCTGGCTGGAGGTGGCTGAGGAGGTGAGCAGCCCTGGTGTCATCCGGCGCGACTGGGTGCAGTGCCGAAAAGAAATGAGTGACCTGCTAAGAAACACGAGAGTAAGTACCAATGTCTATCAGGGCTCCTTTGAAACTGGGTGCACCCACACAGAGTGGTATATGTGTGCCACTGCTGTGCTGAAGAATGGAAGGTTGGGCGGGGAAGGAAGAAAGGACATGAATGGTGCAATGTATGGCACAGTTTACTTTTGTCGGGTGCTCAGGGAATGGCACCTACATAAGTGGCTCATTCAGAAGTGCACACCAGGAAGCCCCCCCGCACTTTGTGGCCAGTAACTGTCTTTTGACATGTGTCGCCCTGTTGCCATGACATTGTTAATATCTGCCGTCTTGCCCCTCCAGGCAAAGACGGCCCACTATTCGAGGGAATCCTCCCGTACCGGAGGAAGTCCAGCACATCTGTACAGACTGACAGATGCCAAGGAAGAGGCCCTGCAGCTGGCACCAAGGCAACAGGTATGCTCATTCAGGCAGATTGACATGGAGCTCCAAGGTGAGCAGGCGTCCAGTTGAAATGAAAGGTGGGCACTGTGGACTGTTGGTTCGGTAATGCAATGCCGCTGACATTGTGAACTGTGTTACATCAGAACTGACAATGTCCTCTCCCCATTGTGTATTCCAGGTGAAAGAACAGAATCTAACCCGCCTGCGTGCATGCCATCCACTACCTTGGAAGAAGAGCCAGTCTCCAAGGAAGCAGCGTCCCATGATGTCAATGCACCTTCCACCAGCGCAGATACTATCACCTTGGTGGGTTTCCATCCGGCCTTACAGTGTGGGTCACAGTCTGGTGAGAGCACATCACATGCACCCGAGCAGCTGACTGAGGCTGAGACAGCCATGGTCCCTGACAGTCGGAGGCCTGTGAGTGGCCAGGCCCATGCTGAGCCCCAGGCTACGAGTTCCCCCCACCGCCGGTATTTTGCGGCAGGCTCTTCTCGACATCAGGGGTCGAAGCGGGCCTCTCCCCGCAGAATTTATGGCCCCCACACTGCGACCCGCGGTGTCGAGTGGCCGGTAAAATTCAGCCCAATATGTTAAAGCCACCACCATCCTTGTGGAACATACTATTCTGAAACAAAGGTTGAGGTGCTTGGATGAATTAGCAGAGACGGTGTTGCTTATACCCCAGTCAATGTTTCAATGATCATTGAAATCTGTCACCGTACAGAGAAGTATTATCCTGGAGCAAGTGAAAGAGGAGGCCTGACTCTATCCATTGGCAGAGAAGGACTAGACTTGAAGTTGAAGAGAAGCCTGCTGAATCCCAGTTGCAGGTAGAAGAGTTCTAAAGTTCCGAAGAAGGGTCACTGACCCGAAACGTTAACTCTGCTTCTCTTTCCACAGATGCTGCCAGACCTGCTGAGTGGTTCCAGCATTTCTTGTATTTAGTCCGAAAGCACACTCTGTTTGTTAGCTGGATAAGATAACATGCTGATACATGAGATAGCTGTGTCATGCCCAGTAAAGGCAAATCCTATTCCTAACTTTAAATATGGACTATATTCAGCATAAAATCTTCTGAAACTGAATTTTCTTTTTAAATGACCCATAATGGACATTTAAATGCAATATAAGATGGCTGCTGAGGGTCAGGTGACTTTTCCAATTTCAGCCCAGACTCAGAAGTATCTCAAGCATCCAGAAAGTTCTTAATTGGATGACCATGGGTGGATTGCCTCCCTTGGTTGGACATACCAAGATAAAACCATTTGTGGAATTCACACCTCCTATTGTTTGTAGTCTGACCCAAAATTCAATATCTATGGACTCCTAGACTCACTGGGCTAAATTTTACCAGCCCCTCGACATCATGAGTTTTGGTGGGGTCTCGTAAATGACTGCCGGGAGAGGCCCACCGTGACTCCTGACACCGAGAAGGCTCTGCTGCATTTTACCAGTGGAGGCAGTGGGACCTCGGTGCAGCCCGCCCGGTCGCTCAGCGATGCACCCCAATTACCACATGTAAAGTGCTACTTACCTTTCCTGATATGCATCCCGGCGCCTGTCGCACCACACTTCTGCATTTTGCACTGAACAGGTGGCTGTCACGTGCCGTCCTGTTCATGAAAATGAAAAGCCAACAGGAAATCAAAAATAGGAATACTCGCTCACAGTGCAGGTAAGTCTGGATATACCGGTGTCTCAACTCAGCATACTGGAAGGGAGGTGGGAGAGGGGGTGGTATTACAGGGGGCACAAGTGCATACTGGAAGGGAGGTGGGAGGGGGATAGTATTACAGGCGGCACATCTGCAGATATGTAGGGAGCCAATGCGTTCCCGCCCTCCGTAAAGGTTGTCTGCTCTATGCCATTGATTATCTCTGTCAGTAAAGGAGCAATGGCACTCGAGTCACCTTGTATGTGGGCACAGTGGCGCAGTGGTTAGCACCGCAGCCTCACAGCTCCAGGGACCTGGGTTCAATTCCGGGTACTGCCTGTGTGGAGTTTGCAAGTTCTCCCTGTGTCTGCGTGGGTTTTCTCCGGGTGCTCCGGTTTCCTCCCACAAGCCAAAAGACTTGCAGGTTGATAGGTAAATTGGCCATTATAAATTGTCACTAGTATAGGTAGGTGATAGGGAAATATAGGGACAGGTGGGGATGTTTGGTAGGAATATGGGATTAGTGTAGGATTAGTATAAATGGCTGGTTGATGTTCGGCACAGACTCGGTGGGCCGAAGGGCCTGTTTCAGTGCTGTATCTCTAATCTAATCTAATCTAATCTAAACAGTCGGCCTGTAAAGCTTATATGTCTGGTGGACCAATCGATGCAGCTTGTACAATCTTTATGTGGTTATGCGGTGCCACTCTTAGTGAGAGCTAATGCCATGCCACATTGTTGATGCATGAAAGCACCTAATGTACCAGTCAACATCAATCTCTGCCCTGTTAGGTACCTTCGAAGAAGTGAAGGAACCCAGTTTAATTGCTACTTTGTGATGGAGGTGTTTCACCCTAGATGCATTTTCCCATTTCTCGTGAGGATCCATATGCGCCGCAGTCAAAAGCAACGGGCAGTTGCAGCCCACGTAGAGGCCCCCGGTCGTGAGCAGGAGCACCCAAGGAGAGCTCGCCACTACACATCGCCGCACATCTACAGGTCCCACATGAGATACCTACAGATGTCAGAGCGCCAGTGTCAGAGATGACTGCGGATGTCGAGAGAGGCGGTGACACATCTCTGTGCCCTGCTCAACGATGACCTGCAGCCCAGGGGCTTCGGGAGACATCCTATGCCTGTAGCCCTCAAAGTGACAGTGCCTCTTAAGTTTTACTCCGCTGTGTCATTTCAGGGGCCCACTGGAGACCTTTGTGGGATCACACAGTCAGCAGTGCACCGCTGCTTCAGGTAGGTCACCGATGCCCTCTACAGGAGGGCCAGTGACGATATCCGCTTCACAACGGACCCTGAAGGCCAAGCGCAGAGGGCCATCAGTTTCAGCGTCATCGCAAGATTCTCACAGGTACAAGGGGTCATAAACTGCACCCATGTGGCCATCAAAGCTCCCGCCAGGCGACCAGCTGAATACGTAAACAGGAAGGGCTTCCACTCGCTCAATGTACAGCTAGTATGTGATCACAGGAAATGCTTCATGCAAATCTGTGCTTACTTTCCAGGCAGCTGCCATGACGCCTTCATCCTGTGCCAGTCCCAGCTGCCATTGCTGTTCACTGAACTGGCTCAGATGGAGGGGTGACTTCGTGGAGACAAGGGCTACCCCTTACAGACATGGCTCCTGACACCAGTGAGACACCCACCACTGCTGCAGAGGAGAAATACAACGCCAGCCACTGAGCTACAAGAGCCAGCATTAAGCAGGCAATCAGCATTTTTTTATTATTCATTCATGGGATGTGGGCATCACTGGCTATGCCAGCATTTATTGCCCATCCCTAATTGCCCTTGAGAAGTTGGTGGTGAGCTGCCTTCTTGAACCGCTGCAGTCCATGTGAGGTAGGTATACCCACAGTAATGTTAGGAAGGAAGTTCCAGGATTTTGACCCAGCGACAGTGAAGGAACAGCGATAGAGTTCCAAGTCAGGATGGTGTGCGACTTGGAGGAGAACTTGCAGGTGGTGGTGTTCCCATGCATTTGCTGCTCTTGTCCTTCTGGGTGGTAGAGGTCATGGGTTTGGAAGGTGCTGTCTAAGGAGCCTTGGTGCGTTGCTGCAGTGCATCTTGTAGATGGTACACACTGCTGCCACTGTGCATCGGTGGTGGAGAGAGTGAATGTTTGTAGATGGTGTGCCAATCAAGCAGGCTGCTTTGTCCTGGATAGTGTCGAGCTTCTTGAGTGTTGTTGGAGCTGCACCCATCCAGGCAAGTGGAGAGTATTCCATCACAATACTGACTTGGGTGGACAGGCTTTGGGGAGTCAGGAGATGAGATACTCGCCACAGAATTCCTAGCCTCTGACCTGCTCTTGTAGCCACGGTATTTATATGGCTGCTCCAGTTCAGTTTCTGGTCAATGGTAGCCCCTAGGATGTTGATAGTGGGGGATTCAGCGCTGGTAATGCTGTTGAATGTCAAGGGGAGATGGTTAGATTCTCTCTTGTTGGAGATGGTCTTTGCCTGGCACTTGTGCGGCCCAAATGTTACTTGCCACTTATCAGCCCAAGCCTGGATATTGTCCAGGTCTTGCTGCATTTCTACACGGACTGCTTCAGTATTTGAGGAGTCACGAATGGTGCTGAACATTGTGCAATCATCAGCGAACATCCCCACTTCTGACCTTATGATTGAAGGAAGGTCATTGATGAAGCAGCTGAAGGTGGTTGGGCCTAGGACACTACCCTGAGGAACTCCTGTAGTGATGTCCTGGGACTCAGATGATTGACCTCCAACAACCACAGCCATCTTCCTTTGCACTAGGTATGACTCTAACCAGCAGAGAGTTTTCCCCCTGATTCCCATTGACTCCAGTTTTGCTCGGGCTCCTTGATGCCATACTTGGTCAAATGCTGCCTTGATGTCAAGAGCAGTCACTCTCACCTCACCTCTTAAGGTCAGCTCGTTTGTCCATGTTTGAATCAAGGCTGTAATGAGGTCAGGTGCTGAGTGGTCCTGTCGGAACCCAAACTGGGTATCACTAAGCAGGTTATTGCTTAGCAAGTGCTGCTTGATGGCACTGTTGATGACACCTTCCATCACTTTGCTGATGATTGAGAGTAGACTGATGGGGCGGTAATTGTCTGAGTTGGACTTGTCCTGCTTTTTGTTTACAGGACAGACCTGGGCAATTTTCCACATTGCCGGGTAGATGCCAGTGTTGCAGCTGTACTGGAACAGCTTGGCTAGGGGTGCAGCAAGTTCTGGAGCATTGATCTTCAGTACTATTGCCGGAATATAGTCAGGACCCATAGCTTTTGCAGTATCCAGTGCCTTCAGTCGTTTCTTGATATCATGCGGAGTTAATCGAATTGGCTGAAGACTGGCATCTGTGATGCTGGGGACTTCAGGAGGGGGCCGAGATGGATCATCAACTTGGCACTTCTGGCTGAAGATTGTTGCATGCTGAAAATGCGTTTCTGTGGCCTGGATAGATCGGGTGGGTGTTGCTCTGCAGTATGTGTCAGAAAGGGTAGCTCACATCGTTGCTGTCTGCTGTGCTCAGCACAACTACACATTCAAGAGGGGGGAGGCCTTGCAGGATGAGGACATACGTGAGCAGGACTCATCCTTGGATGATGAGGACTTATAGCAGGAAAGCCACATACAGGGGGAGCAGCAAGCTATCGATGCACGGCAGCACCTCGTTGATGAAGGGTTCTCCATGCCATAGGAACCACCCTGGACTCTGCAAGCCACACAGCACCCTCGTTCACCAGTTGTGCAGCAGTCCGCAACTGCAACATCTTTGTCTCCGCCATTACTGGCGGCAGAAAACTGAGCCATTGTCCACATTACTGCATCCATGGAGACGCATAAGTAATAGTGGCATGGCAATGATGTTATTCCATACATTGGCACTTCTGAAAGGCCAATGATGTAATGGCAGGAGGCACGATCAGTTCATGCTGGCACACTTCATTTACACAGTAGAAACAACTCACATGTTCGTGAAGAAGATTTTGATTTCGAACTTTCTACTTTGCTGTGACACCCGTGCAGACCCACTTGTGCCATGATGTTTTTTGGAAATGCTTGCAGGTGCTCCTTCGCGGTGCCACTTCTGCGCTAGCTGCCTGACTGGAGGAAGGCTGCTGATCACATTGCGCTTTGGCTTTGGATGACTTTGGCGGTCGTCGTCTGTGCGCACAAGACCTGGAGGGCCCCGGCTGGCTGGGATAATCCTACATCACTGCACAACCCTCCACAGACCTCGTGGCTACTGGAGCTAGTCGCACGGGCAGACGGGCGGAGGGGCCGGTGGCCACAATGGCTGCACCTTGAGGGTGGATCCCAGATATGGAGTGCAGGCTCGCGTCCTCCAGCTCTAGGCTCGTTTGAAACTTTCTGCTCTCCCGGGAAGGACCAGGGCAGGGGCCGTCTCCATGCCCTGGTCCCTCTCGCACCTTACTACTGATTTGTGGATCTGATGGCCTTGGCGAGAGATTGCAGGTCAGTGTGTATTAATGGAATCTGGCTCACCAGGAGGGCCACCGCCATCTACATGTATGATGCCATGTGCTCAAATGCCTGGGACACGGCAGCTATCATGGCCTGGATGGACTCCCCCAGCGTCCACTCAAGGCTGTACATGAAATGTGGCATCTCCAACAGATGTTGCGACGACTGCTGCAGCAGCTCCAGCATGCCTTGTGCTGTTCACAGCAGAAGGTCATCAGCAGCCTGGGGCTCAGCATGGACCTGGCCACTCACAGCCCTCTGACTGTAAGGCGTCTCAGCTGACTCAGCCTCAGTCAACTGCTCGGGCGCGTGTGCAGTGCTCTCACCAGCTTGTGACCCAGACTCTATGGCCGATTGCATTCCCACTGACGTAACTGTACCTGCGTTGGTGGAAGGTTCGGGAGTGTCATGGGACGCTGCGTCCTCTGAAGTTGTCTCTTCCTCTGAGGTGTGGGAGGTGTCCTGGGCCGCCATTGCCGACTCAGAGAGTTGAACTGAAAGATACAATGAGAAGAGCACACTGTCAGTCTTTTTGGTGAGCATGTAATGATTATGACAGCATTGTGTCAAACAGCATGATTTTCACACTGATCATCGTGTATATCAAATGGATGCATGTTCACCCAGGACCCCGAGATCATCAGTACAGAATGCACATGTGTCGCAGCCAGTTCGAGGGCCTCCTCCTCAGCCTGTGTCATCGTCCGCATATCTGGCACTCGTCCAACAGTCCGACTCGCCTCACGAGCATTATGGGCTCTCTTTGCCTGGAGGAGCAAGGAGGCAGAGATTAGGACGGCAAGGCAACAACCGGAACATGAAACAATAGGGGTGCTGGGCCCAAAGGTGGGGAAGGTTCGGTGTGCACTACTGAGTGAGCCACTCATGTAGGTGCCATGTTGTGAGCTGCAACAAGGGTGAGTTCTGTCATACTTTCATCCATTCATGTCACATCATTCATCCCTGCCCAACCTCCCCTGTCTTTGGCATGGCAGTGGCACACATGTGCCACTCTGTGTGGGGACACCCAGGTCCAGTGGGGCCATGATGCAGAGCGCCACTTACTTTTGCGGTGCAATGCAGATCGTTCATCGTCTTCCGGCATTGGACCCTTTCACGTTGAATGGTCCCACGGCTACTTACCTCCTCTGCCACTTCCACCAGGCTGCCATGGTCAGGTGGGAGGGCTTCTTCTTACCATCACTGGGGAAAAGGACCTCCTGCCTTGCCCACACAGTCTGAAGGAGAGTGAGCAGGGAGGCATCGCTGAACCATGGGGCCAACCTGGAGTGCCCATCTGCCATCTTCAGTTTTTGCTCTGGTCCTTTAAATGCAAAGGGGATTCTACAGTGTAACGACTGTAACCTCTGGCTGCAAGATCTTTTTTACACATGTTTGAAAACGAATTCAGAACTAGTGAGGAAATCTGTGCTGTTGTCCTGGTTTCATCTATGACAGATCAACAGATGCACGTACACTTTGTTTCTGCAGCAGTTAATCATAATTATTGATGTAATATTTCTGGTTTGCAATGCAGCTGGAATATTTTCCTGGTTCTTTAAGAAGTTCATTTAATTCCAGTTACACGTCTTCTCAAATAACAGTTAGCAGTGAGATGATTACAGATTCCAAATGCATATTAGTCTGCAGCCTTTCACACTCAGGTAATATGGGGGGAGGTGGGTGTGTGTCGCCGTGATGCTAATGAGCGACCACACGAAATATCGCAGGGGCTTAGCGTCGGCCCATCCGCACGGGCATACCGCCAACTTCAAAGTGCACCGCCCACTGGCTCCAAGCTCGAAACTTAACAAAGAGCTGTAAGGAAACAATTCACTCATAAGAATGGCCACCATCCATTCTCCCACTGTGTAGCAATGGCTTCAACCTTCAAATCATTCTGGTTGGACAATAGAAGTATTGATCAGGTGGCCACGTGACTGAAACTAATCACAAATAATGAATCTTATTACTGCAAGTACCAGGGAAAAACTAGTCAGTCTTCAAACAACAGCTGCAGACAGCAACAAAGGCAGAACATCTGTACCTTAAAACTGGAGACTACAACATTCTAAGGTCTCCTAGCCTGCTCCTTTTCAAGTCCACTAGTACAGAAAACTGACCTCCTAGTAATAAGACTGCAAGACTGGATGTTCCCGATGGTGGGGGAGTCCAGAACCAGGGGTCACAATCTAAGGATATGGGGTAAACCTTTCAGGACTGAGATGAGGAGAAATTTCTTCACCCAGTGAGTGGTGAGACTGTGGAATTTGCTACCACAGAAAGCAGTTGAGGCTAAAACATTGTATGTTTTCACGAAGGAGTTAGATATAGCTCTTGGGTCTAAAGGGATCAAAGGATTTTGGGCGAAAGCAGGAACAGGCTACTGAGTTGGATGGTCAGTCATGATCATAATGAATGGCAGAGCAGGCTCGAAGGGTGAAATGGCCTACTCCTGCTCCTATTTTCTATGTTTCTATGTTTCTAAGTAAATAAATTCGTGACTTGCTGAAAATCCACCTCTACGGAAGAATCCTACAACAACTTCAATATACAGCTCCGGCTATGAAATCCACCTAACTATACTTCTGGAGTGAAAACACCTTCTTCACTAAGCCTTTTCGCCAGGATGAGCCAAAATCATGTGACTTACAAACTATTCCTTTATTCCTTTGCTTGTAATTTGTAAAAGTGCACTACCCTCTTTAACGGTTTTCTTTCTCGAGTGTGTGTGTGTGTGTGTGTGTGTGTGTGTGTGTGTGTGTGTGTGTGTGTGTGTGTGTGTGTGTGTGTGTGTGTGTGTGTGTGTGTGTGTGTGTGTGTGTGTGTGTGTGTGTGTGTGTGTGTGAGCGAGTGACGACGCATTAGATTTTCGGGGTGAATGTGTGAATGAAGAAAAATAATCCGCTTTATTAAAACCTACGAAACGCACACTGCTGCTTATTCAAATTGGCCATACACTCAGGGGTTAAGAAACACACACAACTTCTTTTTCAAAAACACACTGATTCTGGACAGTAAAGGGAAGGGAACTGGAGTTTCACTCCTTTCTTAATTCTGTCTGTAACAAGCTGCAAGGAGTCTTGTCTGAACCTTGCTGTTTATTTGAACTTGGCACGTATGTTCCTACCGGGGAATTTATGCATCATTTTGTGCCTATGACCACATTAACTTAATTTGTAAAGCCGTGGAATTCAACGTAAGAGCCTCGATAGCTACAATCACCATCAAAAATACCTTGCACTTTGGGGAATCCTGCCAAGGGAAAAAAGGTAGTGTGCTTTCATCCATGGAAAATAGTTAATCCTAGTGGACAACACATCTGACACCTGCTGCCTTACTGATTTGACATATATCCCCAAAGGTTCAGGTTACGATACCTTTACAGCCACCAGGAAACCTATCCCTGAGGCCTGAATGTCAGGCTCAAAGATATAGTAAAACTCTGCCACTGCCTCATGGATGAAGCAGGGTCAGTCAAGGCACACTTGTCAGATGTACCAAGATAGCTTTGTCCAGGGCTATAGACAAGGCTGCCTGGGTAATTTAGCTAGAGCTCCTGTGCCTAGCAGCATGTGAGGCAACCTATTTCTTTCACTGTTGTCTATCCAGGGAAAGACATTTGTCTCTACAGAGTCTGCTTTACATCTAGCAGATAATCATTTTCCACAATTGGTGTCTATATTTGTAAGCTTGTAACAGACTTGTGTTGTCTCTGGGTTGCTTCCATAACAAAATATATTTTTAAGTGGTCATGTCATCAGTCTGAGTCACAATCCCCTACCAGGCTGTTATGACTGCGGTGGGAGGAGTACACTGTTTATTCTAGTTCCATTTCTCCATGGGTTACAGCATGTATTTACATTTTTTCCTTGTCATACAGGCCCCCCACCTGCCAAGAATGAAGCACACATTATTTCCCCACATGAACATTAAAAGTTAAAATTGTTGCTGGGAAGAAAAGAGGGTCTATCACGAGGAATTGCCAGGCCCCTCGCCAGAAAGACCTTTTTTGCATACTAGCAGGCAGTTTTGGAACAAAGCGACCACTCCCTGCTCCCCAATACACAGAAGATCTGGTCAGAACAGTTTAGTCACATGATAACTGGCTGTTTGATTTTTTTTTATTTGAACTTGCCACAGAGAATTTGAAACTCAGAAAGCTGTTTGCTCCTGGATTGAAAAGATCTCTCTCCTATCTGCTCTCATCTCTTTCTCATGGAACTGTAGACCCATGGAAGACACATGATCCCCAAGAGAGAAAAGTCTCCTACAGTGAACAAGGTTTAAGAAGAATACTGGGCCCCAACATAAAGCAAGACTACTTACAGAAGGACTACAGTGAGCTTGAAGCACAGTAAACAAGAAACTCTTCTGATATTGCCTCAAACCTCCCCATTTTATTTATTCTTCTGCTCTTTTCTGTCCCTATTTGCATGTGTGTATCGCGTATGTATGCTAGCGTGGGGCGTGGCATGTATCTGTAGATGTTAACCGAATTAGAGCTTAAGTTTAAGTTTTAATAAATTTCACTTTTCTTCTTTAAACCTAAGAAAGCTTGTTTATGCTCACTTCTTTACCTTATAATTGGAAAGTGGTGAACAAGGATTCACCAAAGGGGCAGCTCAAAACACGATGTGTTTAAAAATTAAATCCTGTTACAGTAAGACCAGGTGAAGACTGAAAAGACCCCTGGATACCTTTCTCACCTGGTCGTAACATCCCACTTAGCAATACAGTCAATCATAGACTCTATTTTTATCCCAGAATAAAACACACCAACCAGATTTCTTTAATAAACAACAAAATTATCAGTTTATTATAAGACAAGCCTTAACCAGTTATGAAGCAAAGCATAAACACACAGATTGAAGTATAATAGCTCCCTTTTTACCTTAGCTCCCCACACTCACACACACACACATACATACATTGGTTAACTGGAAAAAATAAAAGGGATTTTAGTTTTTAGAGCTCTATTACAGACAAAAAACACTTGGGCTGAATACTTGCTCATTTGAAGAAAGAACAGATGAGATATGTTGTGTTCCAAAACTGGCACACAGTTTAGCCTCCAAGTAGACTGATACAGGGTCACTGGGATCTTTTAAAACAGTTCTTTTCAGGTGGCATTGAGAATTAATTTAGTAGGCTTTTCTTCAAAGACAGGAGATGAAATGAGTTGACACAGTGGACTTCTCAGAGTCTCTTAGAGAGATGCTGGAAAGCTGAACTAGGTTGTGGTCTTCTCTCCTTCCTTGGGAATTCTCTTCTCTCCTTACAAGTTCTCTCCCATTTTATACAGTTCAACCTCAACTCAAAACAATTCAAAAGCGAAACCGACAACAGGAGGTCAACCTTTAGACCTCCATCAATCTTGACCTGTCACTTCTTTGTAAACAACTTCTCCAGGTGTCCAATGTTCTCTGTTGTTTATTGAGCTGGAAGTCAGGTGCTTTCCTGGAAAAATTTGCTTTTGGTGCTGGAAGCCAGGTGGTTTCCCGGAAAGCCTTGTTTTCCTCACAAGACCTCTCAGTGCCGCTTTAAAAAACATTTCCAGGGACTGTTTCTCAAAGTCAAGTGGCCTTTACATGACCCCCTTTGAAAACACCAAAGTTTAACATTTCTTCAATCTTTCAGAAAATGAATCCTCAAAAAATATAGTTAACAAAACACAGAGGCACTTTCGTAAAAAGGCTAACAGAAAAGGGCTGCCTTTAGTCTCGCTCCTACCTTTCAACCTTTTTGGTCTAAGTGGCCTGACCAGGAGTTATAATTCTGTCAGCATACATCTTAGGTGATTGCTAGACACCAGTTTTCCCACCATGAAAAGGTGCAATCCCTAAGCAAGCTGCCTGGATAAGGGTGGATGAAAACAGTCTGCCTTTGGAGTAAAAGGACATGCTTCTTATCCTTTCTCAGATCTTCATATCACAGCTCTCGGCAATCCCAAAAAATCAGATACACCAAAAAAGATGGAGCAAGCACAAATCCAAGAAGCAAATCTCCATCAAGAAAAAGTTCAAAACAGCTTTAAGATTTCAATTGTTCAAAGACCACAATAAATCTACTCAGTATCTCCCATTTTGTGCTTGCTGGCTCAGCACATAGAAAATTCCCAACGAGAAACTCAAGATTCTCTCCTTCAGATAACTTGAATACATTTCAATAAACTTCAACCCTTTAGACAATAAATTGTAAGAAATTTCCATGTGGCAGTGGACATGTGGATCAAACTCCCACAAAAATAGTTAATAATGTGTCAATTAATTTTGAAAAGAGGATGTTAACTGCTCATTAAAGTAATTAAAAGTCACTGGATTAAGGATAAGAAAGAATAATAATATTCCACAGACCACTGCTTTCGAATCCTAGCAGTTTCCAGGAATGTCATATGTGGAATGTCACTGGTCAAGCCTCAGTAATCTATTTTGAAGTGTTAGATACATATCACATATTGGCCCATGGGTGTCAAAGTAGAATTTCCGTAATTTCACTTTGAGGTTAGTCTGTGATAGGTCATTTGTCCTCCTTGAGTGTCCTTCAGGGGTTCCTCGCAGGAAAACTAATTTCACTATGCTGCCAAATGGCCATCAGTTATAGAGTTGGATTTTTTTGTCAGACTTTAGGTGGGCAGTAGGTTAAGCGATCGGGTTGCCCATGCAGTGTTGCCAGTGAGAGGCCAAAACCATTGGGTCTTATTTACGCTCTATCGCGAGCTGCCTGCGATTTTTAATGCTGATGGGCAGCTTGCCTTTTGGGAGGATGGGATATCCAGCAGGACTGACATACATTTAGAGAGGAATCTTTCTGGTCCTGTGGGGACAGGCTTGAAAGCGGGATCGGGAAGAAATTCACGAAACTTGGCATCGGCTCAGCGGGCGATCTTCCTAGAGTTAGGTCATCAATGGCAGAGGCCTATTTGTGGGCTGATTGGGGACAGCCGGCAGTAGACGGGCTCCCCACTGAGGGTCAAGCCTGGCAGGTGCCTGAAGGAGGCTTGCTGGTGGCTGGCCTGGGGGGCCCTCGAGGCCTCCTCCCCACACACCCCACCATCCCCCACCAAAGCAGCAGCCATCAGCAGGCCACAGCTGTAGCCACCAGCCATCCTGTGGAGAGGTTTCCTCTCAACAGGAGTGGCCTGGCTACTGTGGCCACTATTTGTTTTATTGAAGTGAATACCTCTTCAGAGGGTGCTTCAAAATGGAGGTGCCATCGCAGACACCATCCTGCAGCAGCAGCGCCTGCCTCTGGTGGTGGGGCTCCCAATGCTGCGGGCCCTCTGTTTGGGGGTTGAACCCGGACGTGATCTCGTAATTGGCCACCACTGGGAAGATCTCCCAGGCAGGCATATTGCAGGGCCGGGACCTGTAAATGGTCCTGACTCACACGCATATCATATTCTAAACCATAAAATTCTGCCCTTAAAGCAAGTTTGTACATCTAAAGTGAGGTGTATTTTTAGTGGTAGTTTGTGGGATGTGTGATTTATACACGCTCCCTGTTTTTTTTTTAGAGATACAGCACTGAAACAGGCCCTTCGGCCCACCGAGTCTGTGTCGACCATCAACCACCCATTTACACTAATCGTACACTAATCCCATATTCCTACCACATCCCCACCTGTCCCTATATTTCCCTACCACCTACCTATACTAGGGGCAATTTATAATGGCCAATTTACCTATCAACCTGCAAGTCTTCTGGCATGTGGGAGGAAACCGGAGCACCCGGAAGAAACCCACGCAGACACAGGGAGAACTTGCAAACTCCACACAGGCAGTACCCAGAATTGAACCCGGGTCGTTGGAGCTGTGAGGCTGCGGTGCTAACCACTGCACCACTGTGCCGCCCTTTTTCTGATGCTTTTGTGTGTTGTGTGATTGTCTTTAAGAGTGACATCCCTTTAAGATCTTAGTATGCTAATGAACTGAGCACCAGGATGCAGTCATGTGACTACATGTTGGTCACACTTCTGTAACTATAGCACCAAGAGGTAAGACCATGTGCAAGGCATGCGGTGGAAAAGGACACTGGGCCTGCCTGTGCAGGAATTCTGGATCCAAAGACACAGCCAGAAGTCACAGTCGGAAGCAAACAAACAGACAATGGGGCAACAGCAGAAAGGAAAGTGCGTAAATGCAAGCCAATACACAAGGTGCACAATGAAGCAAACCTGAGACAAGACGCAGAGAGTAGTAGTTCTCAGTCAGAAGATGAGCAAGCATTCCACATTGTGAACCTGACATCATATTGATGAAGTCAAGCAACTGGAAGCTTTTGCCAGTATCAAAATCACCTGCCCAAGGAAAGCTGGCAAACATACACTCAAGGTCAAGATTGACACCGGAGATAGTGCAAATATCCTACCAGTCTAAATCCTCAAAGATATGTACCGGAGTCTTTGGGGATCAATGATACAACTGACAACTGCCAAGTTATCTGCATACAATGGGTCACCCATTCCTTGTAGTGGCACATTAACAATGCAATGCAGATATGGCAAGTCGGCTTGGAAACCACAAACGTTCTACCTAGTAGACACAAGCAGGTCAGCGGTGGCAGGACTACCAGTGTGTAAGGATATCAGCATCATAACTATTCATGAGAGCATGGCCAAGGGGAAATCGCCAAGAACCAGAACCTGCTCATAGACTCTGACAGCATCAAATGGTGCAGCCTGGAAACCCAACAACAGCACAACTATGCCTTGCCTTCACTTCTGCTCTATAGCAAACCGCCAGCACCACAACGAACCAGAATGGACAGGTATCTCCATGAGACCAAGTACTCTTCCCCGAATAAGTCCGCAATCTGGAGCCCTAAGCCTTCAGATGTGGAGGATGAGGAGAGGCGAAGGACACGCAATGTCCTGAAGAGGCAGAGGAGGAACAAGTTCAAGCATTGTCTGTTGGACCTTCGAGATGAGGTGCCGGAACTTTCCAAAAATGACAAGACCCCAAAAGTGGTCATCTTGAGAAAAGCAACAGAGTATGTTAGCAGGCTGAAGGCAGAGCAACAGAAACTGAATGCAGAGAGGGAGAAACTTCAGAAAGAACAGCAACAGATGAGACATGAATTCCCCAAGCAAGAGTTGTCAAACCACCAAGACAATTTATGGACTTTTGAGTCTATATTCTTGTAAAGTTCATAACCTCTAGCCATATGTAAATAATTTTGATGTTATCTAATTTTGTGTATTTTTACTTTTAGGATACTAGACTTATCTTTGGAAAGAAGGGGCATGTTGTGCGATTGTCTTTTAGAGTGATGTCCCTTTAAGATCATAGTATACTAATGAGCTGAGTACCACTACATGCCAGTCACACTCTGTAACTGTAACACCAAGAGGCAGGTTCTGTAAATAGATAGCTCTGCACTTGATTGCTGTTTAATAAACCTGATTGAGATCCTCAATATACTGAACTCCACACATCTCATTTATGTTGCATCAGACAACATAAAAAGTTTCTCTTTACACTATGGAGGTGCTACTGGAGCAATTGAAGGCCAGGAAGAAGGTCCTCTTTCCTCCTGATGCCAGGCAGGTGCCCACTCAAACCAACAGACAGAGCCAATCAATGTCTATAACATTATACTAAGGGCTTCCCTGTTTCTCTGCATTATGCCTTGCAGCACTGCACTTTCCTCCAGTGCTCCTAACCCTCCCTCCCCCTCTTTAATGCTTCATTTATTCCTAAAATAATTCTTTCAGCTTACAATCACATGCTTAGCATCGCTACTGCCCCAGAATCAGCGAGTTCACACTGAGAGAGACCTTTCAAGTGCTCACACTGCGGGACTGGGTTCAGGCGATCATCTGAACTCACTGTACACCAGCGTATTCAGACTGGGGAGAAGGCCTTTCACCTGCTCCGTGTGTGGGAAGGAATTTGATTAGTCAGCCAACCTGCTGAGACACCACTGAGTTCACAAGTGACTGCAAGGGTTGGATTCTGCTGTTATTGTTGCTATTAATCACATCCAGGATTGAACCAGGTTCATTCTGAAGGTTAAAGATAGATCTGCATGCATACATTGCCTTCCACTACCTCAGAACTCTGCTAAAGCTCTTTACAGACAAAATGGTATGTTGGCTTTGATTGCAAGGGAGTAAAGATGTCTTGCTGCAATTATCTAGAACCTTGGTGAGACCACACCTGGAGTATTGGGTACAGTTTTGGTCTCCTTATCTAAGGAAGGATATACTTGCCATAGAGGGAGTGCAACAGAGGTTCATCAGACTAATCCCTGGAATGGCGGGGTTGGCTTATGAGGAGAGATTGCAGAAATTGGGCCTGTATTCTCTCGAGTTTTGAAGAATAAGAGGTGATCTCACTGAAACTTACAAAATTCTTACAGGGCATGACAGTGTAGATATGGATAGGATGTTTCCTCTGGCTAGTGAATCTAGGGGACACAGTCTCAGAATAAGGGGAAGGCCATTTAAGACTGAGATGAGGAGGAATTTCTTTACTCAGAGGGTGGTGAATCTGTAGAATTCTCTATCCTAGAGGGCCATGGAAGCTCAATCATTGAGCATGTTCAAGACAGAAATCGATCCTTGTCCCTCTCCCCTTTTTCTCGGTCTACCTGGTGACTTGGGCTCTGCAGCCACACAGATGGAGGGAGACAACCCTAACGAAGATTGGCTGGCACTCACTCTAATCTAACAAGCACCAACACAAAAATTGAAAGCTTAGGTGAAATAGATAGTGAGTGAGGACAATCTACACAGAGTGATTCACAGAGTACAAGTAAGCAGGAACAGGTGCTGGTGGGAAGAAAAAAACCAGGAGATGGCTCACCAGAGGGCAAGCTTAAGTCCAAACTCTGTGAAGAGGAGAGGAATGCAACTTTTAAGAATCTACCCTTAACAGGTAACATCTTCTATGTTCTCCAGCAATTATTCAAGGCATTGGACTTCCACAATGGGCTGAATTTTGTGCAGGAGGCAGGGCTCCTGGCGCCAGGCCATAAAGTCGGGGGAAACCTGCCTCTGGATTTTTTCAGACTCCAGTCTTTTGAGGTCAAAGTTTAAGGAGGGGGGATTCCCATCCCTTTAAAGACTTTATTGGGACAGAGATCCGCCTCCAAGAAATGCTGACCAATCAGAGGGCCAGCAGCTCAGTAGTATTGGCAGTGCCATCAGGAGTGGTGGCTGCTGCTAGTAATGCAGAGGCCTCGGACCCAGGCCCAGTGCTGGAACCACCGAGAAGAGGTAGGTGAGGAAGTGTCGCCGGGCCAGTCTGGAAGGCCCTGGCGAGGTGGGGTGGGGAGGTGGACGTTTGGTCCAGGGGTGGGGGGGTGGTTAGGGTACAGTGGTTCCTGGTGGGGATCCTCCGTGGGCCACAAATTGGCCACCAAGGGGGGTCGCCCCGCCCCACGCCAGCAGGGAAGGCACATCATTTTCAAAGGCATCATCCCCGTATGACGGAGGCTCCTCCCACTCCGCCGCCGCTGGTAAAATTGCAGTGGCGGTGGGAAGAGGCCCTTATTTGGCGTCTGGACAGGAAGGTCATCGTCAGCCTATCCCGCCCCCGGGAGTATCGGAACTGGGATTCCCGGCGTCAGGTTACATGGTGGGCGATTCTGCTGTGATTCTCTGGCCACCTGCCCTGCCACAAAACCCGCTGTCAGGATAGCAGTAAAATTTGGCCCAATGTTAGTGATGATGGAGGACTCTGCTTCCAGATCATGTGGAATTCTAACGCATTCTAAGGTTATCTCCATGCACACTGCAGCTGAGCCCTCTTTCCAGGAGTCCCTGGCATTGGTAGGAACATCTTTGAGGGATGTTCATATTGGCGTCATGCAGGCGCTGGTCTTCACAATCTTCTCCACCTTGGATAGGCTGGGGGATTCCATAGAAACTTCACTCACATCACAAATCTGCAATCTGCTCTCCTGCAGATCAGTCGGATTGATAAGCCACAACCCCAAGGCAGAGGCAGTGGTGCAATAGGAGAGGCACAGCTTCCCCACTCTCAGGATGACAGCATGAGTGCTCCCTTGCAATCCCCTCAAACAATGCCCATGCTGGTGCCAGGAACGTAGCAAGGCCAGACAGCCCCAGCAGCAGCTGAGGTGCTACAGTCTGCAGCCATGCCCTCACAGGCTCGAGCACTCAAAGGTCACTGGCTACAAGTGTCTCAAAAGTTCCAGCAGGAGCAATAGCAGCCTTCCACCAGCTTTGCTGATGTAGTAAAGGGATGCATTTCATTGGAATTAGACAGGTACTGTGGGTTGACACTTGGGTGAGAAATGATTCAAAGCAAATATTGTGCTTTGCATTAAATCAATCACCTTTACTACATTTAGCACTTTGCACTTCAGTTTCATTTCATCGTTGCATTGTCAGTATGTCATTGATAGAGAAGTTGTCCGAATGGTTTCAGTATTCTTTAATGCAGGATTAATTAAGTATTATAGGAGGTAACAAGGGCTGTTAATGCATAGGGGCTTTATGTAATTTCCTAAGGAAGGGAAATGAGCCAATTGCAGAAAGTAATCCTTGGCATCTCTGGTGTTAAGGCATTTGCTGGCCTTCCATTGTTTGCTTCTTCCTCACCTTCAGCCAAGTCTTCCACATCAGATGATTGGTGTTGCTGTGCCTCCTCCAAATGCAATCCCCTTTGGATTGTTATGTTACTCAACATGCAGCACGCTACAAGATGCAGGAGATTTAATAATGGTGAGAACTGGGCGCTTAATATTCAAGGATACAAAATGTTCAGAAAAGATAGGGAAGGATAAAAGGGTCACTGACCTGAAACATTAACTCTGCTTCTCTCTCCACAGATGCTGCCAGACCTGCTGAGTATTTCCAGCATTTCTTGTTTTTATTAAGGATAAAAGGGAGGTAGGGTGGCAGTACTGAATGTAGTATTGGAAAGAGAGGATGTCGTTGAGGGGGCAAAGATAGAATCCATTTGGTTGGAGTTTAGGAGCAAAAAAGGTATGATCATGCTACTGGGGGCATTCTATAGGCCACCAAATAATGAGAGAGAGATAGAGGAACAAATCTGCAGGGAAATGACAGAGATATGCAAGAACTATAGAGTGGTGATATTGATGTACTTTAATTACCCAATTAGTGATTGGGTTAATGTTAGAGTAAAGGGAAAGGAGGGGGAGGAATTTCTTAAATATGTTCAGGAGAACTTCCTTGACCAGTATGTTCTCGGTCCAACTAGAAAGGAGACATTGCTGGATCTAGTGCTGGGGAATGAGACGGGCCAAGTGGACCAAATGTCACTGGGGGAGCATTGTATCATAAGGTTTAGATTAGCAATTGAGAAGAGCAAGGAATAATTTAAAATAGAACATCTAAATTGGAAAAAACCTAACCTTAATGGGATGAGAGGGCATCTAGCTAGGGTGAAGGGAACCAAAGATTGACAGGAAAAACTGTAACTGAGCAATGGTGATCTTTAAGGAGGGAATGTTTCAGGTGCAGGCTAGGTACATTCCAACTAGAGCAAAAGGTAAGGAAACAAAAGCCAGGTTACCTGGATGACGAGGAAGATAGAGAATATGATGCAAGTGGCAAATGTGATACCCTTATTCAAGAAAGGGTATAAGGACATTCCTAGTAACTACAGGCTGGTCAGTTTAACATCTGTGGTGGGTAATGTATTAGAAATATTAGTCAGGAAAAAACAACAACATGCATTTGGAGAGGTTGGAGTTAATTAGGGACAGCCAGTATGGATTTGTAAAAGGCAGATTGTGCTTGACTAATCTATTTGATTTTGCAATGAAATAACAGAGAAGGTTGATGAAGGAAAAGCAATAGATGTTGTCTGTATGGATTTTAAGAAAACCTTTGACAAAGTAACATTTAAAAGGTTGGTTACCAAAATTGAGGCTTATGGAATAGGAGGGTCAGTGTCAGCTTGTTTTTCAGACTGGAGGATGGTAGATAGCGGTGTTCCCCAAGATTCAGTGCTAGGACCACTGCTTTTTTTGATGTACATAAATGACTTGGCTTTTGGAATACAGAGTAAAATTTCAAAATTTTAAGATGATACCAAACTTGGAGGAGTGGCAACAGTGAGGACCAATCAACTGCAACTAGGCTAGCAGAATGGGCAGACAGGTGGCAGATGGAATTTAATGCAGAAAAATGTGAGGTGATGCATTTTGGCAAAAGGGATAGAGAGAGGCAATATAGACTAAATGGGACTGTACTAAAGTGTGTACAGGGACAGTGGGATCTGGGGATGCATGTGCATAGATCTTTAAAGGTGGTAGGACATACTGAGAGAGTAGTTAGCAAAGCATGTGAGATCTTAGGCTCATAAATAGAAGTATCGAGTACAAAAGCAGGTCAGTTATGCTGAACCTTTATAAAGCTCTGGTTCGACCACAACTAGGTTGTTGCATCAGGCTCTGATCACTACAGTTTACGAAGGATGTGAGAGTCCTTGAGAGGGATTTATCAGGATGGTTCCAGGAATGAGAGATTTTAGCTACAATGTTAGGTTGGAGAAGATGGGGTTGTTTTCCTTGGAGCAAAGGAGATTGAGGGGAGATTTGATAGTGGTATACAGGATTCTGGCAGATTTGACTAGGGTAGACAAAGAAATGCTATTCTCTTTAGCTGATAGTACAAAGACTAGGGACATAGATTTAAGGTTTTGGGTAAGAAATGCAATGAGATGTGAGGAAGAACTTTTTTATGCATTAAGTGGTAATGACCTGGAACTCATTGCCGACAAGGCTGGTGGAAATGGAGAGGATGAATGATTTCCCCAAGCTGGGGGATGGGTCTGATTGCTGGAAACTAAAGGGAAACTGGTAGGGTTGAGCAGAGCACATCCGCTCAGTGAAGAAAGGACCCTGATGGAAAGCGCAGCAAAACAAGCTGTGGCTTTAACTGCAGTAAGAGTGCAACCTAGGAAGCTCACAGCTGCAAGTGCACCAAAATAGAATAGGATTGTATTCTGAAGGTTATCAGTGTTTTGTGTCTGAAGGGATTGTAACCCTATACCCCTCAAGTGGGGCAAGCAAGCCCCACAGCTCAGCTCAGGGACACAGGAGCCACTAGATCTCTTTTAGTTTAGTTTAGATTTTTAGTTTACAGATACAGCACTGAAACAGGCCCTTCGGCCCACCACGTCTGTGCCGACCATCAACCACCCATTTATACTAATCCTACACTAATTCCATATTCCTACTACATCCCCACCTGTCCCTATATTTCCCTACCACCTACCTATACTAGGGGCAATTGCTAATGGCCAATTTACCTATCAACCTGCAAGTCTTTGGCTTGTGGGAGGAAACCGGAGCACCCGGAGGAAACCCACGCAGACACAGGGAGAACTTGCAAACTCCACACAGGCAGTACCCAGAATTGAACCCGGGTCACTGGAGCTGTGAGGCTGCGGTGCTAACCACTGCGCCACTGTGCCGCCCTGTGCCTGACCTTTCCCCCAGAGAGAACAGTGAACACCAGAATGGTTGTGAATGGGATTGGAGGGCAGTGTATGCCTGTACCTATACACCAGAAGCACATGGAGTGTGAGCTAGTTTCGGGACTGGTGACCATAGGGATTGTCCCTAGTTTGCTTGTGACGTGGTTGACCTGCTCCTAGGTAATGATCTGGCTGGGTGAAGGTGGTAGCACCCCCAATAGTGAAAGAAAGATTGCAGGAGGTCAGAGAGACAGGGCCGTGGCAGGAGACGGTCCCCTGCAGTTTCCGTGAATGTGTAGTGAATCAGGCCATGATGAAACCAGCTCCCCCAGAGGAGACTGAATTAGCACTGCAGGCAGATGGCCAGATCTGACTGTCTGAGACTTTCTTTGGAAAGTTAAGAGACCCAGGAAATGAATTAAATGGATTTTCCCCATTTGAGGCTCAGCGAGCCGACCCAATATTGCAAGAGTGAGCACAAGCTGCCCAGTCTGAAAGTGAAGCAGAGGGAATTCTTGATTGCTACTATTTAAAGAATGAGGTACTGATGAGGAAATAGAGTTCTCCTCACAGCTCTGAGAGCAAGGAGTGGGCAGTAGTTCACCAGTTAATGGTGTCACAGAGGCACCGGAGAGAAATGTTAAGAAGGGCCCAGGAGACTACAGTAGCTGTACATGCCGGTATACAAAAGACCAAAGCCTGCATAAGACAACAGTTTGACTGGCCAAAACTCCAAAGATGTGGTGGAGTACTGCAGGAGTTGCCACATGTGACAGGCTGAGGGGAAACCCCAACCTACACTGAAACCTGCACCCTCAAGTCCTGAACCAGTGTTAGGAGGACCCTCCAGCAGATGGCTGGTGAACTGTAAGGGACCCCCGCTGAGAACATAAAGGACAGGCAGGCACAAGGCTGGTAAAAGTTTAGAAAGAGAAGGGGATAAAGTGACCAAGAGGGCAGGTTAAAGGAAGTCCGGGAGGAATCATGGATGAAAACCCCTCCTGTCTGGTCAGCCAACCCAGAAAAATGTGAAAAGTTAGACCCCCATCCTCCTACGTAAATGCAGACACTAGAAGCACCCCACCAGAGTTGCTAACTACATTTTACAGGAACCTACAGAGACAAAGAAAGACCTCTAGGGAGCAGAGAAACCATGAGGGTGATGCCTCATCTAGTCGGAATGCCACAGGGGAGTGCAGTTGAGTCTGCACAAATACCTGCAGGCAGGAGTGTCCTCTGGGACAAAGGGGAGATAAGCAAAGAATCCTTCCCCACAGTCAGAATCAAAGAGAAACGCCCATCCCCCAAAGTCAAAAGCCTTTGCATGACTCAGCAAAGCACAGCAAGAGAGTTGAGGATAGACCCGCCCACTACTGACTCTCCTGAAAAAAAAATTACCTCAGCAGGAACAAAAACCCCTTGCAGCCATGGAAATGGGCAAAAGAGAAACCTCTCCCTAAAAGAACCACATGTTTATTGGGATGCCAAAAAAGGGGCGATTAATAAGTTTTAGGATTTGTGAATGAGAGAAATGCATGTTTTTTTCTGTATCTTATATTTCGACTCGACCCTTTTAATGAAATGCGTTTTTCTCAAATCGCATTTCATTCCTTTGGGTGTAAAGGTATCATGCCAAACACCCACCTGCCAAGAATGTGGCACATTAATTTTGTCATGAACATTGATTTTAAACTGTTACTGGAATGAAGAAAGGACTTGTGAAACAAATTAGCCGTGGCTGGAAAAGACATTTGCATATTAACGGACGGTGATTGGAAGGACAAAGGACCATTCCCTGACACACCTAGCCCACAATGGACCTTGATTACCAGGTATTGTGTGTAAGAGAAGCATTCCAGGGACTGCTAAGGTGATACAATGCAAGATATGGTCAGTCCAGTTAATCACATGACTAACCTACTTGGCAACCTGGGATTTTCTGAATTGTACAAACAGTTTGAACTGAGAGTGTCTGTTTGCTTCTGGACTGAGAAGATCTCTCCTGTCTACTCCCATCTCTTTCTCACAAGCTTCTGAATCCACTGAAGACACATGAACCCCAAGACAGAAAAGTCTCCTACAGCAATCAAGGTTTAAGAAGAATACTGGGCCCCAATGAAAGCAAGATCTACCTACGATCAAGGACTCTACAGTGAGCTCAAAGAACCGTAAACAAAAACTCTTCAGATATTGCCTCAAACTTTTCCACTTTATTATTTTTCTTCTGCTATTTTCTGTCTCTATTTGCATGTGTGTATCGCGTATGCATGCTAGCATGGGCAGATTGTGTATCCGTAGGCGTCAACCGAATTAGAGTTTATGTTTAAGTCTAAAAATTTCAGTTTTTCTTCTTTAATGCTAAGAAAGCCTGTTTGTGCTGATTTCTTTGCCTTATAATTGGAAAGCAGTGAACAAGGATTCACCAAAGGGGAGCTAAAATCACGGTGTGTTTAAAATTTAAAATTAAACCCTGTTATGGTAAGACCAGGTGAAGGCTGAGAGGGACCCCTAGACACCTTTCTCACCTGGTCGTAACATTTATTTTCTGGGACATGCTGAGCTGGTTGCTTTTAGCTGGGGCAGCATAGGGAATGATAAAAATATCAGCTGGCGTTCCCACTACTGATCACCAACCATTCACCCCTCTCCAACTACAAAATGCACACATGGACATTTGGAGACAACAGGAATGGGCTTGGTTGTAATGTTCCTCAGCCTTTCAACTTTAATAGATTGCTCATGTATGAAGAATGGGCACTTGGATATGATACCAACAGTTCCCTGCTTTCAGGAGAAAAATGAAGAAAAAATGAGTGAGGAATAAGTGGTTTATAAAAACTTAAAACACTTGAAAACATTCTGACAGTGATTTAGTTAAGGCAGACACTAAGCACATTTTATAAATAAATTTAACTCATGTATTAACATTTGATATAATATACATGTCTATTAACGAGCAGGTAGCCAATAAGGAATAAAATATATAGTCCCGGCCAACAATTACCAAAGAAGTGCAATGTGTGTACATGTTCTTTCTGTCTGCAAAGAACAGAGCCCTGGGTATTAATATATGTAGCATATGCTACATGTACACACATTGTGACTGTTTCAGCTAAACAAAATAAGTGACAGCCATTTGGTGGTTCATTCCTCAGGGCAATGCCTCGACCAATCAGAGTCAAGTTGCGTGGTTTAACTTTCAAACAAAGATTGGCAGTTAACTGTCAGTCACCATAAACTGGTGCATTCTCCATGGCAATGCCTCTACCAATCAGAGTCCACTTGCCTACTAATCAGCACTTTCTCAGTATAAATTTGTTGTTTCCCTTACATTGGTATTCTTTCGAGTTGTCCTGATGAGTGCAAGACAAAAAATTTCGACAAAATGACTTTATTTTCAGCAATACTCAATTACCAATACAGCAGACTCTGCACATTTAGCAAGAGTTAGCATAAATTTATTTCAATTACAACATACATGACAGGAATTCTTTTTCTGCATGTACAAAATAAGTCATATTAGATATGAAAAATTAAAATAGATCTTGTAAATCTGGAGCATGTTTGGATATAGTGTAGTTCACCACTAACTACCCACATTGCCTAACATTCTGGAATATTTCAAGTTAATTTTTCACACAATTTGTTCTTCAAATTTATTTAGTAATAAAAAGACATGGCTTTCTTTACAGTTCAATACTGCTTATAATCCTGTAAGATTTTATAACAGTATTTCTTTTGTAAAAATATCAGATATCTGCATCATTGTTGGTTACAGATTACTCGTGGGAAAAGGCACAAGATTTTGACAGTGAAAGAAACCAGCTGTTGGAAAAACCTTGTGTTTCATACAACAGATAAAAGGACTAACTCAAGGTTCAATTTGTATTAAATGTCCTGTTTTGTCACAAACTGGAGGAGAGGTTTTGTGAATGGCCAAGTCACATGGCACTAAAAGTGTGTATTTATTTATACAGCTTATATGATATAATGTGACTTACGTTGAAAACTTTGTAAAGGCTAAATGCTCCCACATGTTGCAACAAATCCAGAAAACATCTAACTTTACACATTCAACACCATATATGAAGAGAAGTAGGGGGGAGTGGGACATTGTAAAGGGAGGCCATAAGACAGAAATGCCCTTCTTGCAGTTCATTCCCTGAAATTGTCTGTTCTCTCCATACTGAGTACTGCTAATGCAAAAGATTAACCTATCTTTCCCTTTCAGTTGCTGACTGATCATGCATTACCAGCTTTTTCTGTTCTCCATTTCAAACTTCCCAAATCTTTTTCTTTTATAGAGTTCACTGATATACTGCAACCTTCTTATAAAGCAACAAGTCCTCTACGACTGACACAGTATTAAAGAAACTAACAGCATCTGCAAGATTCTTTTGTATTAGACCCAAACACAGTTTTATAGTGAGAGATTAATTTTTATTTATTTAGAGATACAGCACTGAAACAGGCCCTTCGGCCCACCGAGTCTGCACCGACCAACAACCACCCATTTATACTAATCCTACATTAATTCCATATTCTCTACCACATCCCCACCATTCTCCCACCACTTACCTACACTAGGGGCAATTTACAATGGCCAATTTACCTATCAACCTGCAAGTCTTTTGGAGGTGGGAGGAAACCGGAGCACCCGGTGGAAACCCACACAGACACAGGGAGAACTTGCAAACTCCGCACCGGCAGTACCCAGAACTAAACCCGGGTGACTGGGGCTGTGAGGCTGCGGTGCTAACCACTGCGCCACTGTGCCGCCCATTAACATTAACATTCTGTTAAACAATCTGCTATTGTATTGGCTATTTTTTCTTTAGAGATACAGCACTGAAACAGGCCCTTCGGCCCATCGAGTCTGTGCCGACCATTAACCACCCATTTATACTAATCCTACACTAATCCCATATTCCTATCACATCCTCACCTGTCCCTATATTCCCCTACCACCTACCTATACTAGGGGCAATTTATAATGGCCAATTTACCTATCAACCTGCAAGTCTTTTGGCTGTGGGAGGAAACCGGAGCATCCGGAGGAAACCCACGCAGACACAGGGAGAACTTGCAAACTCCACACAGGCAGTACCCAGAATTGAACCCGGGTCGCTGGAGCTGTGAGGCTGCGGTGCTAACCACTGCACCACTGTGCCGCCCTATTTTCTTTGGGAAAAGTATGGAAAAGTGGGCAATAATAGTTACAAAGAAAATAAACCTCTTTTGCAACTTAACATTTAACTCGATCACTAATAAGGCCTGAGAAGACTCAGTAAAAAGATTTTTCTTTTTATCGAATCTTTCTCACTTTTAATTCTTGTCCCAACAAGACTATGATCAATATGGTAACAGGGTACTTGGTGTAGTAACTCAGGAAAATTTTATTAAGAAATAACAAGTTTTACTTAAAAAAATTCAGGTATCAGCTAGTGACTTTACAGCTCTCGCGGTTGCACTTTCCGATCGAGTTTTGGTCACAGACAACCTGAAGGCATTTTTAGTTCTTTTGTCCTCTCTTCACCAGGTGTTGGAGTTGATGGTTTTTCACATGCTGGAGTTCTTCTTTGGGATATGTGCAACAAAGCATTGTGGACCCTGGCTTTTAACCCTTTTTGGCCTGATTGTTGGTTCACTGTGATGTTGGTTGCTAGCCTACTCCAATTCGGACTTAAGTGATAGGATATCTGCCAGTAATTATAAAAAATAAAACTATGAAGAGTTCTATTCATTCTCGTCATTATCTCCTTATGCTGAAATAGACAGCATGAAATTGATTCTTAACCAAGTTATTGAATGTTATCATGGTTCACATGCTAACATCTGTATTACAGTGAGTTACACAAAATGATTCTTTAAGCATTTTCATTATTAAAGCTACCTAATTAAGACATACACAATTTAATACATATAAGACTTATATAACTCAATCAAGATTTTAGGATTAATTGTGACTGATTGATTTCATTAGTGTAAAATATAAAATATTCATTAACTAATGTGTTAGTATCAGATTAAAGGATTAAGTAAAGCTAATTCTAACCACCCCAAAACTACCTACAATAGGAATATTGAGTTGTGGTGTCTCAGTATGTACCAAGGAACAGACAAATCTTTAATACACTCACTTTACTCCTTCCTAAGGAATCACCCAATTTAGATCTAGGGTTAAACGATGTCTGAGTTGGCTTGCTAAACTGCCTTACATTAACCAGTTGAGATCAAGTTTAAGAACAAAGAACAAAGAAAACTACAGCACAGGAACAGGCCCTTCGACCCTCCAAGCCTGCGCCGATCCACATCCTCTATCTAAAACTGTCGCCTATTTTCTAAGGGTCTGTATCTCTTTGCTTCCTGCCCGTTCATGTATCTGTCTAGATACATCTTAAAAGACGCTATCGTGCCCGCGTCTACCACCTCCGCTGGCAATGCATTCCAGGCACCCACCACCCTCTGCGTAAAGAACTTTCCACGCATATCCCCCCTAAACTTTTCCCCTCTCACTTTGAACTCGTGACCCCTAGTAATTGAATCCCCCACTCTGGGAAAAAGCTTCTTGCTATCCACCCTGTCTATACCTCTCATGATTTTGTACACCTCAATCAGGTCCCCCCTCAACCTCCGTCTTTCTAATGAAAATAATCCTAATCTACTCAACCCCTCTTCATAGCTAGCGCCCTCCATACCAGGCAACATCCTGGTGAACCTCCTCTGCACCCTCTCCAAAGCATCCACATCCTTTTGGTAATGTGGCGACCAGAACTGCACGCAGTATTCCAAATGTGGCCAAACCAAAGTCTTATACAACTGTAACATGACCTGCCAACTCTTGTACTCAATACCCCGTCCGATGAAGGAAAGCATGCCGTATGCCTTCTTGACCACTCTATTGAACTGCGTTGCCACCTTCAGGGAACAATGGACCTGAACACCCAAATCTCTCTGTTCATCAATTTTCCCCAGGACTTTTCCATTTACTGTATAGTTCACTCTTGAATTGGATCTTCCAAAATGCATCACCTCGCATTTGCCTGGATTGAACTCCATCTGCCATTTCTCTGCCCAACTCTCCAATCTATCTATATTCTGCTGTATTCTCTGACAGTCCCCTTCACTATCACCAATCTTAGTGTCATCTGCAAATTTGCTAATCAGACCACCTATACTTTCCTCCAAATCATTTATGTATATCACAAACAACAGTGGTCCCAGCACGGATCCCTGTGGAACACCACTGGTCACACATCTCCATTTTGAGAAACTCCCTTCCACTGCTACTCTCTGTCTCCTGTTGCCCAGCCAGTTCTTTATCCATCTAGCTAGTACACCCTGGTTTTAACTTTTCGTCCTAACCCTTGTTTAGGTTACCCACAAGCTACTAAGTGAATTAATTTTGTCTTTCTTGCCAAGCCATTAAAGGAAAAGATAGGCAATGATTTATCCACTGATAACTTTATTTTACAAAATCACAACTTAACGTAAACATTGAGCAATTAACAGGCGTGAGTAGAGATAGTTAGGTTCATCTATCAAATTGAATAATGATGATTAATACATGGGCAGAGTTACTTAACGAAATGAGTAGCAGAAGTTGTACTGGCATTTTAGGTTATCATTGTAAACCAACATTAATGAAAGCCAAGTATCAATTATAGCAGTGATCAGAAACAGAGATTATTACAATTGATGTGGTTATTTTAGGCTTAAATCCTAGTTATAAGCATTAAAAAGACAGTTTATTGAATAACTTAAAGTATATGTGCATGATTAGTAATGTTCCAGAGCTTATTTGACCTTATCCTTATGAATGGTGTCGCTGAGTCAATTGCCTTCCCGCTTCTGTTGTGTTGAGTTGATGAAACTCATCACGGTGGTATTCTCTGTTCCATCTTGGACCTTTCGTTCCAGGTGAAGCCACCTTATGCATGGGCAACAATACCCACTACCTGGCTTTCTTCTCATCCTTCTTGTTCTCAGACTACATGTAATTAAACTCCACACTTAACTCTGTTTGTAACTGGCTACAAATTGGTATAGATTTGCGAATTTATCACTGATTTTAATACTGTTGTAACTAAAATAATGCAATGGTATTGGGTTTCTGTATCTGCTAGGTAAAAATTCTGACAGAAGAAGACTAGAGGATATAACCAAAAGTCTTTTTCTGATTAACAGAGAGGCTAGGAAAACTAACAAAGACAAACTCTGATTCTACTACTGCTGAGCACTATTGGCCACTGACTACCAAGACAGAGTGCCACCAATAATAGAGGCAAAGAAAGACGGACTAATCTGAGTGATGACACGTAACAGAAGGGCTCATCCCGTTTCATGTCAATCATCTCCAACAGTCAGTATGTGTCTTTGGAGGGCTTTGAGCCACTGAAGCATGGATTTCTAGATAAACTGGCTTCACCTTACAACCTCCACCCCGCAACCTTTACCTTCTCGCCTCATCTTTAACAAAGGGCCCCAATTAAACATGAGAAAACATGACATGTTTATGATTCACTAAGTGCTTCTTCATTGGACCTGAGTCATTCCTAACAGTTTTATGACTCAAACAAGCTATGCCTTATGTTAACACGAACCTTGATGGTGCAATTAACTAAGAAACTTTACAGCTTAATTGCTAAAGAGCCTGTGTTTCACCAAAGCCTATGTTGACTAGCCATTTCCTGGCTTTCATTTCGACAGCTGAGTGGGCAGCTTTCAAGTTAACAGCTCCATTATTAGCACGTCAGGCAGTTTACAGAGCTTTGCCCCTAAGAATCTTGAAGGCACCCTTCAGGCAATTTATGGGGCACTGTTCCTACAATTGAAAGGTCTCCCTAGCAATCTCCCTGTATCTCAGTGGCTGTAATTATTTCACATAGCTTTCATTTTAAGCTTACCTCATGTACTGATTGGAAAATAATACAATGGTATTGATTTTAGCTGTTGTAAGTTATTTCTATCATGTTTAAATTTTATTGGGGTGAATTGCACTGTGATATTAGTATACAATCAATTAAAGTCATTGGGTAGCACCTTTTTAAAAATATCAGTTGCGAAACTCCATCGTGAAATGGCAAATTATACCTTGAAATGGAACAGACAGCCCATCAGGATAAACTACAACAGAGGAAACATTTTGAAATCAAGTCCCAGCTTTCTGAAAATGGGGAAACCCTCTGAAAGGAAATGTTGATGGGAGAAGTTATATGTTCATGTCTGGGTAATTTAATGATTTAGTTGTGGGTTATATAATTATTTGTTGCATTTGTTATGTTATAAATCTAAGATTAATGACAATTTATCCTTGTTGTAGTTTGTATCAATGGGCTTTCTGTTCCATTTCAAGCTGAAAGCTGCCATTTCACTATATGTCACACATTCATTCTATTATCTCCTTTAGGAATACTTTTAATACCAGTTTTAGTGAACTGATCAATTATTGTTAAAAATATTTTGAAACATTGGCTTTACATATGTCTACATATATGTCTACATGGCAGGTTGATGGAGAAAGTGAAGGCGCTTGGGGTCCAAGGTGTACTAGCTCGATGGATAAAGAACTGGCTGGGCAACAGGAGACAGAGAGTAGCAGTAGAAGGGAGTTTCTCAAAATGGAGACGTGTGACCAGTGGTGTTCCACAGGGATCCGTGCTGGGACCACTGTTGTTTGTGATTATACATTAATGATTTGGAGGAAAGTATAGGTGGACTGATTAGCAAATTTGCAGACGACACTAAGATTGGTGGAGTAGCAGATAGTGAAGGGGACTGTCAGAGAATACAGCAGAATATAGATAGATTGGAGAGTTGGGCAGAGAAATGGCAGATGGAGTTCAATCAGGGCAAATGCGAGGTGATGCATTTTGGAAGATCCAATTCAAGAGTGAACTATACAGTAAATGGAAAAGTCCTGGGGAAAATTGATGTCCAGAGAGATTTGGGTGTTCAGGTCCACTGTTCCCTGAAGGTGGCAACGCAGGTAAATAGAGTGGTCAAGAAGGCATACGGCATGCTTTCCTTCATCGGACGGGGCATTGAGTACAAGAGTTGGCAGGTCATGTTACAGTTGTATAGGACTTTGGTTCGGCCACATTTGGAATACTGCGTACAGTTCTGGTCGCCACATTATCAAAAGGATGTGGATGCTTTGGAGAGGGTGCAGAGGAGGTTCACAAGGATGTTGCCTGGTATGGAGGGTGCTAGCTATGAAGAGAGGTTGAGCAGATTAGGATTATTTTCATTAGAAAGACGGAGGTTGAGGGGGGACCTGATTGAGGTGTACAAAATCATGAGAGGTATAGACAGGGTGGATAGCAAGAGGCTTTTTCCCAGAGTGGGGGTTTCAATTACTAGAGGACACGAGTTCAAAGTGAAAGGGGAAAAGTTTAGGGGGGATATGCGTGGAAAGTTCTTTACGCAGAGGGTGGTGGGCACCTGGAACGCATTGCCAGCGGAGGTGGTAGATGCGGGCACGATGGATTCTTTTAAGATGTATCTAGACAGATACATGAATGGGCAGGAAGAAAAGAGATACAGAACCTTAGAAAATAGGCGACATGTTTAGAGAGAGGATCTGGATCGGCGCAGGCTTGGAGGGCCGAAGGGCCTGTTACTGTGCTGTAATTATCTTTGTTCTTTGTTCTTTGTTCTACAGTATGAATAAATGAGATCACGCAATAGATAATATTAATTTTCCTTTATGGGAACATGTGTATATATCAGCATACAATGAATAGTATGCTTATTTAAAAGAAGTAATAGCATACTAAAAAGAGAAAATTAATTCAATTAAATTGAACTCAGCAATGCCGCAAAACATTACATTATAGTGAATGGGGGTGGGGGGTGGGGTGGGTTGTAGGATTTGGCCAGTAGACACAGCTACATCACAAACAGCACTGGAATGTGAACAGGTCCTCTCACATCTACTGAACACTGATCAACACTGGCAGATCAAGTGGTGAGCATTTGGAATGGTTAGAGTGGGAGAACTGTAACCTGGATCCCTGATAAAATGGTACAGGTCTCAAACACTGTTAGCAGCTCCTGGAAAGGTTGAGTAGTTCATTTATTCTTCTCTATCTGTAAGATCCTGATCTCCTCAAATAAAACTCAATGGGCTGGACTTTGTTCTCTCCCAGGCATCGGGTTCTGTGGCGGGGGAGGCCTGAAGATGGCTCTGGATGAAGCCCGCCAGGGACCTCGACACTGGTACGGTGCGGCCCGATCCTCCCGGAGCTGGCGAGGCTCCGTGGCGGCCACCCCACCGCTGGGCGACGGGACCACAATTGACATATCCAAATCAATAAAATGAATACATTTAAATAGACTTACCTGCGAACTTGAGGGCCTGCCACGATCTTCGGCACAGCGGTTGGCACTCCCACACCTTCTGATCCCCATCCAGGGAAACGCGGTGGGCAGGAGGGAGGAGGTAAATTTGTCAGTGCTGGGGAGACGGGGTGGGAAGGGGTCAAATAAACGTAATGGGTGTAGGGGATGGTGAGAAAAGTTGAACCTTAAACTTTGGAGGGAAATCAGATGTAAAAAGTAAGTGTTTTGCAGGGGGGGTACTGGAGAAAGGGCAAATAGGTATTGTAATTGTTTTGTGGGTGTGGGGAAGGAGCATTATAAATGTATTTATTTAATTTTGGGGAGTTACTTCTTTAAGAATTTAAATCTGCTGGCAGGGCTGGCTGCCCTTTAAAATTGGCGTCAGCGCCTGCGCACAGGCAGCTGACGCCATTGCCAGGGACGGAGAGCCCGCCCCCTACATGTAATTTGGGGGAGAGGGCCGCCCCAGCTATTTAAATGAACTTCTGATTGGGAGATTGCGGCAGTTTGTTAGTGTGCGGCCCGCATAGGCGAGCCACCACTTTTTGAGCTCGGCAGCGTGCTCTTAAAATCTAGCAGTTTTATTTCTGCACTGTCAGATGCCAGTAACGCTGTCTATTACAGTGCCTGTCTCACTGGATAACTCTAGCGCTCAAAGCTGTTAAACTCTCTGTTATGGTTTGTTTCCAATGCATTTAAAAAAAAAAATTAAACTGTTGTTGCGGTCGTGTATTCGCGTCTAATTCAACCCAAGTATACAGAAATCATTGGTTGGGTTCCAATTTTGGCGGAGGGGCAAATAAAGTCAACCAGAAATTGATAAGTGACTGGTTGGAAAGACAAATGATTGACACAAACAAGGACTCTAATTTTTTTTTGTATTATATTAAACTGTTTCCTTAACAGTGCAGTCCATTTAGCTGCAGCGGTTAACATTCCCATCTACCAGTGGTCACTGTAATGAGGAGCTGCCACCATATAATGAATTGTTTTTATGTTGTCTGATGGAACATAAGTGAGATGTGTGGAGTCCAGTTGGTTGAAGATCTCAAACAGGTTTAATTAACAGCTATTATGTACAGTACAAAGATAACTATTTACAGAACCTGCCCCTAGGTGTTACAGTAGCAGGGTGACTCTGGCTCTGAATCACATAACTGCATCCTGGTGCATAGCTCATTAGCATACTATGATCTTAAAGGGACATCACTCTCAAAGACAATCACACAACACCCCTTTCTTTCCAAAGACAAGTCTCGTATGCTAGAAGTAAAAATACATAAAATTAGATAACATCAAAATTATTTACACATGGAGAGAGATTGTGAAATTTACAAATGTAGAGGCTGTTGCTGGGTTTCCAGACTACACTGTTTGATGCTGGTCAGAGTCTGCGAGCGGGTTCCAGTCCTTGGAGATTTCCCCTTGGCAATGCTCTCGTGGATAGTTATGATGTTGAGTCAACCTGCCACCGCTAGTCCGCTTGTGTCGACTAGGTAGAATGTTTGTGGTTTTCATGCCAACTTGCTGTATCTGCATTGCATTGTTAATGTGGCACTGCAAGGGATGGATGACCCGTTGTATGCGGATAAGTTGCCAGTTATACCATTGACTTCCAATGACTCCGGTACATATCTCTGAGGATTCGAACTGGTAGGATATTTGCACTAGCACCGGTGTCAATCTTGACCTTGAGTGTATGTTTGCCAGCTTTCTTTGGGCACATGATTTTAATAGTGATGAAAGCTTCCAGTTGTCCGACTTCATCAACATGATGTGTCAGGGTCACAATGTGGAACGTCTTCTTGTCTTTTGGCTGAAAATTGCATCTCTCTGAGTCTTGTCTCAGGTCTGTGTTGCTGTGAACTTTGTGTATCGGCTTACATTTGCGCCAGTCTCTGGAGCTCTCCTTGCTGCCGTTGTGCTGTTTCTGTGCCTGCTCATCTGTAATAAAAACAACAAATGCTGGAAATACTCAGCAGGTCTGGCAGCATCTGTGGAGAGAGAAGCAGAGTTAACGTTTCAAGTCAGTGACCTTTCATCAGAACTGTTTGTCTGTACCCAGCTGTGACTTCTGGCTACATCTTTGGAGCCAGATTTCTTGCATAGGTGGACCCAGTGTCCTTTTGCATCACATGCCTTGCACATGTCTTGAAATGCAATAGAAAGTCACTGTGAGTGGGATCAACCACACTTACCACACAGCTTGCTTGCTCTTTTCAAGCTGGTTATTGTGCCGATACTATTGGCTGCACATAGTGCTTGCAGGTGCTGTTGTCCAGTTATAATGTCTTCATATTTCCTGCCATCTTCCAGCAGTGCATCAATGCTGTGACCTTTCTTTTTCCCCAAGAGGTCTTTTTGAAACGCTTTAATGGGCGTTGATACAATTGCCAGCTCCATTATTCGGTCTGACAGTTCAGCTTCTGAAAAATCACATTCGTTGCCCTTGCTACGGCATCTACTGATGAACTGGTCTATTGATTCCTGTCCAGGTGGTGAATTCTAAAATTCACTCGTAATTGGAGCTGATTTTCTAGCACTTTCCATATCATTATAGGATCTTTCTGGGCCTTGTCAGATAAGCCAGAGGTATTGATTCTGTGTAATCCCTAATTTTCAATTTCTCTCATTATTTTCACAGCCTGTTTTTCTGGTTCCACAATTACTTGGTCTGGAAAGCAGAACTGCATTTTTTGTTTGAACAGGTGGAACTCAGATAGGATATCAATGACCTTCCAGTTCATGCTGGGAAATTTGCTATCCATATCCCTTCTGTTCTTCTGCTTTAAAACTTGCTTTTAAGACTTATTCTATGAGTCTGTACTGTTTCCCCTTTAAAAAACCCTCTTGGCTGCTTTGATTGACTGGAGCAGGTGTTCAGCAGTGCTTGTCTGTTTATCTAGCCTTCAGCACTCTAGTCTTTCTGTTTACACAGATGTGCAATAGGCATTTCAAGTGCTTTCTCTGCTAGAGTTTGTTTCTATAGCCGTTCAATTGGCAATTCTTCACTCTTGAGTGGTTTTATGAGTTTTTAAAATTATGGCTGAGTGAATGAAAGCTCTTCACACTCAAGTGGTTTAATGATTTTTTTAAGCTTTAGCTGCGAGTTGTGTGAATGGAGGATTTCTATGCTTTTTGCTGTCAGACACCTCCTGTAATGGCGCCGACTTTAATCAGCCTGGGAGAGCCTTTAAAAACAATCGATCAGCCTGAGATAGGGATTGGGTTTTCCATTTTAAATATCCAGCGGGGCCTTCTTGGTATTGTGGGTCATGGCGGACTGCTCCCGCAAGCATTTTACAGGCCTCCTCGCCATGATCCACGATGCCGAGGGACTGGTAAAATCCAGCCCTCTGTCTTCTCACCACAGCCATCACCCTATAATGAATTCTTTTTATGTTTTCTGATGCAACATAAATGAGATGCATGGAGTCCAGTTGGCTAAAGATCTCAAACAGGTTTATGAACTGCTAACTATTATGTACAGTACAGAACTAACTATTTACAGAACCTGCCACTAGGTATTACAATAGCAGAGAGACTGAGTCACTCCTGGTACTTGGCTCATGAGCATACTAAGTTCTTAAAGAGACATCACTCTTAAAGACAAGCACACAATATCTACTAACAACACTTTAGACCAATAGTTCAGCAACATTGCCCACAAAAACATGTGTTCTGCAGAGTGTATGTGTGCTCTTTGTTAAATTTTATGAGTGCTAAATTATTTTAACACTGTGCCAGTGGCTTGCATGACACATTCATTCCTTGTGAAATACAGGATCTTCATCTACAATATTTCATCCAGTCTCTCAGTTTTTATACAGGTTAGCTGAATCTCTAACAAAAATTACCTGACCAAATTTTCTGAAATATCATGTTTCAAATGTTTCCTGCAGTTTTGAACAGTGAGGTGGAAATAGGCTTTCTAACATTATGCTGTAATCTATCGATTGAAAACCTTGTATTCACATATCCATTGCAGAAGTTACAGCAAAGTAATTATAATTTAAGTAACTGAGAATAAGATTATTTGGAGAGACTGGAACAAAGTTTCTTCTGTCTTAATTAAGTTTTGTAATGTATTTGTTGCATTACAAATACATGTGATATAATTAAGTTGTGTATTATTTATTCTTTATGGCATACGAACATACGAATTAGGAGCAGGAGGAGGCCACTCGGCCTCTCGAGCCTACTCCGCCATTCAATACGATCATGGCTGATCTGATTGTAACCTCGACTCCACATTCCCAACTACCCCCGATAACCTTTCACCCTCTTGCCTGTCAAGAATCTATCTACCTCTGCCTTAAAAATATTTAAAGACACTGCTTCCACTGCCTTTCGAGGCAGAGAGTTCCGAAGACTTATGATCCTGGAGAGAAAAAAATTCTCCTCATCTCTGACTTAAATGAGCGACCCCTTATTTTTAAATCGTGACCCCTAGTTCTAGATTCTCCCACAAGGGGAAACATCCTTTCCACATTGACCCTGTCAAGACCCCTCAGGATCACTTATGTTTCAATCAAGTCACCTCTTATTCTCCTAAACTCCAACCTAGCCTGTCCAAACTTTCGTCATAAGACAACCAGCTCATTCCAGGTATTAGTCTAGTAAACCTTCTCTGAACTGCTTCCAACACATTTACATCCTTCCTAAAATAAGGAGACCAATATTGTACACAAAACTTCAGATGTGGTCTCACCAATGCCCTGTATAACTGAAGCATAACCTCCCTACTTTTGTATTCAATTTCCCTCGCAATAAACAATAACATTTTATTAGTTTTCCTCATTACTTGCTGAACCTGTATACCAACCTTTTGCGATTCATGCACAAGAACAGCCAGATCCATCTGCATCTCAGAGCTCTGCAATTTCTCACCATTTAGATAATATGCTTCTCTTTTATTCTTCCTGCCAAAATGGACAATTTTACATTTTCCCACATCGTATTCCATTTGCCAGATCTTTGCCCACTTACTTAACCTATATATATCCCTTTGCAGCCTCCTCATGTCCTCTTCACAACCTACTTTCCTACTTATCTTTGTGTCATCAGCAAATTTAGCAACTATACCTTCTGTCTCTTCATCCAAGTCATTTATATAAATTGTAAAAAGTTGAGACCCCAGCACTGATCCCTGTGGCATACCACTCATTACATCTTGTCAACCAGAAAATGACCCATTTATGCCTACTCTCTATTTCGTGTTAGCTAGCCAATCTTCTATCCGTGCCAATATGTTACCTCCATACCATGAGCATTTATTTTCCGAAATAACCTTTGATGTGGCACCTGATCAAATGCCTTCTGGAAATCTAAGTACAATACATCCACCGGTTCCCCTTTATCCACAGCACATGTTACTTCTTCAAAGAATTCCAATAAATTGGTTAATCATGATTTCTCTTTCACAAAACAATGTTGACTCTGCCTGATTACTTTGAATTTTTCTAAGTACCCTGCTATAACATGTTAAGAATAAATTCTAACATTTTCCCTAAGACAGATGTTAAGCTAACTGGCCTGTAGTTTCCTCCTTTCTGTTTCCCTCCCTTTTTGAATAAAGGAGTTACATTCGCTATTTTCTCATCTATTGGAACCTTCCCTGAATCTAGGAAACTTTGAAAAATTAAAACCAATGCATGAATAATCTCACTAGCCACTTCTTTTAGGACCCTAGGATGAAGTCCTTCAGGATCCGGGGACTTGTCAGCCTGCAGCTCCAACAATTTGCTCAGTACCACTTCCATGGTGACTGTAATTTTCTTGAGTTCCTCCCTTCCATTTCCTGATTTACAACTATTTCTGTGATGTTAGTTGTATCCTCTATACTGAAGACTGATGCAAAATATTTGTTCAGTTCATCTGCCATCTCCTTATTTTCCCTTATTAATTCCCCAGACTCATTTTCTATTGGACCAACGTTCGCTTTGTTAACTCCTTTCTTTTTAAAATATCTATAGAACCTCTTACTATCTGTTTTTATCTTTCTAGCTAGCTTTCTCTCGTACTCAAATTTTTCCCTCCTTATCAATCCTTTAGTCATTCTTTTACCGTTTTTTCATATTCTGTCCGATCTTCTGGCCTGCCTCCCATCTTCGCAAAATTATATGCTTTTTCATTAGATTTAGATTTAGAGATACAGCACTGAAACAGGCCCTTCGGCCCATCGAGTCTGTGCCAACCATCAACCACCCATTTATACTAATCCTACACTAATCCCATATTCCTACCACATCCCCACCTGTCCCTATATTTCCCTACCACCTACCTATACTCGGGGCAATTTATAATGGCCAATTTACCTATCAACCTGCAAGTATTTTGGCTTGTGGGAGGAAACCGGAGCACCCGGAGAAAACCCACGCAGACACAGGGAGAACTTGCAAACTCCACACAGGCAGTACCCAGAATTGAACCCGGGTTGCTGGAGCTGTGAGGCTGCGGTGCTAACCACTGTGCCACTGTGCCGCCCCCTTTAAGTTTGAGACTTTCTTTAACTTTTTTAGCTAACCACAGATAGTGGATCCTCCCCTTGGAATTTTTCTTTCTCATTATTCCAAATATTTTGTCACTAAATCTGTTAGATAATAATGACAAGCAGTTATTAGCTGCAAAATTGGGCTCTGTAGCGCAAGTAGTTTCAGCATCATGGGTGCTATTTGGCACCAAAATGGCTTCTGTGTCATGCATATACATTTCTGGCATGACCCATGCCGAGCACTATCTTGGTACGTGTGATAGCGTGGGCATTAGGAGCGTGCACAGGAAATATGCTGAATAGGAAGATCGTGATGTCAATCAGCATGCAACACTGATTTGACGGCAGTGCTGCCTTTCAAGCTAATGCCCTTTCTTAAAAACACTCAGCTGGAAGGATCCCCCAACAGCATTATTTAAAGTGATCATCAACAACATGCAAGTTAGTTGCTGATTAATTTTTACTGCCTCTGTTTGAGTTTTTGGAAATGCTTGCTGGTTTGAAGAGTTGGGTAAAGTTGGTGAAAGTCTACAGGGAGTGATGCTGCAGGTGGCGAGGGCCTTGGCTATAATTGGGTATTATAACTACAATCTCCCTTGGACTTCAGTATGATTGGAAAATGGAACAGAGGCAACAAAGAAGAGGACAAGCTGGTGCAAAGGAAGAGGGGAAAAGGGGCTCTCAGCAAGAGGCCTTATCCACCTAGAGTCTTACGGAAGCACTTTTCTTACCTCCACCTAAGCCAGAAGCAGCGTGTGCATCATCTGTGCTTTCCAGTGGAGGTGCTCCCAGAAAAAGCAAAGGCCGAAGCTTTTGTAGCTATCTTCATCCAGTAGGGTCAAGAGGATGTTTCATCTCGGCCTCATCCTGAGGTCCCCAGCATCACAGATGCCAGACTTCAGCCAGTTCAATTCACTCCATGTGATCTCAAGAAACAACTGAACGCACTGGATACTGTAAAGACTATGGGCCCTGAAAACACCCAGCTTTACTACTGAACACTTGTGCTCCAGAACTAGTTGCGCCTCTCATCAAGCTGGTCCTGTATAGCAACAAAGCTGGCATCTACCTGACAATGTGGAAAATTGTTCAAGTATGTCCTGTCCATAATAACGCAGGGAACAAATGAGACAGTAAGGACGAGCTCGAGGAAAGCCTGGGGGATTCCCAAATTGAACCCCCCACTACCCGGTTAACCAATACAGAAGTTATGGGTAAGTTAGACCCCATACTCCCCTATTTAAATGCAGGCCAAAGAGAAGCTCTAGCAAGGCTGCTAGCAACCTTTACAGAAATCTGCAGGGACAAGGAAAGTTCCCAAAAAGGCAAGCCAACAGTGAGGGTGTTGCCTCATCTAGTTGAACTGCCGCAGAGGAGTGCACTGAAAGCTGGACAGACACCTGCGAACACAGTAATGTTCCAGAGGACATGGGTTGATTAGGAAAAAGACCCTCCCCACAGTAAAGGGAAAAGGGAAGGAAGACTTCCCTAAAGCAAACAGCACTTGTGTCACTCTCCAGGAAATTAAAAGTGAGGTCAGGGTGGAGCTATCCACTGAAGAACCCAATGATCAGGTCCCAAAACCAAAGCTAATCAAAGAATAAAAAACAAAGAACAGTACAGCACAGGAACAGGCCATTCGGCCCTCCAAGCCTGTGCCGATTTTGATGCCTGCCTAAACTAAAATCTTCTGCACTTCCGGGGACCGTATCCCTCTATTCCCATCCTATTCATAAAATAAATCAAACCCAACAGTTTCAATTCTTAACTCAGCAAAAACAAGGACCTGGAGGAAATCTCAGACACATCACAGGAGCTAAAAAAAAAACAATTTATAACACACATTGCAGGGAAAATATATATAATTGCTGATGCAATGTCCAGTGTCTATCCTAATTCAGAACCATCCCAGACAAAAATCCAAAAAATTAAATCAGTATAGCTGTTGCGGACAATGCCAGCTGCAGCAATTCTAACCTTAATGTGTGAATTTGAAAAATGAGTGTGAAGAATGAATGTGTGTTTTCTTTTTCTTTTTTCTTTTCCACAATTCTGTAATGAAATGTTCCTATCACCACATTTCATTCCATGTGGTGCGGAGGTGTCAAGAAAACATGATTTGCTAAAGGATTTGCTTAATTCATCGGTTGGAAACTTACAATAAACGTTTCATGGAAAAAAATCCTGAAGTTAACTTTAAAAGATATGGCCACTGCAATTTTCATTTAAATACCATACACATTCCAAGGCCTCCACCAGAAGACACATGGCTGATGAGCTTGTGCCTAAAACAATGGATTGCTCTAGTGATTGAATTCAAGGCCATCCTGATACATTGACTTTGAAAGAGCAAACCCCTCCAAATGTAAATATTGGAACCTTGATGCCTGTGGAGATGGAAACTCCTAACCTTGAATCTTATTAGAAGGTTACAGAGAATACACTGGGGCAGTCATGTGACCATCTGTCCATCTCTGTGAAAACTGTGAGTTTCCCTTGAACAAAGACAGTCAAGCCAGTGACTCATTCTGTGCAGAAGCTCTCTCTCTCTCTCCAGAAAAGCCTAGCTGCTGGTTTCTGGATCCAAGACAAAGACAGCAGGGGAAGAAAACCACCTACAACTTTGCCTACAAGTAAAGCCTGAACCAGGTGGGCCAGCCAAAGACTTCAAGAACACAACTTCAGTTGGAAGACAATGGAATAATCCAACCCCACAGAATGTATATCAGTTTTAATTTGCTCTGGACTCTAATCCAACCACAGATCTACCCCTCAGCACTCTGTAATCTATTGGTGTGTTTGTGATTCTTGTCTGAGTGTGTGCGTGAACGTGTTGCATACTTTATTATTTTATTGAGATCGGGTTAGATTGTTATGTATAATAAACTCACTTCTTTCTTGTTTAGACTCAAAAACACCTGTCCGGTTGTTTCTTTTATGATCACCACAAAGGAAAAAGGTAAAATATTCACTGACGTGGTAAGCACATTCACTGTTTAAAAGGGAATAAGCTCTGTTGCAGTCAAATAAGAGGAAGGACAAGAAGGGAGCCTTGTGACCCCTCCTCACCTGGCCATAACAGCCTCCAAATAGTGAGAGAGAGATAGAGGAGTAAATCTGCAGAGAAATCACAGAGACGGGCAAAAACTATAGAGTGGTGATGTTGGGAGAGTTTAATTATCAAAATATTGATTGGGATAATTTTAGAGTAAAGAGTAAAGGGTAAGGAGGGGAAGGAATTTCTGAAATGTTTTGAGGAGATCTTCCTTGATCAGTATGTTCTCAGCTCAACTAGAAAGGAGGCATTGCTGGATCTGGGGCTGGGAAATGAGGGGGCCAAGTGTCTGTTGGGGAACACTTGTGTAAGGTCTTATCGTAAGGTTTATACTCGTAATGCAGAAAAGCAAGGAACCAAATAAGGTAGAATGTCTACATTAGAAGACGTCTAATTCCAACGCGATAAGAAGGGATATAGCCTGGGTAGAATGGAACCAAAGACTGGCACGAAGAGCTGTATCGGAACAATAGGTTATCTTTAAGGAAGAGATACTTCAGGTGCAGGCTAGGAACATTCCAACAAAGGGTGAAAGGTAGGGGAACCAAGAACAGGGATCCTTGGATGACGAGGGAAATAGACAAACAATAAAAGAGGATGTATGATGAATATCACGTGAGCTCATCAAGTGAGAACCAGGCCATATACGATAAGTTGAGAGGGGAGGTGAGAAGGAAAATAAGACTGGCAAAGAGAGAATATGAGAATAGAATGGCAGTCAACATTAAATAGAAGCCAAAGATCTTCTATTGGCATGTAAATAGTAAGCGAGTAGTAAGAGGTGAAGTGGAACCTATTGGGGACAGAGAGGGTAATATATGCTTAGACACTGTGATGCATTCATGATGATGAGGGCTACGTGGCTAGCACATTCATAGATGTGGTCACCCCACAGCTTCTGAGTATACAGGGAGAGAGGGAATGGGTGACCACCAGGCAGTCAAAAAAAATCAGGCAGGTAGTGCAGGAGACCCCTGACTGCATCTCACTCTCCAACAGGTATTCAGTTCTGAATTCTGAGGAAAGTGATGCTTCACCTGGGGAGTGCAACCAGAGCCAAATCCATGCACCACGGGTGGCTCAGTGGGGTACAGAGAAGACTGGACCAGGGAGGTCATGTTGGAGTTGTACAGAACTTTGGTAAGGCCACAGCTGGAGTACTGTGTGCAATTCTGGTTGCCACATTATAGGAAGGATGTGATTGCATTGGAGGGGGGTGCAGAGGCGATTCACCAGGATGTTGCCTGGGATGGAGAATTTAAGCTATGAAGAGAGGTTGGATAGGCTTGGGTTGTTTTCACTGGAGCAGAGAAGACTGAGGGGTGACCTGATCGAGGTGTACAAGATTATGAGGGGCATGGACAGGGTGGATAGGGAGAAGCTGTTCCCCTTAGTTGAAGGGTCAGTTACAAGGGGACACAAGTTTAAGGTGAGGGGCTGGAGGTTTAAGGGGGACTTGAGGAACAACTTTTTTACCCAGAGGGTGGTGATGGTCTGGAGTGCCCTGCTTGGGAGGGTGGTAGATGCAGGTTGCCTCACGTCCTTTGAAAATTACCTGGATGAGCACTTGGCACATCATAACATTCAAGGCTATGAGCCAAGTGCTGGCAAATGGGATTAGGTGGACAGGTCAGGTGTTTTAATGCATCGGTGCAGACTTGATGGGCCGAAGGGCCTCTTCTGCACTGTATTATTCTGTGATTCTGTGATAGTGACAGATGATTCAATAGTCAGGGGAACAGACAGGCATTTCTGTGGCCGAAGACGTGAATCCAAGATGGTGTGTTGCCTCCTTGGTGCCAGGGTCAAGGATGTCACTGTTGCAGAGCATCCTGAAGGGGGAGGGTGAACAGCCAGCAGTCATGGTCCACATCAGAACCAACAACATAGGTAGGAAGAGGGATGTGGTCCTGCAGTCAGAATTTAGAGAGCTAGGTAAGAAATTAGCAAGCAGCACCTCCGAATTACTCCCAGTGCCACACGCAAGTGAGTATAGAAATAGAAGGATAAGACAGACGAATGCGTGGCTGGAAAGCTGGTGCAGAAGGGAGGGCTTCAGATTCCTGGGCAATGGGGACCGGCTCTGGGAAAGATAGGACCTATACAGGCTGGGCAGGTTGCACCTGAACAGAGCCGGGACTGAGTTCCTTGCAGGACATTTTGCTCATGCTGTTGGGGAGGGTTTAAACTTGTTTGGCAGGGGTATGGGGACCTGAGGGTAGACTCAGTTTGGACAAAATTAGAAATGAAAATGGAAGGCAGAAAATTAATCGATGAGTCTGGATGACAGAGGAAACAAAGGTTAGAAAATAAAAAAAAGAGTTTGGCTGTGCTCAAGGGTATCTATTTTAATGCAAGGAGTATGGCAAATAAAGCAGATGAGCTGAGGGCACAGATATAAACTTGGCAGTATGATATCATAGCTATTCCAGAAACATGGCTTAAGGAGGGACAGGGATGGCAGTTCAATGTTCCTGGTTACAGGATTTTCAGACGCGATAGGGAGGGGATAAGAAAGGAGGAGGGGTGGCAAGTTTGGTCAAGGAAACTATTACAGCTGTGAGGAGGGATAATATATTGGAAGGTTCATCAAATGAGGTCATATTGATTGAGCTAAGGAACAACAAAGAGGCAATCACACTGCTGGGAGTGTACTATAGACCCTCAAACAGTCAGAGGGAGATAGAAGAGCAGATATGTAAGCAAATCTCTGAGAAGTGCAAGAAAAATAGGGCAGTCATAGTAGGGGATTTTAATTACCCCAATATTAACTGGGACAGTTTTAGTGCGAAAGGAATTGAGGGAGCAGAATTCTTGAGGTGCATTCAGGAGAACTTTTTTTGCCAGCATGTAGCAAATCCAAGAGAGGGTGCAGTTTTAGACTTTGTTTTAGGAAATGAAGATGGGCAGGTGGAAGGGGTGGGAATGGGAGAGCATCTTGGTGGTAGTGATCATAATTCAATCAGTTTTAACATAATTATGGAGAAGGACAAGGATAGAACAGGAATTAGAGTTCTCAATTGGGGAAAAGCCAATTTTACTAAACTGAGTGATTTAGCGAAAGTGGACTGGAAACAGCTACTTGAAAGTAAGTCAGTGTCAGAACAGTGGGAGGCATTCAAAGGGGAGATTCAAGGGATTCAGAGTAAACATGTTCGCACAAAGAAAAAGGGTGAGACGGCCAAATCTAGAGCTCCCATGGATGTCAAGGAATCTACAGGGTAGCATAAGGCAGAAAAGGAAAGCTTATGTCTGACACCGAGAACTCAATACTATAGTAAGCCGACGGGAGTACAGAAAGTGGAGGGGTGAAGTCAAAAAGGAAACTAGAAAAGCAAAGAGAGGGCATGAAAGAATATTGGCAAGCAAAATCAAGGTGAACCCAAAGATGTTTTATCAAAACATTAAGCATAAGAGGATAGCTAAGGAGAGAGTAGGGCCCATAAAAGACCAAAAAGGTAACCTATATGTAGGGGCGGAAGATGTTGGTATGGTTCTTAATGAATACTTTGCATCTGTCTTCATAAAAGAGGGGGGCGATGCAGATATTGTAGTTAAGGAGGAAGAGTGTGAAGTATTGGATGTGATAAACATAGGGAGAGAGGAAGTATTAATGGGATTAACATCCTTGAAAGTTGATAAATCACCAGGGCCGGATGAAATGTACCCTACTCTGATAAAAGAGAGAAATAGCAGAAGGTCTGACCATTGCTTTCCAGTCCTCACTGGATACAGGTGTCGTGCCGGAGGATTGGAGAACTGCTAGCATTGTTCCTCTGTTCAAAAAGGGAGTGAAGGATAGACCGAACAATTACAGGCCATTCAGTCTAAGCTCAGTCGTAGGAAAATTATTGGAATTTATTCTGAGAGACGAGATAAACTGTCACTTAGAAAGGCACCAGTTAATCAAGAATAGTCAGCATGGATTTGTTCAGGGAAGATCTTGTTTGACCAACTTGATCGAATTTTTTGAAGTAAAAAGGAAGATAAATGAGGGTAGTGCAGTTGATGTGATCTACATGGATTTTAGCAAGGCTTTGGCAAGGTCCCACATGGCAGATTGATAAAAAAATAAAATCCCATGGGTTCCAGGGAAATGCAGCAAGGTGGATACAAAATTGGTTCAGTGGCAGGAAACAAAGGATAATTGTTGACAGGTATTTTAGTGACTGGAGGGCTGTTTCCAGTGGCGTTCCCCAGGGCTCAGTACTGGGTCCCCTGCTTTTTGTGGTATATATTAATGATTTGGACATAAATGTAGGGGGCATGATCAAGACATTTGCAGACGACGCAAAGATTGACCATGTGGTAGGTAGCGAGGAGGTTAGCTGTAGGCTGCAGGAAGATATTGATGGTCTGGTCAGATGGGCAGAAAAGTGGCAAATGGAATTCAACCTGGAGAAGTGTGAGGTGATGCATTTGGGGAGGTCAAACAAGGCGAAGAAATACAGGATATTTGGGAAAATACAGAGAAGAGTAGAGGAAGTGAATGTCCACAAATCCTTGAAGGTAGCAGGACAGGTCAATAAGGTGGTTAAGAAAGCATGTGGAATCCTTTCCTTTATTAGCTGAGGTATAGAATATAGGAGCAGGGAGGTTATGCTGCAACTGTATAACTCATTGGTTCGGCCACAACTTGAATACTGTGTGCAGTTCTGGTCATCTCATTGCAGAAAGGATGTAATTACAGTGGAGAGGGGACAGAGGAGATTTACAAGGACGTTGCCAGGACTGGAAAAATGCAGCTTTGAGGAAAGATTGTATCGGCTGGGGTTGTTCTCCCTGGAACAGAGAAGGCTGAGGGGAGATGGGATTGAGATGTACAAAATTGTGAGGGGCCTGAAGAGAGTAGAGGTGAAGGGTCTATTCAGTTTAGCAGAGGTCAGTGACGAGGGGGCATAGATTTAAAGTGATTGGTAGAAAAATTAGAGGGGAGATGAGGAAAAATGTTTTCACCCAGAGGGTGGTGAGGGTCTGGAACTCACTGCTTGAAAGGGTAGTTGAGGAAGAGACCCTCAAATCATTCAAAAGGAGACTGGATATGCACCTTAAGTGCCGTAACCTGCAGGGCTATGGACCAAATGCTGGAAGGTGGGATTAGAATAGATGGATCATTTTTCGGCCGGCACAGACACGATGAGCATGTGGCCTCTTTCTGTGCATTAAACTTTCAATGATTCTATGATTCTAGGGACACAGGCACATAATCTTCATGAGTATTTTGTATCAGTGTTCACTAAGGTAATGGATGTTGACAAAATATCAGTGTTAGTGGAGAGAGTAGAGGCAATGGATGGAATAAAAATTGACAGGGGTAGATACTAAAAGGCTGGCTATGCTTAAGGTAGATAAGTCACCTGGTTTAGATGGCTTACTTCCCAGTTTGCTGAAGGAAGTGAGGATGGAGACAGCAGAAGGGCTTGCCATAATCTTTCAATTTTCCCTGGATACGGGGGAGGTGCCAGAGGATTACCAATGGCAAATGTGACACCCTTATTCAAGAAAGGGTGTAAGGACAGTCCTAACAACTACAGGCCAGTTAGTTCAACATCAGTTGTGGGTAATGTTTTAGAAATAATAATCAGGGAAAATATCAACAGACACTTAGGCCTGGATTTTATGAGTCCCAGAGCATTCCCGACAATGGGACTGGAAATTGGTGTAACTTCCATTTCTGCCAATTTTTCCGAATCCCACACAATTCTATATGTAAATGAATGGGCACAGGATTCACGTGTGATCATGTGGCACGGATGGCCTTTCATTGGTGGAACCCACTGTCACTCTGTCAAGCACCATGAGCGCCCACAGCTTAAAAGCATTCTATGTTTCAAGCCTCAAGGAGGAGCAGCCTTCGTGTTGTGCAAGTCTCTTCAGATTTACCAAAATTAAATCATTTACTGATTTCTAACTGCTATTTCCTTCCTTAATTTTTCAAACACATCACCAACTCCCTATTATGTTTTTTCCCCTGCAGCAACAGCGAAGAAAATGTCAGGCAGCAGGCAACGTCCCACCCCATGTTTCAGTGATGCCTCCCAGTAGATTCTCCTCCAGGCCATCAGAGAAAGGTGGGAGGTCTTCTTCCTTGCAGATGGAGTCAGAAGACCCTCCCAGCTGATCAAGATGGCCTAGATGAAGGGAGCAGAGGAGGTTTTGAACCATGGGGTGATGTGCAGAACCTGGGTTCAGTATCGGAAACGTAAGACTTTGCTCAGATCGGCAAGGGTAAGTGGTCTTGGTGAACTTGTTCCATTGTTTTTCTTCCTGGCTCTGTGTCTTTAAGACAGAAGGTAGACATACAGTGGAATGTGTCAGCAGCCTTGGTGCCATACACGAAATGATTGTGTGCAAAGATGAGGATTGGCATTGTTTATGTGCTTCGATGAGTCTTGTGAAAGCCACTCCGGAATGAGTGATGTTGATGCATGTTTGCAATTGTTGTGATTCATCTTTTGACATGTCACTAAAGCTGCACTGTGGAGGAGGTGGAGGTGCCCCAGACATCCGGGTGCTGACACCGGCTGAAGAGGAGGCTGCAGAAATTGCTAGAGAGGAGGGAGGCAGGGCAATCACAGATGGTGAGGAAGGATACTCAAGGCGTAACGAAGAAGTGTTATCTTCAGTCTGGCATTCATATGTGCACACAAAAGAAAGTGTGTGAACTCATGTTCAGCTTATGCATTTTTGTTATTCGCTTATGGGATGTGGGCATCGCTGGCTAGGACAACATTTATTGCCCATCCCTAATTGCCCTTGATGGTAAACTGCCTTCTTGAACCGCTGCAGTCCTTGGGGTGTAGATATACCAACAGTGCTGTTAGGAAGGAAGTTCCAGGATTTTGACCCAGCAACAGTGAAGGAACAGCGATATTGTTCCAAGTCAGGATGGTATGTGGCTTGGAGGGGAACTTGCAGTTGGTGGTATTCCCGTGCATCTGCTGCCCTTGTCCTTCTAGGTGGTAGAGGTTGCGAGCTTGGAAGGTGCTGTCTAAGGAACCTTGGTGAGTTGCTGCAGTGCATCTTGTAGATGGTACAAACTGCTGCCACTTTGCGTCAACTTGAATGTTGAAGGCGGTGGATGGGGTGCCAATCAAGTGGGCTGCTTTGTCCTGGATGATGCCAAGCTTCTTGAGTGTTGCTGGAGCTGCACCCATCCAGGCAAGCGGAGAGTATTCCATCACACTCCTGATTTTATGCCTTATAGACAGTGGACAGGCTTTGGAGAGTCAGGAGGTGAGTTACTTGCTGCAGAATTCCCAGGCTCTGACCTGTTCTTGTAGCCACAGCATTTATGCAGCTGGTCCAGTTAAGGTTCTGGTCAATGGTAACCCCCAGGATGTTAATAGTGGGGGATTCAATGAAGGTAATGCCATTGAATGTCAAGGGGAGATGGTTTGACTCTCTCTTGTTTGAGATGGTCATTGCCTGGCACATGTGTGGCACGAAAGTTCCTTGCCACTTATCAGCCCAAGCCTCAGCGTTGTCCAGGTCTTGCTGCATATGGACATGGACTGCTTCAGTATCTGAGGAGTCGCAAATGATGCTGAACATTGTGCAATCATCAGTGAACATCTCCATTTCTGACCTGATGATGGAGGAAATGTCATTGTTGAAGCAGCTGAAGATGGCTGGACCTAGGACACTACCCTGAGGAACTCCTGCAGTGAAATGATTGACCTCCAACAAGCACAACCATCTTCCTTTGTGTTAGGTAGAACTCCAACTAGCAAAGAATTTTCCCCCAGTTTCCATTGATTTCAATTTTGCTAGGGCTGCTTGATGCACACTCGGGCAGAATTTAATGCAGCCATTTAAAGCAGGAATGGCACGTGGGGGACGGAGATTCGTGTTCGCACCATCAGCACAGAAACTGGAGTCGTGACGTCTGTTCTGGATTTTGTCTATGGCAGGAAAGCACTAAGGTGGCATTGCCGCCCTGACGCAACAGGAATCTATTTTAAATTGCTGATCAGTTGTTTGTAAAGCATTTACATCCAACTATCCTCAATTTAATGGTTGGCTCTTGATTTAGCGCACTGTGGGCAGACCCATGTGCTTTCGGGTTCATGACTATTAAAAGCTGGCAGCACCAAAGCAGGTGACTTCAGTGCCGTGTCAGGGAAGCATCCATGAACAATGCATCATTGGGAAAAGGAGGGGGGGTTTTGGAGGCCATTGTCAAACTGTGTTGCTGTGTGCTCTGCAAGGGGGGTCGGAGTCTCTGGGGTTCTATAAGTGGAGGGTAGGGAGTTGAGATCTTGGGGGCTCTGCTAGGACTGCCGGGGTCTCTGGGGCTCTGCAAGAAGGGGTCAGGGTCTTGGGGGGTTCTCGGCTGCGCTGCAAGACTTGGGTTTGGGTGACTGTATTGGGTGACCAAACTGCTGTGTGAGATGTTTGGTCGCTCAGACTGCTGGATGAGCGAGTTGGCTATCACCAAGGGTGGGTATTAAGGGCCATCAGGGAGTTCGCCGGAAAACTGTCAAAAGCGCAGTTGCCAAAGCAGGGTTGTCTCTACATCAACAGCGCTCTCACCTGGCATGGGTCACGGATGAGCTACCTCCAAATGTCCAAGAGGCGTTGTCAGTGAAAAGGCCATTACCAACTTATGTGTCCTGCCGCAGGACAAGTTGCAACCTGTGGGATTTGGAGGTCATCCTCTGCCAGTGGCCCTGAAGATCACAGTGGCACAGACCTTTTACGCATCTGGATCATTCCAAGGATCCACCAGGGACATGTGTGAGGTCTCCCAGGCAGCATCCCACTGCTGCATCAAGGAGGTGACCCTGTTCAAGAGGGCTGTCAACAATGTGCCCTATTGGACTGACCCTGACAATCAGGCCGACAGCCATTTGATTTGGGGCCATCGTTGGATTCCCCCAGATGCAAGCTGTGATAGGTTGCATGCATGTGATCATCAAGGCTCCCATGGACCAGCCAGCCAGATTCATCAACAGGAAGGGCTTGCATTCAATCAATGTTCAACTGGTCTGCGACCACTGAAAGTGTTTCCTGCAGGTGTGTGCCCGCTTCCCGGGAAGAAGCCACAACACCTACATATTTCAACAGTCCCAAGTGTCACAGCTTTTCAGGCCCCGTGCTCGCCTTCAGGGATGGATTCTCAGGGACAAGGGCTATCCATTGAAGACTTGGCTTCTGTCGCCTGTGAGGCACCCTCACAATTCAGTGGAGGAGAGATACAATGATTGCCATGGCTCCACTCGACTGACATCGAGCAAGCCATTGGGCTACTGAAGATGTGATTCCGTCGCTTAGATTGATCCAGTGGAGCCCTGCAGTTTGCCCCAGCGAGAGTCTTGCATATCTCGTACAATATAGCACTGCTGAGCGGGGAGGCCTTACATAATGTTGAGATGGCTGAAGGACACTACTCCACCAGTGAGGAGGATGCAGAGGAGGGAGATGAGTAAGCAGCAATGGATGGTGAAGCCCTTGCGCGGGAAACCAGACAGATTGAGCGATGTGCCAAGGAGGCAAGCTACACCCTCATAATCACCCACTTCCAGCCACCCTGATGTCCACTCACAGGGAAACCAATAAAAACTCACCTCAATGCATGTAGTCTGTTGTCTCCTTTCCATTTGTGTTCCCTGACTTGCACCCAGCTGAAAACTGCGCGAGTGTCCATGGGAGACCATATGCCAATGAGGGCTGTGGTTACATTGGCATTGCACTAAGGGGGCAGGGTGAATCAGCAGCTCACAATTAAAGCATAATGGAAAATGGCTTTCAGACAATGATCATTAATGATTTGAGCAAAAGAAATTGAATTAATCAATACACGTAAGATTTCCGACACCCATGGCTAGATGGTTTTCTTAATATGTTTGTGAGTGCTTCTATGAGGTGTGATCCCAGCAACAGCAGCTGTGCTGGAGGCAGGCTGCTGATCAGTCTGCCCCTTGGCTTGTGATGACTTTGGCAGCCATCCTTTGGCCTGGAAGGACCTGGCTGCCCGAGGAGGTCCTGCACAGGTGGAGGACTCTCCTCGGGCATTGCGGCTGCTGGAGCTTGGCTCACTGGCGGAGAGGCGTAAGAGTTGCTGTCCACAATCGCAGCACTCAGAGGTGAGCCCACAGCTGTGTAGGTCAGTCTCTCCTCTTCCCATTAAGGCTCACTTGAACCTCCCTGCTGACCAGAGAAGGGCCAGGAGCAGAAGAAGACTCCAGGTGCCTCGCCCTTGCCACTGCTGCGTCGAGCTCATGGCCAAGGTAATGGTGTGCAGGTCTGTGCACATCTGTTGAATTTGGTTCCCCTTGAGGGTCACCAACCTCTCAATGGAGGAAACCATGTGCTCACATGCCTGAGACATGGAAGCACTCATGGCACGGATGGATTCCTCAATCATCTACTCATGGCTGTGCATGGCCGCTGGTATCTCTGCCAGATGTTGCCTTACCTCGCTCTGCAACTCCAGCATGCCCTGTGTTGTCAACACCAGAGGCTTGTCACCAGCCTGGGACTCGGCGTGGGCCTGGATACCCACAGTCCTCCGACTGTCAGAGGTCTCGGTTGTCTCAGCCTCAGCCAGCTGCTCGGGCTTGTGTGCGGTGCTCTCACCAGCTTGTGACACTGATTCTACAACCAAGCAGTGACCCACCAGCATGAGAGTATCTGCACAGGTGGAAGATGCAGGAGGGTCATGGGACAGTGCATCCTCTGAGTGGTCCTCCTCCTCAGTGGCCCCTGCAGCTGTACTCGTCTGTGGACACCGACTTGCGTGAAAGAACGCAAACATGCGTGGGTTAGGCTAATGCCAATACATATGTGATGTGGGTCTCCATCTGATATTGCACGGCCGCCCTGGGTCCCTGCCAATTCCAAGGCTTCTTCCTCAGCTGGGGTGAGAGGCTGCAGATCCGGAAGGCATCCGCCTTTCGGCTGGCTCCCTCCTGTTATGGGCCCTCTTGTCCTGCAAGAGGAAGGATGGACAGAGTAAGAATTTATGGAGAGCAACACAACAGTTCTGCTAATGTCAGGCCCTCGTCCCCTACTGGGGTGTCAGATATATCTCATGCTCCTGTCTGCTCTCAGAGCAGTTAATAGGAGTGAGCTGTGAAGGAAGGTCACCTGTGGCCGAGATGCAGCCATGCATCTGTCAGGATGAAGTGATGTCTTACCTCCTCTGCCATCACCGTAGTAGTGCCACCCTCACCATGCCCCACTTCCTCCCACTTGCACTCAGTAATAAGGAGAGAGTTATGGAGCACTCACTGTAGCCAAAGAAAGGAGGTTGTTGACCCTCTTTCGGCACTGCACCCAGTTCCAGTGGGTGACCCTGCTGCTACTGATCTCAGCAATCTCTTCCTTGGTCAGGCAGGAGGACCTCTTCTTGCCATCACTGGGGAAGAGAACCTCCCACCTTTCCCTTGCAGCCTGGAGGAGAAACAATAGGGAGGCATCACTAAACAGTTTGGCCATTCTGTGCTGTCCTCCTTGGCGGGGTGGGTGGGAGGGGGGAGGTGGATCCAGGATTCAGTCCAACACTGTTTTCAGCAGTGCACTGAAAGCTGCAAATGACTCTAAGGCAGGAGCGAATCCAGGCTGGCCTTTAAATATAGTGACAGCAGCTGTTCTGGACTCATCTGGCACGTAATCAGCAACTCACCTCCCACCCCCAACACGTGATTTGGGGAGACCCCCTCTCTCAAAATGGCCACCCGCCGCGTAATCACAGAATCACAGAATTGTTACAGCACAGAAAGAGGCCATTCGGCCCATCGTGTCTGTACTGGCTCTCGGAGTGAGCAGTTCACTTAGTACCATTCTCCCGTCTTCTCCCTATAATCCTGCACATTCTTCCTTTCCAAGCAACTATCTAATTCCCTTTTGATTGCCTCAATTGAACCTGCCTCCACCGTACTCTCAGGCAGTGCATTCCAGATCTGAACCACTCACTGCGTGAAAAAGATTTTCCTCGTGTTGCCATTGCTTCTGTTGCCAATTACCTTATATCTGTGCATCTATGCCCTCTCGATCTTGATCTTTTCATGAGTGGGAACAGTTTCTCTCTATCTACTCTGTCCAAACTCCTCATGATTTTGAATACCTCTATCCAATCGCCTCTCAGCCTTCCCTTCTACAACGAAAACAGTCCCAACTTCTCAAATCTATCTTAGTAAATGAAGTTCCTCATCTCCGGAACCATTCTCGTGAACCTTTTCTGTACTCTCTCCAGTACCTTCACATCTTTCCTAAATTGCGGCACCCAACATTGCACGCAATACTCCAGCAGCGGCTGAACCAGTGTCTTATACAAGTTCAACATTACTTCCTTGCTCTAGGACTCTATGCCCCTATTAATAAAGCCTAATATACTGTATGCTTTATTCACCAATCTTTCAACCTGTCCTGCCACCTTCAATGACTTATGCATATATACACCTAGGTCCCCCTGTTCCTGCACCCCCTTTAGAGTTGTACCCTTTATTTTACATTGTCTCTCCATGTTCTTCCTACCAAAATGAATCATTTCACATTTCTCCACATTGAACTTCATCTGCCACTTGTCCACCCATTCCACCAACCTGTCTATGTCCTTTTGAAGTTGTACATTATCCTCCTCACAGTTCACATTGTTTCCAAGTTTCATATCATCCAGAAATTTTGAATTAGTGCCCTGTACACCAAGGTCTAAGTCTTTAATATATATAAGGAAGAGCAATGGCCCCAACACTGACACTAGGGAACTCCACTACAAACTCTCCTCCAGCCCAAAAAACATACATTAATCACTACTCCCTATCACTTAGCCAATTCTGTATCCATGTTGCTACTATCCCTTTTATTCCATGAGCTATAACTATGCTCACAAGTCTATTGTGTGGTACTGTATCAAATGCCTTTTGTAAGTCCAGGTACACCACATTAACAGAATGGCACTCATCGACCCTCTCTGTTACGTCTTCAAAAAACTCCAGCAAGTTAGTTAAACATAATTTTCCCTTCAGAAATCCATGCTGGCTTTCCTTAATTCACCCATATTTGTCCATGTGACTATTAATTTTGTCCCAAATTATTGTTTCTAAAGGATTCTTCACCACCGAAGTTAAACTGACTGTCCCTGCAGTTGCTGGGCTTATCTTTACATCCTTTTTTTGAACAAGGGTGTAATATTTGCAATTCTCCAGTCCTCTGGCACTACCCCTGAGTCTAAGGAAGGCTGGAAAATTAACGGCCAGTGCCTCCGCAATTTCCACTCACACTTCCCTCAGTATCCTTGAATGCATCTCATCCGGTCCTAGTGCTTTATCAACTTTAAGTATAGACAGCCTATTTAATACCTCCTCCTTATCAATTTTAAATCCTTCTAGTCATTAATTACCTCCTCTTTCACCACCTCAGTAGCATCTTCTTCCTGAGTAAAGACCAATGCAGAGTATTCATTTAATACCTCAGTTATGCCCTCTGTCTCCGTGCCTAAATCCCCCTTTTGGTTCCTAATCAGCCCCACTCCACCTTTTACCACCTTTTTACTATTTATATCCTGATAGAAGTCTTTGGGATTCCCTTTTATGTTAGTTGCCAGTCTCTTTTCAGACACTGTCTTTGCTTCTCTTATCTGCTTTTTCACTCTCCCTTTGAACCTTCTATATTCAGCCTGGATCTCCATTGTATTATTTACTTGGCATCTGTAATAAGCACACTTTTGCTTCTTCATCTTCATCTCTTTCTCTTTTGTTATCCAGGGAGCTCTGAATTTATTTGCCCTAGCTTTTCCCTTCAAGGGAATATACCTTGACTGTGCCTGAACTAACTCTTCTTTGAAGGTAGCCCACTGTTCAGCTATTGTTTTTCCGACCAACCTTTGATTCCAATTTATTCAGCTCCGATCCATTCTTACCCCATTGAAGTTGGCTTTACCCCAGTTAATTATTCTTACACTAGATTGTTCTTTGTCCTTTCCCATAGCCAACCTAAACCTTATGATACAATGATCACTGTCTCCGAAATGTTCTCCTACTGATCATACTCGCGGTCAGAGAGTCATAGAGTCATTATGGCAAAGCAGGAGGCCATTTGGCCCATCGAGTCCATGCCGGCTCTCCATGGAGCTATCCTGTGAATCTCACTTCCCTGGTTGATCCATAAAGCCCTGCAAGACTATTTCTGTCAAATGGCATCCACCTTCCTCTTGAAGTCATTGATCGTCTCCACTTTCACCACCCTAGTGGGCAGCGAGTTCCAGGTCATTACCACCTGCTGCGTAAAAAATTGCTTCCTCATATTCCCCCTGTCTTTAGTGTAAAACTTTCAATCAGTGTCCCCTAGTCCTTGTACCATTAGTTAATGGGAGCAATTTTTCCTTGTCCAACTTGTCTAAGGTTTTCATAATCTTGTACACTTCTATTAAATCTCCCCTCAATCTCCTTTATTGCAAGGAGGACAAACACAGCTTTTCCAATCCAACCTTGTAACTAAAATCCTCTATCCCTGGAACCATTCTGGTAAATCTCCTTTGCACCCTCTCAAAGACACTCACATCATAGAAATCATAGAATATTTATGGCACGGAAAGAGGCACTTGGCCCATTGTGTCTGCGCCAGCCGAGAAACGAGCCACCCAGCATAATCCCATCTTCCAGCATTTTGTCCTGCAGGTTATGGCACTTGAGGTGAATATGCAACAACCTTTTAAATGAGTTGAGGGTTTCTGCCTCGACTACCCCTTCAGGCAGTGAGTTCCAGACCCCCACCACCCTCTGGGTGAAAAACAATTCTCTCATCTCCCCTCTAACCTTTCTACCAATCACATTAAATTTATGTCCCCTAGTCACTGGCCTCTCTGCGAAGGTAAATAGGCCCTTCACATCCACTCTATCCAGGCCCCTCACAATTTTGTACATTTCAATCAAATCTCCGCTCAGCCTCCTCTGTGTCAAGGAGAACAACCCCAGCCTATCCAACCTTTCCTCATAGCTACATTTTTCCAGTCCTGGCAACATCCTCGTAATTCTCCTCTGTACCCTCTATAGTGAAAATGCATCCTTTCTGTAATGAGGTGACCAGAACTGCACACAGTACTCAAGTTGTGGACTAACCAATGATTTATACCGTTCCAGCATAACCTGCCTACTCTTGTATTCTATACCTCGGCTAATAAAGGAAAGGATTCCATATAAAAACAGAAAGTGTTGGAAATACTCAGAAAAACAGTCAGCATCTGTGGAGAAAGAAGCAGAGTTAATGTTTCAGGTGTGTGACCTTTCATCAGAACTGGTAAAGGTTAGAGGATTCCATATGCCTTCTTAACCATCTTATCAACCTGTCCTGCTACCTTCATGGATCTATGGGCATTCACTCCAAGGTCTCTCACTTCCTCTACACCTCTCAGTATTCTCCCATTAATTGTGCATTCCTTTGCCTTGTTTGACCTCCTCAAATGCATCACCTCACATGAGCACATGAGGAGATAAGCTATGATCCTCACATCCTTCCTGAAGTGTGGTGACCAGAACTGGATGCAGTATGTTATGATAAATTGAGGAGAAGTTGAAAGGCTCCCCTCTTGTCCCTCTCCTTGTTTGACTGCAACAGGATTTATTTCTTTCTAAACAGTGGATGCACTTCCCAATTCATTGAGCGTTTAACCCTTTTTGTTCTATGATCATAAAAGAAACAATCAGACAGGTTTTCTTGAGTTTAAACAAGAAAGAGGTTAGTTTATTGCACTTAAAATCAAAACCCGATCTCGGTAAAATAATAAACGACACTCCAACTTTCACACACATATACACACATGAGAATCACACACACACAAATAGGTTACAGAGTTACAAATAAAAATAATATACAGTCTGTGGGGTCTGGTAATTCAGTTATCTTCCAGCTGAATTTGTGTTTCTGGTAAAAGTGCCCCCCCTTGGTGTAGGGTTTACTTGGAGACAGTGATGTAGGTGGTTTTCTCCCCGGGTTCTCTGTCTGTAGCAATGATAGACTTGGACGTTCCATAGTATATGACAGGGTTCGTAACTTGCATTCTTACCTGGAGAGAGAGAGAGAGAGGGACGGCCCCAGTGGGGTGGTGCACTGATTAACTCTCAAAGCTTGTCTGCTGTGTGTAACAGAAACTCCAAGTTTTCACACAGACTGGGGAGACTGTCACATGGTCCAGTGTATTTTTTTCACTTTAATGAGATCCAAGTCTAAGAATCCCAATCTCTTTCAGGTCTTATTTTTTCAATGTTTACCCCCCTGGAGGTTCACCTCCACTAGTGTGAATGCTCCAAGATGGTTTTGAATGTATTGCTAATGAGGGTGATACCAGATAATTCACTCAACTGTTCATTGTTCTGGATGAGAGCTATTTAGACATGCATCTCAACTTCGAAGCCTTGGAATATGAGTTATTTCGATGCAATTTGTGTTGGCCATCTTAGCTGCCAGTTTTTTATAAAGTTGAATGTAGGATTCCAGCTTTCCTTTTAAAAGTTTAATGTAGGTTTAGTTTTTAGCTTTAGAGATACAGCACTGAAACAGGCCCTTCGGCCCACCGAGTCTGTGCCGACCATCAACCACCCATTTATACTAATGCTACACTAATCCCATATTCTTACCACATCCCCACCTGTCCCTATATTTCCCTACCACTTACCTATACTAGGGGCAATTGCTAATGGCCAATTTACCTATCAACCTGCAAGTCTTTGGCATGTGGGAGGGAACCGGAGCACCCGGAGGAAACCCACGCAAACACAGGGAGAACTTGCAAATTCCACACAGGCAGTACCCAGAATTGAACCTGGGTCACTGGAGCTGTGAGGCTGCGGTGCTAACCACTGCGCCACTGTGCCACCCATCCAACCAATGAATTACAAATCATCATTCAGCATAGCACTTTTTCATGACAAGTACTTCATAAAGGTTCAGTATAACTTCCCCATTTTTGTACTCAATGCCTCTATTTATGAAGCCCAAGATCACATATGCTTTACGAACCACTTCTTTTTTATTCATTCATGGGATGTGGGCGTCGTTGGCCAGGCCAGCATTTATTGCCCATCCCTAATTACCCTTGAGAATGTGGTGGTGAGCTGCCTTCTTGAACCGCTGCAGTCCATTTGGGGTAGGTACACCCACAGTGCTGTTAGGAAGGGAGTTCCAGGATTTTGACCCAGCAACAGTGAAGGAATGGCGATATAGTTCCAAGTCAGGATGGTGTGTGGCTTGGAGGGGATCTTGCAGGTGGTGATGTTCCCATGCATTTGCTGCCCTTGTCCTTCTAGTTGGTGGAGGTCGCGGATTTGGAAGGTGCTGTCTAAGGAGCCTTGGTGCTTTGCTGCAGTGCATCTTGTAGATGGTACACATGCAGACACTGTGAGTCAGTGGTGGAGGGAGTGAATGTTTGTGGATGGAGTGCCAATCAAACGGGCTACTTTGTCCTGGATGCTGTCGAGTTTCTTGCGTGTTGCTGGAGCCGCACCCATCCAGGCAAGTGGACAGTATTCCATCACACTCCTGACTTGTGCCTTGTAGATGGTGAATAGGCTTTGGGGAGTCAGGAGGTGAGTTACTTGCTGCAGGATTCCTAGGCTCTGACCAGCTCTTGTAGCCACGGTATTTATATGGCTACTCCAGTTCAGTTTCTGGTCAATGGTAGCCCCTAGGATGTTGATAGTGGGGGATTCCGTGATGGTAATGCCATTGAATGTCAAGGGAGATGGTTAGATTCTCTCTTGTTGGAGATGGTCATTGCCTGGCACTTGTGTGGCGCAAATGTTACTTGCCACTTATCAGCCCAAACCTGGATATTGTCTAGATCTTGCTGCATTTCTACACGGACTGCTTCAGTATCTGAGGTGTTGTGAATGGTGCTAAACATTGTGCAATTACTGTCTTACTATGTCCTACCACCTTCAAAGATCTGTGCACATGCACCCCAGGTCCCTCTGTTCCTGCACACACTTTAGAACTGTGCCATTAAATATATATTGCCTCTCCCTATTCCTTCTGCCAAAATACATCACCTCACACTCGTAAGTATTAAATTCCATTTGCCACTATTGTGTCCATTCCGCTAGCCTATCTATGTCCTGTTGCAAGCGGTTCATATCATGCTCACTGTTTGTCACACCTCCAAGTTTGGTGTCATCGGCAAATTTTGAGATTCTACTCTGTATTCCAAAATCCAAGTCACTTATATTTAGCAAGAAAGCAGTCGTCCCAGCACTCACCCTTGGGGAACACCACTGTCTAACATCCTGCAGCCTGAAAAACAACCATTTACTGCAACTCATTGTTTTCAGTCCTTAAGAGAATTTTTTTTTTCCAATTAGACCCTGATCCCCTTATTCCATGAGCTTCAATTTTGTTAACGAACCTTTTATTTGGGATACGCTGCAACTGAGAAAACACTAATGCAACGAAAGTACAGGGGTGACTGCAGAACCACAAATGGAAGGCATATTGGCAGTGAAAAAATGTAAAAATATGCCAAGAAAAACAGCCATCATTGAGGACTGAAGGTTAACATCAAAATGAAAAATGGACACTGGACACTTTCTGAAATGCATTGCAAGCATCAATGCATTCCGGCCATGCGCCTCTAATAAACATTTCCCTTTTCAAATGAAACAAATCAAATGGTTACCAGAGTGCATCAGATATTAAATATATATGCATTGAAACTTCAGCAATGTGCACACAATATTTACAGCACCCATGCCACCGTTGTGCTCAGAACTGTTTCTTCGTACTTTTTCTCCCAATACGTCTAGGTGCAACCCTGACATTGGCAGCTGAGGTGGAGGCAGTCTGCTCATTGCACTGTCTCATTGCTGTGGATGACCATGGCGGGCATCCACTGGAGGGATGGAACCTTGGTGGCTCCAGCCTACTGGGGATCTGCAGCAATGGTGATTGAGTATCCCCTATGTGCTCGCCTGCTGGAGATATTTCTTGTGTTCTTGTGTTCTTATGTAAGGGGGTCAATGTTGGGGGTGAAGACAAGATGTCGATTACCCGAGGGGTGTCCTGAGAGGAAGTCCCTGGGCAGCTGGCTCATGCTGCTCCTTCATCTGTGTGCACTTTGGTACCTGCCTGTCTCCCTGAGGGGAAGGGTCACCTGGAGGGATGTCCAGGTTCCTCGTTCCCTCTCGCTTAGATTTTGCTGTATGGAGCCAATGACAACAGCGATTGAGTGCAGGTTAGATCTCATATGGCTCGAGTGCTCAACCAGACTAGCCATGGAGCTCGCCAAACTCGCTAAGGAATCTATACGCTCATATGACTGGGACATGGCAGATGTCATGGATTGCATGACTCCTCCCTGGCATGTATAAAGCCACGCATCATCTCAGGCATCTGACATATTTTCCACATGGTTTTGCTGCACATCCAGCAGACTTCTCATAGCAACAAACAGAGGATCATCATGAGTGTGGGGCTGAGCAGGGGCCTGGTCACTAGCAGTCCTCCGATTGTTAGGGGACCCAGTTGGCAATGCTCCCTCAGCTGCTGGGAAGTGTCTGTGACATGACCATCAGCTTGTGATGCAGATTCTAATCTTAAACCCCCCCCTCCACGGACTGTGTGGATGTATCTGCACTGGTGGAGATGGAAGAAAAGGCAGGTGACGGTGCACCCTCTGGGGTATTGGCTTCTTCTTTCTCCCCAGAGGAGGAATCTTGGGCCTTGTGGCATTCTGCGACTTGAGTGCAGACTCCACCTGCATTGGAGACACAAACAGAGGCACATTAAGCAGCAGCAGACTTCTATTCTTGTAACCTTGTGGCCCATCATATCCCCCACTTTACCATTACCATCAAGCCGGGGAACCAACCTTGGTTCAATGACAAGTGTGGGAGAGCATGCCAGGAGCAGGACCAGGCATACCTAAAAATGAGGTATCAACTGGGTGAAGCTACAATACAGGACTACTCGCATGCCAAATAGAGGAAGAAGCATGCAAAAGACAGGGCTAAGCGATCCCATAACAAACAGATCAGATCTAAGCTCTGCAGTCTTGCCACATCCAGCCGTGAATGGTGGTGGACAATTTAGCAACTAACAGAAGGAGGAGGATCCACAAATATCCCCATCCTCAATGATGGGGGAACCCAGCACATCAGTGCAAAAGATAAGGCTGAAGCATTTGCAACCATCTTCAGCCAGAAGTGCTGAGTTGATGATCTATCTCAGCCTCCTCCTGAAATCCTCAGCATCACAGTTGCCAATCTTTAACCAACTCGATTCACTTGGCGTGATATCAAGAGATGACTGAAGGCACCAAATGCAAAAGCTATGGGCCCTGACAATATTCCAGCAATAGTATCGAAGACCTGTGCTCCAGAACTTGCTGTGCCCCTAGCCAAGTTGTTCCAGTACAGCTACAACACTGGCATCTATCCAGCAATGTGGAAAATTGCCCAGGTATGTCCTGTACACAAAAAGCAGGACAAATCCAACTCGGCCCATTACCACCCCATCAGTCTACTCTCAATTATCAGTAAAGTGATGGAAGGTGTCGTCGACAGTGCTATCAAGCGGCAGTTGCTTAGCAATAACCTGCTCAGTGACGCTCAGTTTAGGTTCCGCCAGGGCAACTCAGCTTCTGACATCATTACAGCCTTGGTTCAAACATGGACAAAAGAGCTGAACTCAAGAGGTAAGGTGAGAGTGACTGCTCTCAACATCAAAACAGCATTTGACCGAGTATGGCATCAAGGAACCCTAGCAAAACTGAAGTTAATGGGAATCAGGGGGAAAACTCTCCACTGGTTGGAATCATACCTAGCGCAAAGGAAGGTGGTTGTGGTTGTTGGAGCTCAATCAGCTCAGCTCCAGGACATCACTACAGGAGTTCCTCAGGGTAATGTCCTAGAGCCAACCATCTTCAGTTGCTTCATCAATGTCTTTCATTCAATCATAAGGTCAGAAGTGGGGATGCTCGCTGATGATTGCACAGTGTTCGGCACCATTTGCAACTCCTCAGATACTGAAGCAGTCCGTGTAGAAATGAAGCAAGACCTGGACAGTATCCAGGTTTGGGTTGATAAGTGGCAAGCAACATTTGCGCCACACAAGTGCCAGGCAATGACCATCTCCAACAAGATAGAATCTAACCATCTCCCCTTGACATTCAATGGCATTACGATCGCTGAATCCCCCATGATCAACATCCTGGGGGTTACCATTGACCAGAAACTGAACTGGATGAACCATATAAATACTGTAGCTACAAGAGCAGGTCAGAGGCTAGGAATCCTGCAGCGAGTAACTCACCTTCTGACTCCCCAAAGCCTGTCCACCATCTACAAGGCACAAATCAGGAGTGTGATGGAATACTCTCCACTTGCCTGGATGGGTGCAGCTCCAACACTCAAAAAACTCGACACCACCCAGTACAAAGCAACCCACCAACAAACATTCACTCCCTCCACCACCGATGCACAGTGGCAGCAGTGTGTACCATCTATAAGATGCACTGCATAAACGCACCAACATCCTTAGACAGCACCTTCCAAATTCGTGACCTCTACCAGCTAGAAGGACAACAGCAGCAGATGCACGGGAACACCACCACCTGCAATTTCTCCTCCAAGCCACACACCATTTTTGCGACCAGGTGAGAAGGTGTCTAGGGCTTCCCTTTCAGCCTTTGCCTGGTTTAACTGTAACGGTGTTTAATTTTAGATACACCGTGTTTTAGCTCCCTCTTCAGTGAATCCTTGTTCACTGCTCTAATTATAAGGCAAAGAAATCAGACAAGTTTCCTTTAAACAAGAAAGGTAGAAGTTTATTAATCTTAAACTCTAATCCAGTCAATGACTACGAATATGCGACGCGACCACGTTAGCATGCATACGCAATAAACACACATGCAGATAGAGAAAGCATAAGTAGAAAGAATAAAGGGGAAAAGTTTGAGGCAATGTCTGTTAGTTAGTTACTGTCCTTTGAGTTCAACGTGGAGTCTTTGGTTGATGGTATGTCCTGCTATTCGTTGGGGCACAGTTCATGCTTCAACTTGTTTCAATGTCAGAGTCTTTTCTCTCTTGAGGTGTACGTGTCTTCCGTGGGTCCGGTAGCTTGGGGAAGGTGAGAGAGAGAGACAGCCGGGAGATAGGCTTGCTTGTTCCAGCTTCAATTACCAACTGCCTTCTGAATTCAAACAGTCCTGTGGCTCGTTCAAAAACCTGGACCAGCCAGTTAGTCATGTGACCAGCTGGTTTAACCAGTCCTGGCTTTGTGGATTGTATCATCTTAGCAGGCCCTGGAATGCACTTCCTTACACCTTCAATACCTGGTGATCAAAATCCAATTAGGGTTAATTGGAGCAAGGAATAGTCCTTTGTGTCCACAAACAGCATCTCTTAGTATACAAATCTCCTTCCAGCCCAGTGTCTGGTGATCATTAAATAAGTCATTTCTTCACTCCGGCAAAAGTTTAAAATCAATGTTCATATGACAAAATTAATATGCCTCATTCTTGGTAGGTGAGGGTCTGCATGACCCCATCCTGACTTGGAACTTTATCGCAGCTCCTTCACTGTCGCTAGGTCAAAATCCTGGAACTCCCTTCCTTACAGCACTGTGGGTGTACCTACCCCACGTGGACTACAACAGTTCAAGAAGGCAGCTCACCACCACCTTCTCAAGGGCTTTTAGGGATGAGCAATAAATGCTGGCCTAGCCAGCGATGCCCATATCCCTTGAAAAAAAAAAATATGCAGCATTTTCCATTATGCTGGTGATACCAGAGGCATGTCATAAGCCTGGGGCTCAGCATAGTCCTGGCCTGCCACAATCCTCCAACTATCAGAGGCCTTGGTTGTCAAAGCCTCCGTCAGCTGCTCGGGCACATCAAAGCTGTGTCCACCAGATTATCTGCCCGAATCTAACCGCGGGCGCAAATCCACAAAATGAGAGTGTCATGCAGGCCCCCAACTGCCAAGAATGAGGCACATTAATTTCACCACAAGAACATTGCTTTTTAAACTGTTACTGGAGTTAAGAAAGAACTTGATTTAAAAAAAAAACACCTTGACTGGAAAGACATAGTCAGAGATAGTACTTGGAAAGGACAAAGGGGCCACTGCCTGCTCCAATTTAATCCACAATGGACTTTTGATTACCAGACGTTGAAAGTGGAGTAGCTAGCATTCCAGATTGACTGCTAAAATGCTCCCAATACACAGAAGAGACATGGTCAAACCAGTCAGTCACGTGACCACCTGCTGGTCATCTAGGGGAGTTTTAAATTGGAGAAACAGTGTGTGAAGACAGAAAGCTCTTTGCTCCTGGACTGAGAACCTCTCCTGACTGCTCTCATCTCACTCTCACCAGCTTCGGAAACCATTGAAGACATATGAACCCCAAGAGAGAAAAGGCCCCTACAGTGAACAAGGTTTAAGAAGAATACTGGGTCCCTATGAAAAGCAAGATCTACCTACAAGCAAGGACTACAGTGGGCTCGAAGCACAGTAACAAAAACCCCTCTTCAGAGATTGCCTCAAACCTCTCTACTTATCTTTTCTTCTGTTCTTTCCTGTCTCTGCTTGCATGGGCGGATCGCGTATGCATGCTAGCATGGGGCGCGTCGTGAATCCATAGGCTTAACTGAATTAGAGTTTAAGTTTAGGTTTTAATAAATTTCACTTTTCTTCTTTAAACCTAAGAAAGCCTGTTTGTGCTAATTTCTTTGCCTTATCGTTGGAAAGTGGCGAACAAGGATTCACCAAGGGGGAGCTCAAAACACAGTGTGTTTAAAAATTAAACCCTGATACAGTAAGACCAGCTGAAGGCCGAGAGGGACCCCTAGATACCTTTCACACCTGGTCGTAACAAGAGTATCTGCGCTGGTGGAGGGTGCAGGGGTAAGAGGTGATGCTGGACATTCTGAGGCTCTGTACTCCCTCTTAGAGGTGGCAGGCTCTCCCACAGTCTCGAAGGCTCCTTGAGTAGGCACCGCATGACCTGCCTGAGAGAACAGAGATATTGAAAGGTCAAGGACTTCCCCGCCTGACATGTCACACACTCCTATGTTGCAGACCACTGTAGGCACTGGCTGCTTGATGAGCAGCATGGCTCCATAGCTGAAGATGCAGTCTTGTGCCCCATGGCGACCTTACTCACTGTCTTCGGCCCCCACCTCTCCATGCGCAACTCTCCGACCATCCTGAGGTCCAGCCAACTTCATAGCGTCATCCTCCATCGGGATCAGGACATAGAGAATGGGCAGCCCACTGCTGGAATTGGCCCACTCTTTCTGATTGTGAGAAATCTTCTCCTGCAGTCAGAGGGATGGAAACAGTTGGCCACAAAGCAAATACAATCCCAAGACATATGCTGGTGTGAATCAGCTGCCACGAATGGATGTACAAACGTGCCTCCTGCATGAGGATCTGCAATGAAAAACAGCCTCTTTTCATGGCACCTTCGCCATGGCACTATCAGCTTGCATGTATACCCTGAACCTTTGCCCATGTCTGGTTGTGCACTTCCTCTCCACCCAATGCACCCTCATGCTTCACCAGATGCAAGGCCCAAGAGGTGAAGGCATTAAGAGGTACTCACTTTCTCTGCCTGGATGAGTTCATTGAGCCGCTTGCAGCACTGGATTCATGTCGTTGCCGTTACCCCACAGCTCCTAACCTCCACAGCTATCTGCAGCCAGGCCTGTTTGGTTAGGCTGCCAGGTCGCCTCCTCCCATCCCTCAGAAATAAAATGTGCCTCCTCTCCCTTTCAGTCTGTAGAAGCAGCTGGAGGGAGGCATCAGAGAAATGAGGGGCCACCTGGGGACTATTCCCAGCCATCTCTCTGCAGCCTCTATGGCGTCCTCCTCTCCCAGGCCTGCAGACTACAAGATTAGGTTCAGTTTGTCTTTGCAATAAAAACTGGCCCAATAACTCTATTTCTCTCTCCACACATTCTGATAGACCTACTGAGTATTTCTAGCATTTTCTATTTCAGATTTCCAGCATCTGCAGTATGTTGCTTTAGTTTCGATTATTTTTTACCTGTTCATGACAGTTTCACGATCTATGTACCTGGACACCCAAGTCTCTTTGGACTGTCACTGTTTTCAGCTTTTCATCATTTAGAAAGTACCCTGTTCTATCCTTTTTAGGTCCAAAGTGGATGACCTCACATTTGCCAACATTGAAATACATTTGCCATAGTTTTGCCCATTCACCTAACCTGTAATCCCCTGTAATTGTATGCTTCCATCGACACTGCTTACATGACACCAATCTTAGTGTCATTGACAGGCTTGGATATGTGACTTTCTATCCCATCATCTATGTCATTAATAAATATAGTGAAAAGTTGAGGCCTCACCATAAGTGCTTGAGGGACTTGTATAAATGCTTTGCATCTGCCTTCACAAAAGAGGCGGTGATGCAGTTATTGTAGTTAAGGAGGAGGAGTGTGAAGTATTGGATGTGATAAACATAGGGAGAGAGGAAATATTAATGAGAATAGCATAATTGAAAGTGGATAAACCACCAGGGCTGGATGAAATGTAGCCAGGCTGTTAAAAGAAGCCAGGGAGGAAATAGCAGAGGATCTGTCCATCAATTTCCAGTCCTCATTGGATACAGGTATGGTACCAGAGGATTGGAGGGCTGCAAACATTGTACCTTTTTTAAAAAGGGAGCGAGGGATAGACCGAATCATTACAGGCCAGTCAGTCTAACCTCAGTAGTGGGCAAATTATTGGAATCAGTTCTGAGAGACAGAATAAACTGTCACTTAGAAGGGCACAAGGATCGTCAGCATGGATTTGTTAAGGGAAGATCATGTCTGACCAACTTGATCAAATTTTTTGAAGAAGTAACAAGGAAGATAGATGAAGGTAGTGTAGTTGATGTGGTCTACATGGATTTTAGCAAGGCTTTTGACATGGGCCCACATGGCAGACTGGTTAACAAAAGAAAAGCCCATGGGATCCAGGGAAATGTAGCAAGGTGGATACAAAATTGGCTCAATGGCAGGAAACAAAGGGTAATTGTTGACGGATGTTTTTGCGATAAGAGGGCTGTTTCCAGTGGCATTCCGTAGGACTCAGTACTAGATCCCCTGCTTTTTGTGGTATATATTAACTATTTGGACATAAATGCAGAGGGTATGATCAAGAAGTTTGCAGACGACACAAAAATTGGCCATGTGATTGATAGCGAGGAGGATAGCTGTAGTCTGTAGGGAGATATCGATGGACTGGTCAGGTGGGCAGAAAGGCGACATGGAATTCAACCCAAAGAAGTGTGAGGTGATGCATTTGGGGAAGTCAAACAAAGCAAAGGAATACACAAGTAATGGGAGAATACTGGGAGGTGTGGAGGAAGTGAGAGACCTTGGAGTGAATGTCCCTGAAGGCAGCATATGAACATACGAACAGACAAACTAATTAGGAGCAGAAGTAGGCCACTCAGCCCTTCGAGCCCGCTTCGCCATTCAATAAGTTCATGGCTGATCTGATTTCTCCACATTTCCACCTACCTCCAATAACCTTCCACCCCCTTGCTTATCAAGAATTTATCTTCCTCTGCCTGAAAAATATTCAAAGACTCTGTTTCTGCCGCCTTTTGAGGAAGAGAATTCCAAAGGGTCACGACCCTCTGAGAGAACGAATTTCTCCTCATCTCTGTCTTAAATGGGCAACCCCTTATTTTTAAACAGTGACCTCTAGTTCTTGATTCACCCACAAGAGAAAACATCCTTTCCACATCCACCCTGTCAAGACCCCTCAGGATCTTATAGGTTTCAATCAAGCAGGACAGATCGATATGATGGTTAAGAAGGCATATGGAATCCTTTCCTTTATTTGCCAAGGTATAGAATATAAGAGCAGGGAGGTTATGCTGGAACTGCATAAATCATTAGTTATACCACAACTTGAGTACTGAGTGCAGTTCTGGCCACATCATTACAGAAAGCTAGAGAGGGTACAGAGGAGATTTATGAGGATGTTGCCAGGACTGGGAAAATGCAGTGATGAGGAAAGATTATATCGGCTGGGGTTGTTCTCCTTGGAACAGAGGAGGCTGAGGGAACATTTGATTGAAATGTACAAAATCATGAGGGGCCTGGATAGAGTGGATGTGAAGGGACTATTTACCTTTGCAGAGAGGTTTGTGACTAGGGGGGGGGCATAGATTTAAAGTGATTGGTAGAAAGATTAGAGGGGAAATGAGGAAAAAATGTTTTCACCCAGAGGGTGGTGGGGGTCTGGAACTCACTTCCTGAAAGGGTAGTAGAGCCAGAAACCCTCAACTCATTTGAAAGGTGTCTGGATATGCACCTCAAGTTCTGTAACCTGCAGGGCTACAGACCAAATGCTGGAAGGTGGGATTAGGCTGGGTGGCTTGTTTTTCAGCCGGCGCACACACGATGGGCCAAGTGGCCTCTTTCTGTGCTGTAAACTTTCTATGATTCTATGACACCATTAGTCACATTCTTCCAATTAGAATACCTGCTCATTATCCTTACTCTCAGTCTCCTGCCACTCAACCAATTTACTAACCAGATCCATAATTTGGCATCAATTTCATGGGCTCCAACTCCAGTTAACCAACTCTAATGAGGGACTTTATCAAATGTTTTCTCGAATTCCATCTCAATAACATCCATAGACATTCCCCTGTCCACTACTTTAGTCACCTCTTCAAAAATTTTGATCAGTTTCATGAATCTTGACCTACTCTTTACAAATCCATGTTGACTCTCTCCAATCAGCTAAAAAATTTCAAGGTGTTCAGTCATCCTTCCCTTAATTATATACTCTAGTAATTTCCCTGGATCTTATGTTATTCCAACTCTTCTATAATTCCTTGGTTTCTTTCTGTCACCCTTTTTAAAATAACAGAGCGACATGTGCCTTGTTCCAATCTTAAGGAACTGTTCCTGAATCGAGAGGACTTTGGAAGATTATAGTCAGAGATCTGCAATGTTCTCATCTACTTCATTTCCTCCCTGGTATGGAAACCATCTGATCCTGGGGATTTGACACTCTTTGCTGCCATTATTTTCTTCATTATTGTTATTTTTGCTCATGTTAATTTTGGTGAGCCTCTGTCCCTGATTCAATAGTTGTTTCCTTGGGATGTCTGACATTTTGACCTCTTCCTCTTACTGTAAATACTGTTGCAAAGTAATTTTTTAGCATGTCTGTTATTTCCTTGTTTTCATTGACAATATCATTATCAGTTATCAAGGGGCCCACATTCCGCCTGACCATCCTCTTTTTCTTCATGCAATTGTAAACATTTTGGGGTTGATTTTGATATCCCTTGCAAGTTTCTTTTCATATCCCTTTCTGTAGCTCTTAGTATCTGTTTTACCACCCTTTGCTGTATCTTTCCCATTTGCCAGGATGTGTGCTTTATTTTGGATTTCTGTATGCATTTTATTTTCTTTTGTCGCTTACCTCTTTAGTTATCCATGACTGTCTTTATTGCCAAGTAGAGCTCTTGCACCTTAGGGTGCAAATAGATTCTGTATCACATTAAATTATGTTTTGAACACCTGACATTGATCCTCTGTCATTTTACCCATTAACAGATTTGCCCAGTTTACGGTGGCAGTCTTTGTCTTATCCCATTGACGTCAGCCTTACATATTCTTGTCTAATCTCTGCATTTATAACATTTACCACTCCACTGCTGCTACCATGGGGCCTATACACAACTCTCACTACAGTCTTAAATCCTTTATTTTTGTTAATTCTACCCATAAAATCTTCACAGCCTGCTTACCTTTGGCTATAATCTTCCTTATCATTGAAGTGATTTCATGCTTAATCAGAAAGGCGACTCCTCCCCTCTACAATTTTCCTGTTTTCCCGATCTTTCCTGTAAACCTTATAACCTGGAATATTAAACTTCTCCATCTGAGTGAGGGCCTGCTTGGAAGCTGGCCCCCATCCCAATCTGATCCTCACACCCGTGTTGGAAGTCAGCTTCTTCTGGAAAAAGAGTTGGAGTGAGTTATTTTTTGAAAATGTTGTGCAGATGTTTTCTGCACACTGAGAGGGAAAAGCTGCAAGTTATGAGCAGGATGGAGAGGTGATCATGTGCAATAAGGTGATTCAAGGTGAAATGTGAAAGCAGTTTGCAGAGGGGCAAAGGGTTGCAGCAGCAAGTATGTGTGATTAGAATGTGCAGTATATGTGTTACGCCAATGTGTTTTGTTGAATGATAATTTTCTTTAATCCACTGACTGGAGATCTGAATTTATATTTTTTTAAAAGACCTTTTCAAAAGACATTTAAAACAGGATGACTGCTAGCAGCTTAAGATGATCACCTACTTTGCTGCACTGTATCCTACATTGCAAAGGACTGTGAGGAAAGTGATAAAATGCTTGCTCAGTCCCCAGCAAGACCCAAGACCCAAAAAGTTTAAAGGAACTACCTGTTTTCTCAGCAAGCAGAGAAATTCTGCTAACTGCTATGTTTGAATGACTGACATGTGACAAGGCCCTCCCCATCTGTGGTTTTTAAGCTGGTGTTTTTCTCTGCAGCAAAGGAGAAGCTTTTGGACTCTGACATGAGCAGACCCTAAGTGGGGATCCCTCTCTCTCTCCATTGCAGCTTGAAAGCTTTCAAATCCTGCTTGTTAACTGACCACTTTTGCATATTCCAGCTACAATCAGAAACCCCATTGGAGGAAATCATCCCCATCACTATCGCCAAGAGACTCACCAAACTAGTCATCTACCTTTTCAAACTAAAAGCCTTAGGACCACTGAATTCAGCTGGAAGCCAGCTGAATCGCCAAATTCCACAGACTGTATACTTTTTTATGGACTTTAACTCCCAGAACTGGCCCCAATGCCCCAGAAATCTGAAGCCCTCCCTCCTGCACCATCTCTTCAGCCATGCATTCATCTGGTGTCTTCTCCTATTTCTATACTCACTAGCACGTGGCCTTGGGAGTAAACCGGAGATTGCTACCTTTGAGGCCATAAGCACATAAGAAATAGGAGCAGGAGTAGGCCATTCAGCCCCTCAAGCCTGCCCCGCCATTCAATAAGATTATGGCTGATCTGTCCCAGGCCTCAACTCCTCTTTCGGGCCTGCTCCGCCTAACCCTCGACTCCCCGAGATTTCAAAAATCTATCTACCTCCTCTTTAAATACATTTAGTGACCTAGCCTCCACAACTCGCTGAGGCAGAGAATTCCAGAGATTCACCACCCTCTGAGAGAAGAAGTTCCTTTGCATCTCAGTTTTAAATGTGTGCCCCCTTATTCTATAACTATGTCCCCTAGTTCAAGATTCCCCCACTAGTGGAAACATCTTCTCAACATCTACCCTGTCAAGCCCCCTTTAAATCTTCTATATTTCTATAAGATCACCTCTCATTCTTCTAAACTCCAATGCATAAAGGCCTAACCTGTTTAGCCCTTCTTGATAAGACAACCCCTTCATCTCAGGAATCAGCCTAGTGAACATTTTCTGAACTGCCTCCAATGCTAGTAAATACGGGGACCAAAACTGTACTCAGTACTCCAGGTGTGGCCTCACCAACACCCTGTACAGTTGTAACAAGACTTCCCTATTTTTAAACTCTAACCCCCAAGCAGTAAAGGGCAAAATTCAATTTTCCTTCCTAATTACTTGCTCCACCCGCATGCTCACCTTTTGTGTTTCATGCACAAGAACGCCCAGGTCCCCCTGTACTGCAGTATTTTGTAGACTTTCTTCATCTAAATAATAATCTGCCTTTTTATTCTTCCTAGCAAAGTGGATTACCTCACACTTTCCCACATTGAACACCATCTGCCAGGTTTTTGCCCACTCACTTAACCTATCTATATCCCTTTGCAGATTCTTTGTGTTCTCATCACAGCATGCCTTACTACCTATTTTTGTATTGTCAGCAAATTTGGATACAGTACATTCCGTCCCTTCCTCTAAGTCATGAATATAGATAGTAAATAGTTGAGACCCTGGGACCGATCCTTGTGGCACCCCACTAGTTAGGGCTTTCCAACCTGAAAAGGACCCATTAATCCTGACTCTCTGCCTTCTGTGTGTTAGCCAGTCCTCAATCCATGCCAACACATTACCCCCAATACCCTGAGCTCTTATTTTGTGCAATAACCTTTTATGTAGCACCTTATCAAACGCCTTCTGAAAATCCAAATACATTACATCTACTGGTTCCCCTTTACCTACTCTGCTTGTTATATCCTCAAAGAACTCTAACAAATTTTGTTTATTTATTGATGCAGCACTGAAACAGGCCCTTCGGCCCACCGAGTCTGTGCTGACCAACAACAACCCATTTTTATACTAATCCTACATTAATCCCATATTCCCAACCACATCCCCACCATTCCCCTACCACCTACCTACACTAGGGGCAATTTACAATGGCCAATTTACCTACCAACCTGCAAGTCTTTGGCTGTGGGAGGAAACCAGAGCATCCGGCGGAAACCCACACGGTCACAGGGAGAACTTTCAAACTCCGCACAGGTAGTACCCAGAACTGAACCCGGGTTGCTGGAGCTGTGAGGCTGCAGTGCTAACAATTGCGCCACTCAAATTTGGCAAACATGATTTTCCTTTCATCAAACCATGTTGACTCTGTTTGATTGCATTATGTTTTTCTCAATGTCCTCCTATTTCTTCCTTAAAAATGGACTCTAGCATTTTCCCAATGACTGATGTTAAGCTAACTGATCTGTAGTTTCCTGCTTTCTGTTTCCCTCCTTTCTTAAATAGGGTTGTCACATTAGCAGTTTTCCAATCCGCTGGTACCCTACCGGAATCCAGTGAGTTTTGGTATATTCTGACCAATGCTCCATTATCTCTGCAGCCACTTCTTTTAAAATTCTTGGATGCAGGCCATCATGTCCTGGCGACTTGTCTGCCTTTAGTCCCATCAGTTTGTCCAGCACCTTTTCCTTCATGATAGAGATTGTTACAAGTTCCTCCCTCCCATTTACACGTTACTCATCTATTATTGTTAGGATGTTTATAGCGTCCTCCACCGTGAAGACCGATACAAAATATTGGTTTAAATTATCTGCCATTTCCCCGTTCCCTGTTATTAATTCCCCAGTCTCATCTTCCAAGGGTCCCACACTTACTCCCTTCCTTTTAATATACCCGTAGAATCTCTTACTGTTTGTTTTTATATTTCTTGCCAATTTACTCTCATAATCAATGCTCTCCCTCTATTTGTTTTTTAGTCATCTGCTGCTGGTTTCTAAAATATTCCCAATCCTCTGGCCTACCAACTTGTTTTTGCCGCATTGTACGCCTTTGTTTTTGATTTGATACTCTCTTTAACTTCCTTTGTTATCCACGAGTGGTTCATCATTCTCATCGAGTCCTTCCTTCTGACTGGAATAAATGTTTGCTGAGTGTTATGAAATATCTGCTTAAAAGTCTGCCAACGCTCATCTACTGACTTTCCCTGTAGTTTATCTTCCCAGCCCACTTTAGACAATTCTTTCTTCATATCTCTGTAACTGCCCTTGTTTAAGTTGAAGACACTGGTTTGAGACCCGAATTGCTCACCCTCAAACCGAATTTGAAATTCTACCATGTTATGATCGCTTCCCCCTAAAAGATCCTTAACTAGGAGATCTCTTTTTAATCCTATCTCATTACACAATACCAAATCTAAAATAGCCTGTTCCCTGGTAGGTTCTGCAACGTACTGCTCTAAGTAACAATCCCTGAGGCACTCTACAAATTTGTCTTCCATGCTACCCTTGCCAATTTGATTTGTCTAGTCTACATGCAGATTAAAATCACTCATGATAATTGCAGTGCCCTTCTTACACACCTCCACTATTTCCTGATTAATATCTTGTCCTACAGAGAGGCTACTCTTCGGGGGCCTATAGACTACTCCCACCCATGATTTCTTTCCCTTGCTATTCCTTATTTCCACCCAAACTGATTCTACATCACAATCTATTACACCTATATCATTACTCACAACAATAACAAAGCTATCCCACCTTCTTTTCCTTTCTGCCTATTCTTCTGGAATGTCGAATATCCTTGAACGTTAAGATTCCAGTCTTGGTCATCCTGCAACCACGTCTCAGTGATAGCTGTCAAATCATATTCATTTAATTCTATCTGTGCCGTCAGCTCATCTATCTTGTTACAAATGCTACGTGCATTCAGATAAAGAGCCTTAAGCTTTGACTTTTTACCATTTTTACCTACTCTGGTTCTAATTTCTGCTGTACTCTTATGTTTGTATTCTATGTCCCTTCCTGTCACACTCTGATTAATGTATGCTCCTTCACTATCCTGCACCTCTGCTCTCTCGTTACTTTTCGACTTTTTAAACTTCCTTTCAATTAAACCTTCCCCCCCACTATTTAGTTCAAAGCCTTATCTATAACACTAATTATACGATTCGCCAGGACACTGGTCCCAGCCTGGTTCAAGTGAAGCCCATCCCAATGGAACAGCTCTCTCTTTCCCCAGTACTGATGCCACTGTCCCAGGAATTGGAACCCATTTCTCTGACACCAATCTTTGAGCCACACATTTACCTCTCTAATCTTATTTACCCAATGCCAATATGCACGTGGCTCAGGTAGTAATCCAGAGATTATTACCTCTGTGGTTCTGCTTTTTAATTTGGCCCCGAGCTGCTCATAGTCCCTCAGCAGAACCTCTTTCCTAGTCCTACTTATGTCGTTGGTACCTACGTGGACCACGACAACTGGATCTTTCCCCTCCTACTCCAAGTTCCTCTCCAGCCCAGAAGAGATGTCCTTAACCTTGGCACCAGGTAGGCAACACAGCCTTCGGGACTCTCTATCTTTGCTGCAGAGAACAGTATCTATTCCCCTAACTATGCTGTCCCCTACTACAACTACATTTCTCTTTTTCCCCGCCCTTAAATAGCGCTCTGAACCATGGTGCTGTGGTTAATTCGCTCATCCTCCCTTCAGTCTGTGCCCTCTTCCACACTGGGAGCAAGAACCTCGTACTGGCTGAGGCTCCTTCAAAGCTAAATTCTGGATCCCCATATCTGCCTCACTCGCAGTCACACCCTCCTGTCCCTGACCACTGGCCGAATTCAAGGTAGTTAATCTAAGGGGTGTGACTGTCTCCCGAAACACAGTGCCCAGGTAACTGTTCTTCTTCCTGATGTATCGCAGTGTCTGTAGCTCGGACTCCAGCTCATCAACTCTGAGCCGAAGTTCCTCGAGCAGCCAACACTTGCTGCAGATGTGGTTACCGTGGATCGCACCGGCGTCCACCAGCTCCCACATACTACAGTTGCAGCACATCGCCTGCCCAATCATCCCTATTCTATTTAATTAATTAATTTGGATCTCAGTATTTAAAAAAAAGAACTATTTAAGTGTACTCTTAACCTGTAATGATGTCACCTGATATAAATCACTTGGCCAAAACTACAAAAAAGAAAAGAAGCAACACAGAAGAAATACCCACCAATCACTTACCAGCTCTCCTGTGATGTCACACTTCGATTTTTGTTGGTCAAGCAGGTCCACTGAACAGAATAGAACAGAGTGTCTCTCACCGCCACCGCCGCTGCTTCAGGTCTTGGGCCTCGGCTCCTTGTATCCTTCAGCTCCTCTCGCCTGTTCCCGCTCTCACTGCTGCCGCTGCTGTTTCTGGTCTTGGGCCTCGGCTCAAAAACAAAGAACAACAACAAAGAACAAAGAAAATTACAGCACAGGAACAGGCCCTTCGGCCCTCCAAGCCTGCGCCGATCCACATCCTCTATCTAAACCTGTCGCCTATTTTCTAAGGGTCTGTATCTCTTTGCTCCTGCCCATTCATGTATCTGTCTAGATACATCTTAAAAGACGCTATCGTGCCCGCGTCTACCACCTCCGCTGGCAACGCGTTCCAGGCACCCACCACCCTCTGCGTAAAGAACTTTCCACGCATATCCCCCCTAAACTTTTCCCCTCTCACTTTGAACTCGTGACCCCTTGTAATTGAATCCCCCACTTTGGGAAAAAGCTTCTTGCTATCCACCCTGTCTATACCTCTCATGATTTTGTTCACCTCAATCAGGTCCCCCCTCAACCTCTGTCTTTCTAATGAAAATAATCCTAATCTACTCAACCTCTCTTCATAGCTAGCGCCCTCCATACCAGGCAACATCCTGGTGAACCTCCTCTGCACCCTCTCCAAAGCATCTACATCTATTTGGTAATGTGGCGACCAGAACTGCATGCAGTATTCCAAATGTGGCCGAACCAAAGTCTTATACAACTGTAACATGACCTGCCAACTCTTGTACTCAATACCCCGTCCGATGAAGGAAAGCATGCCGTATGCCTTCTTGACCACTCTATTGACCTGCGTTGCCACCTTCAGGGAACAATGGACCTGAACACCCAAATCTCTCTGTACATCAATTTTCCACAGGACTTTTTCATTTACTGTATAGTTCATTCTTGAATTGGATTTTCCAAAATGCATCACCTCGCATTTGCCCTGATTGAACTCCATCTGCCATTTCTCTGCCCAACTCTCCAGTCTATCTATATTCTGCTGTATTCTCTGACAGTCCCCTTCACTATCTGCTACTCCACCAATCTTAGTGTCGTCTGCAAACTTGCTAATCATACCACCTATACTTTCCTCCAAATCATTTATGTATATCACAAACAACAGTGGTCCCAGCACGGATCCCTGTGGAACACCACTGGTCACACGTCTCCATTTTGAGAAACTCCCTTCCACTGCTACTCTCTGTCTCCTGTTGCCCAGCCAGTTCTTTATCCATCTAGCTAGTACACCCTGGACCCCATGCGACTTCACTTTCTCCATCAGCCTACCATGGGGAACCTTATCAAACGCCTTACTGAAGTCCATGTATATGACATCTACAGCCCTTCCCTCATCAATCAACTTTGTCACTTCCTCAAAGAATTCTATTAAGTTGGTAAGACATGACCTTCCCTGCACAAAACCATGTTGCCTATCACTGATAAGCCCATTTTCTTCCAAATGGGAATAGATCCTATCCCTCAGTATCTTCTCCAGCAGCTTCCCTACCACTGACGTCAGGCTCACCGGTCTATAATTACCTGGATTTTCCCTGCTACCCTTCTTAAACAAGGGGACAACATTAGCAATTCTCCAGTCCTCCGGGACCTCACCCGTGTTTAAGGATGTTGCAAAGATAACTGTTAAGGCCCCAGCTATTTCCTCTCTCGCTTCCCTCAGAAACCTGGGATAGATCCCATCCGGACCTGGGGACTTGTCCACCTTAATGCCTTTTAGAATACCCAACACTTCCTCCCTCCTTATGCCGACTTGACCTAGAGTAATCAAACATCTATCCCTAACGTCAACATCCGTCATGTCCCTCTCCTCGGCGAATACCGATGCAAAGTACTCGTTTAGAATCTCACCCATTTTCTCTGACCCAACGCATAACTTTCCTCCTTCGTCCTTGAGTGGGCCAATCCTTTCTCTAGTTACCCTTTTGCTCCTTATATATGAATAAAAGGCTTTGGGATTTTCCTTAACCCTGTTTGCTAAAGATATTTCATGACCCCTTTTAGCCCTCTTAATTCCTCGTTTCAGATTGCGCCTACAATCCCGATATTCTTTCAAAGCTTTGTGTTTCTTCAGCCTCCTAGACCTTATGTATGCTTCCTTTTTCCTCTTAGCTCGTCTCACAATTTCACCCGTCATCCATGGTTCCCTAATCTTGCCATTTCTATCCCTCATTTTCACAGGAACATGTCTCTCCTGCACGCTAATCAACCTCTCTTTAAAAGCCTCCCACATATTAAATGTGGATTTACCTTCAAACAGCTGCTCCCAATCTACAATCCCCAGCTCCTGCCGAATTTTGGAATAGTTGGCCTTCCCCCAATTTAGCACTCTTCCTTTAGGACCACTCTCGTCTTTGTCCATGAGTATTCTAAAACTTACGGAATTGTGATCACTATTCCCAAAGGTAGTCCCCTACTGAAACTTCAACCACCTGGCCGGGCTCATTCCCCAACACCAGGTCCAGTATGGCCCCTTCCCGAGTTGGACTATTTACATACTGCTCGAGAAAACCCTCCTGGATGCTCCTTACAAATTCTGCTCCATCTAGACCTCTAACACTAAGTGAATCCCAGTCAATGTTGGGAAAATTAAAATCTCCTATCACCACCACCCTGTTGCTCCTACATCTTTCCTTAATCTGTTTACATATTTGTACCTCTATCTCACGCTCGCTGTTGGGAGGCCTGTAGTACAGCCCCAACATTGTTACCGCACCCTTCCTATTTCTGAGTTCTGCCCATATTGCCTCACTGCTCAAGTCCTCCATAGTGCCCTCCTTCAGCACAGTTGTGATATCCTCTTTGACCAGTAATGCAACTCCTCCACCCCTTTTACCTCCCTCTCTATCCCGCCTGAAGCATCGATATCCTGGGATATTTAGATGCCAATCATGCCCTTCCCTCTTGCCTGTTCCCGCTCTCACTGCCGCCGCTGCTGCTTCTGGTCTTGGGCCTCGGCTCCTTTTATCCCCCGGCTCTTCTCGCCTGTTCCCACTTTCACCGCCACCGCTGCTGCTTCTGGTCTTGGGCCTTGGCTCCTTGTATCCTCGAGCTCCTCTCGCCTGTTCCCGCTCTCACTGCCGCCGCTGCTGCTTCTGGTCTTGGGCCTCGGCTCCTTGTATCCTCCAGCTCTTCTCGCCTGTTCCTGCTTTCACCGCCACCACCGCTGCTTCTGGTCTGGGGCCTCGGCTCCTTGCATGCTCCAGCTCCTCTCGCCTGTTCCCACTTTCACCGCCACCGCCGCTGCTTCTGGTCTTGGGCCTCGGCTCCTTGTATCCTCCAGCTCCTCTCGCCTGTTCCTGCTCTCGCTGCCGCTGCTGCTTCTGATCTCGGGCCTCGGCTCCTTTTATCCCCCGGCTCTCCTCGCCTGTTCCTGCTCTCACCACCACCGCCGCTGCTTCTGGTCTTGGGCCTCAGCTCCTTTTATCTCCCGGCTTCTCTCGCCTGTTCCCACTCTCACTGCCGCCGCCGCTGCTTGTTAATCTCTTTCCCAACTCCCCAAACTCAGTCTGCAGGACCTCATCCCTTTTGCTACCTATATCATTGGTACCAATGTGGACCATGACCTCTGGCTGTGCACCCTCGCCCTCCAGAATGCTCTTTAGCCGCTTGGCGATTTCCATGACCCTTGCACCAGGGAGGCAACTTATCAACCTGGATTCACGTCTGCGACCACAGAAACACCTGCCTGTTCCCCTAACTATATACACCCCATCACTATTGCTCCTGTCTTTTCTCCTCCTTCCCTGCACAGCTGAGCCGCCAGTAGTGTTCTGGACATGACTCTCACTGCACTCTTCATCGGAACCCTCTGCCCCATCGGTATTCAGAACTGAATACCGGAAACCATCGTATTCCGTACGCAGGTCAACTAACCAACCTTGTGCATTCCCTTCGTTCCTGACTGCAACGGTTATCTGCTCATACTGCTTTGGAAATGTCTGTCTTGATGCCCCCTGCCCACCTGCTGAGCAAAAAGAACCTCTCTCCTGCTGTCCATTTCCTGCATCAAGGCACTCCAGTGCTTCATTGCAGAACACTGGGACATTCTCTTTGGCCTATTGTGCCATTTCCACTCCTCTTTCTGCTCGTAAATTCCTCTTTAACCAGATCCAGCAGCTGCTGTAGCCAAAATGCACCTCTTACTGTTAATCAAAACAACAACAAATGTGCATTTTTGTGAAGAAGATTTAAATGAGAAGACTAATTTATTTATTTACTTTCTCATCACTATGTTGGACACTAACTTAGTGAGATACCTGACATTTCTTTTGCTTGCACAAGTTGTCAATGGTATCCCACAGACTTGTTGTAGCAATACAGAGTATTCCGGATAGATGTCCATCTGCCAGGAGTGATTTTGATTGCTCTCTCTCCCTCCTCTCTCTCTCTCTGTTTCTATCTGTCTCCCCCTTTTTCTCTGTGTTTCCCTTCCCTGTATTCCCCCCCTGTGTTGTCCCCCCCCTCCAGTCATCCCCCGCTGTACTGTTCCATCCCCTTTCTGTGTCATTCCCCACTCTATGTGTTGTCCACCTGCTTTGTGTCTCTCTCTGTACCCCTCTCTCTGTCCCCCCTTTCTCTCTCTGTCACCATCTCCCTCTCTCTCTCTCTACCCTCTCTCTCTCTGCCCCCTCTCTCTCTCTGCCCCTCTCTCTCTGCCCCCCTCTCTCTCTCTCTGCCCCCTCTCTCTCTCTGCCCCCTCTCCCTCTGCTCCCTCTCTCTCTTTGTCCCCTCTCTCCCTCTCTCTGCCCTCGCCCTCTCTCCCCACATCTCTCTCTTTCTGACTGTTGCTAAGAGTGGGAACACCGGTTTCTGAAGTTCAGATAGATATGAGGTTTTCTGGTGGGCTTTTGAAAAAAAATCAGAACCTGTCGAAAAACCCGTTGGGATAAATATCTCTCTCTATTTTTATTTAGTTCAGACAAAACAACAAGTCTGGTGAGACAGAGAGATGACAGCCAATGTATAGCCAATCAATCAGAATTTATTAAGGTATACTTAACAAATAGGCAACAGGCAACAACTGTCAACGGGTCTTTGCTTTCCCTAAATGGTCGGACTGTAGGTGATGTTCTCCCATCGGGTCTCTCCTTCTCCTTCAAGCGGAACTAGAGTATCTTTAAGCAGGCTTCAGGAATTTTTATACAGGTGCAGCTGTGTATTTCCAGTTGTCCAGACTCTGACATCATGCATTCCTTTTCTTTTGATGTCCCAGGCTCATCAGTTGCCGTTCATCGTATTTGATAAAAGCAATTAACTTTGACCCTCACCATCCATGTCATAATTGATACAATCAATAGCCCATTCATGGTTATGTTGGTAGATCATCACACATAATCATGGCCAGCTCCTGGAATACTCTGGGTGAGGTTAACAAACAGTACTAATAGCACTGTGGGTGTACCTACCCCACATGGACTACAGCAGTTCAAGAAGGTAGCTCACCACCACCTTCTCAAGGGCAATTAGGGATGGGCAATAAATGCTGGCCTAGCCAGCAATGCACACATTCCATGAATGAATGAAAAAAGACACCTTAAGGGCTTGCATTATTTTTAACAATGGAATCCTTTAACAGTGCACCCCTGTGACTGTCTTGTAGTCTTGAACTACGCATTCCCCAGACAGACTTAATTCATTTCAACTGTTCTCATTTCCATCCAATCATCCTGGATTGTTCCAATAGTCCACCTTTTGTTTCTGTAAGCGCCTGATCTCCACAAACATACTGTCCCTAATCATTGCGTGACATTGTTTGTTTACGCTTAACTTAAACAATGCAGCTTTCCACATACCAAAAGTTCAATTCCTTGCTTCCCAAATATATATATTACGGTGCCTAAAATTCACAGTTACATGAACAATATATAAAACCCCATGCTTCTATAAAACCCCATGCTTCATATACCCCGAAGCTGTCCTGGCAGGTGCTGGGAGCAGGAAGAGAGGCTTTAGAACTTCGAACAAATTTGGAGTTTTCCAGCGAGTTCCGATTTTTTTTAAAAGCCTGCTGGAAAACCCTGAATATGTCTGAAGTTCAGAAGCTGCTGTTTGTGCTCTCAGCACCTGTCAGCTGTGAATATGGAACAGAGCATTAAACAAAGATCTGAGCTTAGAAATTTAAATTCAGCTGTGAAAGTGACAGTGCAATTTTTTTAAAGCCAGTCTAGTCAGAAAGAAGCAGCCAATGCGAACGTTCTCATCTCTGAAATTACCAGTCATCGACCCCTGGCGAGTATAAGGAACGGCTGGTACAGTTCACATCCGCAGACCGGATGGAAACCTTTTGCGGACTGGAACCTGGCCTGCGGGCCATATGTTGGACAACCCTGTTCTATATGAAGATTTATCCTGTCCATCAGGATTTCTTCCAATAATTTTTCCACCACCAAGGTTAGGCTGACTGGCCTGTAATTACTCAGTCTATTCCTTTCTCCCTTGTTAAACAATGGCACAATGTGAGTTGTCCTCCAGTCCTCTGGCACCACCAAAGTGGATTGGAAAATGATGGCCAGAGCCGCCATCATTTCTTCTCTTGCTTCCCTTAACAGACCAGGATTCATTTTGTCCAGGCCTGGGGATTTATCCACTTTGAAAGAAGTTAAACCTCTTAATATTTCCTTTCTCATGATGAAGTTTGTATGTGATCTGCATCAGGGGGAGACAGTGGCATAGTGGTAATGTCACTGGACTAGTAATCCAGAGGTACAGGCTAATGTCCTGGGGACATGGGTTCAAATCCCACCATGGCAACTGGTGGAATGTAAACAATTAATAAATTCAAATAGTTAATAAAAATCTGAAATTGAAAGCTAGTCTCAGTGATGATGCCATGAAACTATCATCGATTGTTGTAAAAACCCATCTGGTTCACTAATGTCCTTTAGGGAAGGACATCTGTTGTCCTTACCTGGTCTGGCCAACATGTGACTCCAGACCCACAGCAATGCAATTACTCTTAACTGTCCTCTGAAAGGCCTAGCAAGCCACTCAGTTCAAAGGCAATTAGGGATGGGCAACAAATGCTGGCCTTGCCAGTGACACTCACATCCCATGAAAAGAATTTTTTAAAAACCTACGAACTGATACGGGTTAATCACGCAATGAGATCCCTGTGCCGGATTACTGGCCTTACCCAATTTTTCCCCCATTGCGTTTAAGCTACAGCATGACTGCAGTAAACAACTGCATTCGAGGTCTCTGGCTACAATACTGCTAATCTACTAGAATATACTAAAGTAGCGTAATCAATGGCAATCAATTATTTCAAAAGAAAATTGGATGGCCACTTGAAGGAAATAATCTTGCAGGGCTACAGGGATCAAGTGGGGGAGTGGGACTGACTGGGTAGCTCTGTGGAGAGCCGACATGGACTCTGTGCCATAAATGACTCTATGACTCGAAATGTGGAAGATGTGACTATTTAAAGTCCCAGCAAGCCCTAAAGAATATGAAGGTAAGGCCAACAGCAGAACAGAACCAAGAGGCTGTAGAGATGGAAGTGAACACAGTTTGGAGATGCTCAGGACATCACAGGGCAGAATCTGATAAGGACCAGAGACAATGGGAAAAAGGTCAAGATAGTAGAAATAGGAAAAAATGTCACAATGAAAATAAAGATTAACAAAGTGGAAAAATAAAATCTAATTAATAAAGAAACAAATAAAGAGAGAAAAATGATGAAAACAATTAAAGCAGAAACAGAGAAAGTAGAGATATTGGACTGAATTTTGTCAGCCCATCGTGGGTCCTGGCAGCGGCACCAGAACGGGGTGCCATCACCACATGTCACATGTGTGGCCGGCCGAGCACAATCTCGTGGCAGCCAGCCAATTGACATAACTGAGGCAGGGGCCCATCCTAGTGCAGGAATGTCTCTTCTTTGGCCTCCTTATCTCGAGAGACAATGGGTAAGCGCCTGGAGGTGGTCAGTGGTGAGCGGAGCAGCGCCTGGAGTGGCTATAAAGGCCAATTCTAGAGTGACAGGCTCTTCCACAGGTGCTGCAGAAAAATTTGATTGTTGGGGCTGTTGCACAGTTGGCTCTCCCCTTGCGCCTCTGTCTTTTTTCTTGCCAACTGCTAAGTCACTTTGACTCGCCACACTTTAGCCCCGCCTTTATGGCTGCCCGCCAGCTCTGGCGAACGCTGGCAACTGACTCCCACGACTTGTGATCAATGTCACAGGACTTCATGTCGCGTTTGCAGACGTCTTTAAAGCGGAGACATGGACGGCCGGTGGGTCTGATACCAGTGGCGAGCTTGCTGTACAATGTATCTTTGGGGATCCTGCCATCTTCCATGCAGCTCACGTGGCCAAGCCATCTCAAGCGCCGCTGACTCAGTAGTGTGTATAAGCTGGGGATGTTGGCCACCTCGAGGACTTCTGCGTTGGAGATACGGTCCTGCCACCTGATGCCAAGTATTCTCCGGAGGCAGCGAAGATGGAATGAATTGAGACGTCGCTCTTGGCTGACATACGTTGTCCAGGCCTCGCTGCCATAGAGCAAGGTACTGAGGACACAGGCTTGATACACTCGGACTTTTGTGTGCCGTGTCAGTGCGCCATTTTCCCACACTCTCTTGGCCAGTCTGGACATAGCAGTGGAAGCCTTTCCCATGCGCTTGTTGATTTCTGCATCTAGAGACAGGTTACCGGTGATAGTTGAGCCTAGGTAAGTGAACTCTTGAACCACTTCCAGAGCGTGGTCGCCAGTATTGATGGATGGAGCATTTCTGACATCCTGCCCCATGATGTTCGTTTTCTTGAGGCCGATGGTTAGGCCAAATTCATTGCAGGCAGCCGCAAACCTGCAAACCTGTCGATGAGACTCTGCAGGCACTCTTCAGTGTGAGATGTTAAAGCAGCAACGTCAGCAAAGAGGAGTTCCCTGATGAGGACTTTCCGTACTTTGGACTTCGCTGTTAGGCAGGCTCTTAGACAATTGACATAACTGAGGCAGGGGCCCATTCTAGTGCAGGACTGTCTGATCCTTATGATATGCAATGAGGTGTTAGTGGCGGTGTCAGCTAATGAAATCACAGGTGCTGCTACCATCCTTGAAGCATTGCCAGCCCTGCTTGTATTGCTGCCTTTCCTGATGCCGTGAACCTGGACTGCTGCTGAACACCCCACTGCTGTTGTAACTCCTGGACCTGCCCTCTACCACTGCTGCTGCTGTAGCTCCTGGAGTCTCCTCTATCACTGCTGCTGCTGTAACTCCTGGACCCCCCTCTACCACTGCTGTTGCTGCTATAACTCCTGGACCTCCCTCTACCAATGCTGCTGCTGCTGTAACTCCTGGACCCCCCTCTACCACTGCTGTTGCTGCTGTAACTCCTGGACCTCCCTCTACCAATGCTGCTGCTGCTGTAACTGCTGGAGTCCCCTCTACCAATACTGCTGCTGCTGTAACTCCTGGACCTCCCTCTACCACTGCTGCTGCTGTAACTCCTGGACCTCCCTCTACCAATGCTGCTGCTGCTGTAACTGCTGGAGTCCCCTCTACCAATACTGCTGCTGCTGTAACTCCTGGACCTCCCTCTACCACTGCTGCTGCTGTAACTCCTGGACCTCCCTCTACCAATGCTGCTGCTGCTGTAACTGCTGGAGTCCCCTCTACCACTGCTGCTGCTGTAACTCCTGGACCCCCCTCTACCACTGCTGTTGCTGCTGTAACTCCTGGACCTCCCTCTACCAATGCTGCTGCTGCTGTAACTGCTGGAGTCCCCTCTACCACTGCTGCTGCTGTAACTCCTGGACCTCCCTCTACCACTGCTGCTGCTGTAACTCCTGGACCTCCCTCTACCAATACTGCTGCTGCTGTAACTCCTGGACCTCCCTCTACCACTGCTGCTGCTGTAACTCCTGGACCTCCCTCTACCGATGCTGCTGCTGCTGTAACTCCTGGAGTTCCCTGCCCCCCCCCCACCCTACTTCTGCTGTAACTCCTGGGCCCCCCCCCACTTCTGCTGTGACTCCTGTACCCCCCCACTTCTGCTGCGACTCCTGGACCCCCCCACTTCTGCTGTAACTCCTGGGCCCCCTCTGCTGCTGCTGCTGGATCCCCATTTACAGCTGCTGCTGTCTCCGGACCTCCCTAGCCCCTGCACCAGGACTGCAAAACGAATGGATAGAGTGAAAGCCAACTGGGACCATGTCCAAGGCAAGACAGTGGGTGGCCCCACAGTTTAGCGATGTCTCCCTGGAGATTCTCCTCCAGGTTGCAAGGGAAAGGCGAGAGGTCCTCTTTCCAAGGGATGGTCAGAAGAGATCCTCACGCCTGACTAAGCAAGCCTGGATAGAAATCACAGAGGAGGTTAGCAGCCATGAGTTCACTCCCGGATCTGGGTCCAGTGCTGCAAGAGGGTTAATGACTTCCTTTGCTCCGCCGAAGTGAGTCCCCATACCCATCTCCTCTTTGGGGCTTGTATGTGGCTATGTGGAAGGGAGTAACCACAAAGGTGGTGGCAAGGGTGTGAGGCATCACCACATCCTATAAGATGCATGGCTGCATCTTGGCGACAGGCCACCTTCTTTCAGAGTGTACCCCCATTACGACCCAAGAGTGGAAGTGGGGAGGAGCCATTTAGGAGACCCCATCAGGGGATGAAGGGCTGACAGTAGCATACGTGTTCTGTTGCTCTTCGTGCAAGCTCGAACTGTGTCCCTCTTTCTGCTTACAGGAGAAACGGGCCCAGAACACCAGGGAGACATCGAGGACTGGTGGTGGGATCCCTGATGTGTGTTTTTTTAATTCGTTCATGGGATGTGGGCGTCACTGGCAAGGCCAGTATTTGTTACCCATCCTTAATTGCCATTGAACTTAGTGGCTTGCTAGGCCATTTCAGAGGGCATTTAAGAGTCAACCACATTGCTGTGGGTCTGGAGTCACATGTAGGCCAGACCAGGTGAGGATGGCAGATTTTCTTCCTTGAAGGACATTAGGGAACCAGATGGGTTTTTACAACAATCGACAATGGTGTTATGGTCGCCATTAGACAAGCTTTTAATTCCAGATTTTTTTATTGAGTTCAAATTTCACCCTCTGCCGTGCTGGGATTCGAACCCATGTCCCCAGCTTGGGGATCTGGATTATTAGTCCAGTGACAATACTACTATACCACTGCCTCCCCTGTGTGTTCTGACCTCTACAGAGGAGGAGTCTCTGGAGCTAGCGGGGGCCCAGGGCTGCCTTGCAATCACGGATGGTGAGACTGGAGTGTCTGCACAAGAGAATGAGGAGACATTGTGTTCATGTGTCTTCCACCACACTTCTGGAGATTCACATCACACATGGTTGAAATAAGGAGATCTGAACAACATAACCCACAAATGTTTGTGTTCTCTCATGCAGGTTGTGACACTTAGGGAGGAAGCACAGCCAGTGGGACAGGGGGCCTGCAGTCAACCTCTGAGGAGGAGGAGGAGCAGTCAGAGAATGCACCGTCACATCATTTTCCTGCACCCTCTACCAGCACAGATATTTTTATGTTAGTGGGTATGCGCTTGGGCTTAGATTCAGGGTCACAAGCCGGTGACAGCACCACACATGCACCCAAGCAGCTGACGGAGGCAATGACAGCTGAGGCCTCTGACAGACGGTGGACTGTGGGTGGAAGGCCATGCTGAGCCTCAGGCTGATGATGAGCCTCTGGTGTTGGCAGCACAGAACATGCTGGAGTCACAGAGAAAGGTAAGGGAACATCTGGTAGATCTGACAGAGGCAATGCACAGCCATGAGCAGATGATGGAGGATTTCATCCAGGCCATGAGTGCTGCCATGTTTCAGGTGTGTAAGCACATATCTTCCTCCAACGAGATTAGCGACCCTCATGGAGAGCCAGATCCCGCAGGTGCACCCAGACCTGCACACCATCACCATGGCCATGAACTCAGTGGCAAGGCGAGAGGGGGACGAGGTGGCTGGAGTCTCCACCAAGTCCTTGTATGTCTCAGGTTAGCAGGGAAGTGCAAGTAAGGAGAAGAGGCTGCCCTCTGCAGCTCGGTGACCCCTCAGGGTGAGTGTGGACAGTGGTTCCTCAGCCCCTCAGCTCCAGTAGCCATGACAACTGAGGAGGAACACCTGTGCAGGGACCCCTCAGTCAGCGGGGGTCCTTCAGGCCTCAGGCAGCTAGAGGATGCCCGCCAAAGTCATCCCAGGCTACGGGGCAGCCTGCCAGCGTAGGGGTCACACCACATAGAATCACATGAAAACAAATAAAGAAGAGCACCTAGACACATTTGGGCTTCATGGGTGTACATTTGTGGCCTTTCCATTGATCACTGAAATTGTAGTAATTATTAGAGGCCAGATTCATTGCTGTAAATGGTTCATCCTTTCATTGTTGAATTGTGAGATGCAACCCTCACCCTTGCTCCCTAATCGGCTGCCAGTGTAGGCACAGGCCATGTTTGGTCAGTGTCTCAGATGTGTTAGAGCACGTGGTGAAGCTGAGCGCTAGGCACTGGAGTGAGATAGGAAGTAAGCGGCAGGTGGAATACATTGATTTGAGTCTTTACTGAGTTCATTTTAAGAGGCCATCATGGTGGCCGGAAGTGGGTATGTATGAGATTGTCTCTTGCCTCCCTCGTGCATCTTTCAAAGTGCCTGGCCTCTGGTGCAAGGGCAGCAAGATTCAGTGCTGCCTGCTTTGTAGCTTCCTCCACATCCTCTTCATTGGATGAGGAGTGGTGATCAATCATGTCCTCTTCATGCAAGGCCTCCCCCCTCTGGTGTCCTAGATTGTGTAGTGCATAGCAGACCACCACAATGTGTGAGACTCTCACTGGGGCATACTGCAGGGATCCACCGGATTAAGCAAGGAACCAGAATCTCATCTTCGGCAACCCAAGATCTGCTCAATGGTCGCTCGGGTGGACCCATGACAGGTGTTGTGTCTCTCCTCTGCTGCAGTGCAAGGGTTCCTCAAAGGTGTGAGTAGCCATGCCTTCAATGGGTAGCCCTTGTCCCAAGAATCCATCCCTGAAGGTGGGTAACTGACCTGAAAAGCTGAGGCACCTGGGACTGTCAAAGTATATAGGCATCATGGCTGCTTCCCAGGAAGTGGGCACTCACCTGCAGTATGTGCTTCCGGTGGTTGAAGACAAGTTAGACATCGATAGAAAGGAAGTCCTTCCTGTTGGTGAAGGCCGCTGGCTGCTCCATGGGAGCCTTGATGGCTACATGTGCAGTCGATGACATCGTGCACTGGGGGAATCCAGCAACGGCACTGAAGCCGATGACCCTCTCTGCCTGACTGTCAGGGTTGGTCCAGTACCACACATAGTTGATGGTCCTCTTGAACAAGGCATTGATCACATCCTTTATGCAGCAGTGGGCTGCTGCCTGGGAGACACCACACATGACCCCAGTGGATCCCTGGAAAGAGCCAGACACATAGAAATTGACTGCCACAGTGATCTTCAGGCCCACGGGCATTAGGTGTCCACCAAAGCCCATGGGTCACAGCTCGTCCTGCAGCATGATGCATAAGTTGCTGACGACTTCCCTGGAGAGCAGCAGTCTTCTCTGACACTGCTGCTCGGACATTTGGAGGTAGTTGAGGTGAGTCGGGTGCAGATGGGCTCTTACTGGCATGGCCAGCTGCTACTGCTCTACTCTTAGAGCTTCACAGGTGGATCCTGACCCTCCCTCCCTCAGAGCTGCTGCTGCACGGCATGGGGATCTACAAAGACTCGGTGTATGAGACACATGCCATCAGATTTATGCCCCTCCCATGCACTGTCCTTGGAGAGACGAACTTGCCTTGCAAACCCCCTTTGCTACTCACTTCTGAAGCTAATGCCCCTCAGCACCCACCTTTGCAGGAAGCCTAGCACCCAAGACTATGCTCACCCATGCACTTGAAACTGCCCCCCACCATGCACCTGTTACTGTGCCCACACTTGCACCTGAAACTGCGCCCACCCTTGCAGACACCCAGCATCACAGGCTGACAAGCTTCTGCTTCCCCTTCGTCCCCTATCCACTGTTCACCATGGCTGCTTTCCAACGGCGGCACAAAGGCTTCACCTCGGTGCTGCTACCTTTAAACAACTGGAGATTTGAAGGCACGCCATCCCCATGCAACCGTTGACTAAATTCGAAACTCCCATAAAATTGACTTCAATTCAGTGCAAATGCATTTTAACTAGCTGTTCGCCAATTCGAATTGCAGTCCTGCCACTGACAAAATCCGGAACTGAAGTCATGATGTTGGATTTCTGGGCGAGCACATCCGCCCCAATTTTTCGGCTGCCCACACCACCAGTCCCACTCCTGCTGGCTGGGTAAAATCCAGCCCATTGCATGCAGAGAGAAGGAAAAGCAACGGGAGAAAAAAGAGGAAGAGAAGGACAAAGAATCAAAGCCAGACAGAAGCAGAATTCAAGTTCTTGCTACATAAAAGAAGGTAGAATTTGCCTGGAGGTTCTCCTAATTATCTACTGTAACTTCAGCAGAAACCCTGTTTATGCTGTTACTCATGAGTTTCCTCAGAATATCTGCCAAAGTTAAAGTGGGTAGCAAATGATCAGAAAAACTATTTTTCATCGTATACAGCAAATGAGCCGACTTATTTATAGCTTCAAATTAAAATTGATTATCTGTATATACCAAACTATTGGTATGATTTGCATTTTTGAGTAATAATTAGTCCGTGAAAGCACATATATTCTTTTGGGCCTCCTTATCTCGAGAGACAATGGATACGCGCCTGGAGGTGGTCAGTGGTTTGTGAAGCAGCGCCTGGAGTGGCTATAAAGGCCAATTCTGGAGTGACAGGCTCTTCCACAGGTGCTGCAGAGAAATTTGTTTGTTGGGGCTGTTGCACAGTTGGCTCTCCCCTTGCGCCTCTGTCTTTTTTCCTGCCAACTACTAAGTCTCTTCGACTCGCCACAATTTAGCCCTGTCTTTATGGCTGCCCGCCAGCTCTGGCGAATGCTGGCAACTGACTCCCACGACTTGTGATCAATGTCACACGATTTCATGTCGCGTTTGCAGACGTCTTTATAACGGAGACATGGACGGCCGGTGGGTCTGATACCAGTGGCGAGCTCGCTGTACAATGTGTCTTTGGGGATCCTGCCATCTTCCATGCGGCTCACATGGCCAAGCCATCTCAAGCGCCGCTGACTCAGTAGTGTGTATAAGCTGGGGATGTTGGCCGCTTCAAGGACTTCTGTGTTGGAGATATAGTCCTGCCACCTGATGCCAAGTATTCTCCGAAGGCAGCGAAGATGGAATGAATTGAGACGTCGCTCTTGGCTGGCATACGTTGTCCAGGCCTCGCTGCCGTAGAGCAAGGTACTGAGGACACAGGCCTGATACACTCGGACTTTTGTGTTCCGTGTCAGTGCGCCATTTTCCCACACTCTCTTGGCCAGTCTGAACATAGCAGTGGAAGCCTTACCCATGCGCTTGTTGATTTCTGCATCTAGAGACAGGTTACTGGTGATAGTTGAGCCTAGGTAGGTGAACTCTTGAACCACTTCCAGAGCGTGGTCGCCAATATTGATGGATGGAGCATTTCTGACATCCTGCCCCATGATGTTCGTTTTCTTGAGGCTGATGGTTAGGCCAAATTCATTGCAGGCAGACGCAAACCTGTCGATGAGACTCTGCAGGCATTCTTCAGTGTGAGATGTTAAAGCAGCATCGTCAGCAAAGAGGAGTTCTCTGATGAGGACTTTCCGTACTTTGGACTTCGCTCTTAGACGGGCAAGGTTGAACAACCTGCCCCCTGATCTTGTGTGGAGGAAAATTCCTTCTTCAGAGGATTTGAACGCATGTGAAAGCAGCAGGGAGAAGAAAATCCCAAAAAGTGTGGGTGCGAGAACACAGCCCTGTTTCACACCACTCAGGATAGGAAAGGGCTCTGATGAGGAGCCACCATGTTGAATTGTGCCTTTCATATTGTCATGGAATGAGGTGATGATACTTAGTAGCTTTGGTGGACATCCGATCTTTTCTAGTAGTCTGAAGAGACCACGTCTGCTGACGAGGTCAAAGGCTTTGGTGAGATCAATGAAAGCAATGTAGAGGGGCATCTGTTGTTCACGGCATTTCTCCTGTATCTGACGAAGGGAGAACAGCATGTCAATAGTCGATCTCTCTGCACGAAAGCCACACTGTGCCTCAGGGTAGACGCGCTCGGCCAGCTTCTGGAGCCTGTTCAGAGCGACTCGAGCAAAGACTTTCCCCACTATGCTGAGCAGGGAGATTCCACGGTAGTTGTTGCAGTCACCGCGGTCACCTTTGTTTTTATAGAGGGTGATGATGTTGGCATCGCGCATGTCCTGGGGTACTGCTCCCTCGTCCCAGCACAGGCATAGCAGTTCATGTAGTGCTGAGAGTATAGCAGGCTTGGCACTCTTGATTATTTCAGGGGTAATGCTGTCCTTCCCAGGGGCTTTTCCGCTGGCTAGGGAATCAATGGCATCACTGAGTTCCGATTTGGTTGGCTGTATGTCCAGCTCATCCATGACTGGTAGAGGCTGGGCTGCATTGAGGGCAGTCTCAGTGACAGCATTCTCCCTGGAGTACAGTTCTAGGTAGTGCTCAACCCAGCGGTCCATCTGTTTGCGTTGGTCAGTGATTATGTCCCCCGATTTAGATTTGAGGGGGGTGATCTTCTTGATGGTTGGCCCAAGAGCTCTCTTCATGCCATCATACATTCCTCTGATGTTTCCGGTGTCTGAGGCCAGCTGAATATGACTGCATAGGTGTTGCCAGTAGTCGTTTGCGCAACGCCTAGCTGTTCTTTGTGCAGTACTTCTGGCTGCTTTAAGTGCTGCGGATGTTAAATCGCTGGGGGCTTTCTTGTAGTTCAAAAGTGCAATGCGCTTAGCGGCTATGACAGGTTCCAGCTCTTCATTATGAGATTGAAACCAGTCTGCATTTCTCTTCGCACTTTTGCCGTAGGTGGTCAAAGCTGACTCATAGATGGCGTCTCTGATGTGGGCCCACTTGGTCTCAGCATCCCCTGTGGGAGTGTTTTGAAGGGCTGTTACAAGTGAATTTAGAAATTTTTGTAACAGCTGTGGGTGAGAAATTCTGCTCGTGTTGATGCGCGGGTGGCCCTTCTGCTTGGAATGATGCAACTTCTTTGGTCTGAGTCTAACCTTGCTGCACACCAGGGAGTGGTCGGTGTCGCAGTCCGCACTGTGGAAGCTGCGTGTGATTTGAACACTGTTTAAGGCGGCTCGCCTTGTGACAATGAGGTCTAGCTGGTGCCAACGACGTGATCTTGGGTGCCTCCATGAAACCTGGTGACAGGGTTTAGTGTGAAAGAACGAGTTGGTGATGCAGAGGTTATGATAGGTACACAACTCAAGCAGTCTCTGCCCGTTCTCATTCATCCTTCCAACGCCATAGCGCCCAAGGCAGGAGGGCCATGAGTCATGGTCGGCCCCAACCCTGGCATTAAAGTCCCCCAGCAGGAATAGGTGTTCGGTGTTGGGGATGCTGCTAATGATGTTATGGAGTTGTTCATAGAACTGGTCTTTAGCTTCAGGTGCGGAACAGAGTGTTGGAGCATAGATGCTGAGTAGGTGTACTGGACCAGAGGTGGTGAGCAGTCGGATGGACAGTATGCGTTCCGAGCCATTTGAGGGAGGCTCTATCATGCTGAGCAAGGAGTTTCTGATGGCGAAGCCCACTCCATGCTGTCTTGGTTCTTCAGGATCCCTGCCCTGCCAGAAGAAGGTGTAGTCTTGCTCTGCTAGAGAGCCACTCGCGGGGAGGCGAGTCTCAAAACTAAATGTGTCCACCTTTTATATCCTTAGAAGAAAATCTGAGGACAGTCCTGCAGTCAAGAGGTTATTACATTTTCATTTTTAGATGGCAGTAGTATTTTACACCACAAGACTGCAACAGCTGTCATGGCAACCAGATCATAAACTTTTAAATCTAATATCCAGTTAGACTTTCTATAAATGCAAAAGGCAGCAGGAAGACTGCCCTGGATTTAAAGCAGTTGGAATATATTGGTTTATCTGTGCAATTGAACTGTTGCCGAAAAGAACTAACTCAGTCAGGAAATGAATCAGTTTGCTCTTGCATTGTGAAGTTTGAACCTGTAAACCTGCAATGATTAAATCTGAAAACAACATCTAGTAAAAATAGACAAGTGCATAGAATTCTATTGCGTAATTACATTTTCAAAGTGTATGTTCTATTACGAGTTAAAGTTTGCTTCATGGGGTCAAAAATACAACATTGCAATGAATTATTTATTCTGTTATTTTAACTTATGTGTATGTATATATATATATATATATATATATCCCACATCCCATGAACGAATAAAAAAATTATTGTTGTAAATTGTATTTTTTTCCTGTCACTAAAAAGAATAATGACACTGTAATGGAACATTTTCTCACACCAGTATTCTGATGATAGCACCATGCAATTGCAGAACAGGCAGAAAAAGATCATCTGGTGTAATGTGCTTTGTTATATCATCCTGACCAACCCAAAGACCTCTCTTTCCTACATTGTCACTCTTAGGGGTGTCGTAGCTTTGGAATAACGGATTAGCAAATGTAGCTCAGGGTTGTTCGCTCAAAATGGTACTGAAACTACCATCACTGAAATCACTAGTAACCTATTATAATCTTTATAGAAAGAAACATGTTAGTCTGGTCATAGAGTTATAGAGACGTACAGCATAGAAACAGGCCATTCGGCCCACCGTGTCCATGCCGACCATAATGCCTATCTATACTAATCCCACCTGCCTGCATTAATTCCATATCCCTCTATGCCTTTCTCATTCACGTACCTGTCCAGATGCCTCTTAATTGTCGCTACTGTTCCTGCCTCCACCACCTTCTCAGGCAGCTCATTCCAGATACTATTCTTTGTGTGAAAAATTTACCCCTTTGATCCCCTTTAAACCTCCTCCCTCTCACCCGAAATCTATGCCCTCTAGTTTCAGTCACCCCTACCATGGGAAACAGACTCTGGCTATCTACCCTATCTATGCCTCTCATAATTTTATATACCTCTATCATGTCCCCTGGTTTAACTTCCCAAAATGCATCACTTCACACTTGTTGGGTTAAATTCCATTTGCCACTCCCTTGCCCACTTTCCCAGTTGATCTATATCCTGTTGTAACCTGAGACAACCTTCTTCGCTGTCCACTATACCACCAATTTTGGTGTCATCTGCAAACTTACTCATCATGCCCCTTACATTCACATCCAAGTCATCAATATATATGACAAACAACAGAGGGCCCAGCACCAATCCCTGCGGCACACCACTGGTCACCGGCCTCCAATCTGAAAAACAATCCTCCACTACCACCCTCTGCCTCCTATCACCAAGCCAATTTTGTATGCAATTTGCTAGCTCACCTTCTGGACCAGCCTACCATGCGGGACCTTGTCAAAGGCCTTGCTAAAGTCCATGTAGACAACGTCCATCGCCATGCCCTCATCAATCTTGGTCACCTCCTCGAAAAATTCAATCAAATTCGTGAGACATGAATTCCCACGCACAAAGCCATGCTGACTATCCCTAATCAGACCATGCCTTTCCAGATGCATATAAATCCTGTCTCTCAGGATCCCTTCCAATAGCTTTCCCACCACTGATGTAAGGCTCATCAGCCTGTAGTTCCCTGGCTTATCCCCGCTGCCCTTCTTAAATAAAGGCACAACATTAGCTATCCTCCAGTCTTCTGGTACCTCACCTGTGGCTAACGATGATACAAAAATCTCTGCTAGGGCCCCAGCAATCTCCTACCTTGCTTCCCATAGCATCCTAGGATACACCTGGGCATGCCCTGGGGATTTATCCACCTTAATGCACTTGAAAACCTCCAACACCTCCTCCTTTGTAATGTTGATATGCTCCAGGATATCGTTGTTCCCTCCCTTGAACTCACTAGCTTCCATGACCTTCTCCACCGTAAATAAGGACAAGAAATATTCATTTAAGACCTCACCCATTTCCTGTGGCTCCACACATAGATTGCCACACTGATCCTTAAGGGGATCTACTCTCTCCCTAGCTACCCTTTTACTCTTAATATACTTATAGAATCTTTTAGGATTCTCCTTTATCTTATCTGCCAGGGAAATCTCATGGCCCCTTTTCGCCCTCCTAATTTCCTTCTTAAGTGTAGTCCTACATCCCCTATACTCCTCGAGGGACTCGCTCGATCCCAGCTGCCTATACCTGACATATGCCTCCTTCTTTGTCCTGACCAGACCCTCAATATCGCTCGTCAACCAAGGTTCCTTAAACTTGCCAGCCTTGACCTTCCATCTAACAAGTCCTAGTCGTAGAATTATGGAATAATCCAGTGCTTAAGGAGGCCATTCGGCCCATAGCACCTGTGCTGATTCTTTGAAAGAGCTATCGAATTAGACCCACTCCCCTTTTCTTTCCCCTGGTCCTGAATTTTTTGCTTTTCAAGTATATATCCAGTTCCCTTTTGAAAGTTACCGTTGAATCTGCTTCCATTATCCTTTCAAGCAGTCCATTTCAAGTCATAACAAATCAACTTCAATAGAGAGTATAATCGGTGTGGTGCGAAAGCCACTGTTTTGTGGTTCTCAATTCTGTCAGTTTCTCATCAGGTAGGTTGGGTTAAAATTGACCCCAATGCTGCCAGAGTAGAACGTGGTAGACAGAAATTGGTCCTCTGGTGAAATTGGTGAATGTGTCATCAACTCAATATAAGTTCTTCTCCTGTTATTCATTTTCATTGGCTGTCTATAGGGAAAGATTATAGCCTAAACATTTTCCGACCTGTTCAAGGAGGTGGGAGTATGCTGGGTTGGGTCTTGTATACATAAGTTTGGCCTGCCATTCGCCCCATCCCAAATCCCAGGGATGAGTCATTTAAATAGTTGAAATGGGTATCCATGCATGCAGCAGTGCAGCAAAGGGATCCACCCTGACTGGAGATAGGACAGCACCCTGACGCTCCAAGAGGTTGTTCCTTTTTGGGCCAAAGATCAGGGGAGAAAAATATTCTTATCTTGCATGGAACAGAGGGGTAACTTTCTTAAAGTAATGAATCCTTCTGTGAATAATTAGCTTTGCAGTTTTATTTACTGAGCCTACTGGGGTGAGCTGGATGAATTCTCAGGTTAGCCAGAATAGCCAGACCTGCCCCCAGAAATCGATTTGAACATAACAGTCTAAGAATTACTCTCTTGTATCACAATACCTTACTGGTACTTAAAGTTATATGTTAAGCTAAATAGATCTTTTTAACTATGTTTTGTGTATCATGATTTTCTTACAGACTTGCGACATTTCAAAATATCCGACTATATAACTTAAATCAGACAATACATAACTATTGGAAAAGTAGCATGAATAATTCTCTGCCTGATTTTGTTCATTTATTTCACAATTTTAACAAGGAATACTGTTGAAAAGCTGCAGTCTTCAAAGGAATCTGTGCATGTTTGACAGTGTGGTTGATTCATTTTCAGGTAGATTTTCTTTGTTCAGGTATAGTCACTGATGCAGAGTATGGGAGCAGATTCTTTCATTACTTACTTACTAACACTAACATCTCCTGAACCAAGATCAAAAACCTGTAAAATAGACAATCCAATCGAAGGATTTAACAGGCCTCCTCTACAACACAGGAAAAAATTAGCACTTTTACACAAAATTAACAATTCACAATGCACATTCTCAGGCATTTTTGCAATGTGATTATTGAAAGCAATAACAACAACTTGAACATGTTTTCTCTAAAATGAGTTTTTATAAATCATATATTTATTTTTTTACAAAAAGCAGCAGTCATTTAAATAAACCTGGCATGAAAGTATCAATGGAACTTGAACATTTGAAACCCCTCCACTGATCTGCAATTAATCAATATCCTGGGGCTCTAAACATGGTTTGAAAAAACATTGCACTTCACAGAAAACAGCATGGACTCAAAGCAATAATGTCATTGCCAGCCATGTTCACTGAACCCAAGGAATAAAAAAAAAATGGCTGATCTGGCAAGATTCAGTTTCGGTGCTGCTCAACACATTCCATTATTATTTTTAACAAGGCAACACTGGGTGAGATTTTTCCAAAACACATTAGCCTGTTGGTGAACTACTCAGGTGGTAACTGTGGGTTGCTAAAGCTATTTTCAAGAACACTTGCCTTTTTGTTAACCCCTGATATTCCTGTCTTCAGCAAATTGTGTGATATCCCAACCGCACAATGGGCTGCTCAGTGAAGCGTTGAGATTGATTTGGACAGCTGAGCAGGACATGAGCAGATCCAGCAGGCATTTTAGCAGCTGAAATTGGAAAGGAGAGAGCAGGGCAGGGGTTAGTGCAGCAATGCAAACCAAATACGAGCTGCTCGATTTGATGCTGAAGTTGCGCATCCATGCGATGGGGGAAAAGAAGGCTCGATATTAGAGTCTGCTTATTAAAAGTGATTGCTGTCCACAAGTCATTTGTCATCTACAAGTGTCACCTGAGTTCAAAAAAATTCCTGCAAAGTCTGGTTAAGAGTATAAAGGAATGCAGGATATGAATGAATCTGCAGTGCAGTATACAATGGAACATGTGGCAACTTCAGGGGCATCTGTAGACAAGTGGAACAGGTGCTAAATTCAATGACAATATCTTTCATGAATGAATTTATCAATGAATTTATAGAGACCTTGGGCTTTATTCTACAAGAGGTTTCTTTGCCCAACTTCAATATTCTGAGTGATGAGGGAACATTGTGTAAGACAGACCTCGTCGCTGTCCAGGTATATTCTCCTACACAAATCAGTGACTGAGGGAGTCATGAGCAGCAGTAGCTTGAGTGGATTAGGCACCAATGAGGCTGATGTGCCTCACAGCAATGCCACATCTGACCCAACCAGCAAGCCTATGATGTGCCAGAAAATGAACAGGACCAGCCTGCCACTGCAGCAGGAGGGACAGCACAGTCAGTTATAGCTTCAACTAATCAACCAGATAAAGCAGGTAGGGTGCCACATGAATTACCGATCCTGCTGAAATCCTGCAGCCAACTAGCACAGGGATTCACTAAGAAGAATTACATCGAATTTTACAGCCCAGAAACAGGCCATTTGGCCCAACAGGCCTATGCCAGTGTTTACGCTCCACACAAGCCTCCTCCTACATTAAAATAAAAACAAAATACTGCAGATGCTGGAAATCTGAAATAAAAGCAGTAAGTGCTGGAACTACTCAGCAGGTCAGGTAGCACCTGTGGAGAGAGAAACAGAGTTACCGTTTCAGGTCTGTTCTGATGAAAGGCCACAGACCTGAAATGTTAACTCTACTTCTCTCTCCACAGATGCTGCTTGACCTGCTGAATATTTCCAGTACTTCCTGTTTTTATCTCGTCCTGCATTACTTCATCTCACCGAACAACATATCCCTCTACCATTCTGCCTCATGTACTTACCTGGCTTCCTTTTAAATGCATCAACGTTATTCACGTCTACCACTCCATGTTGTAGCGAGTTCCACGTTCGAACCACTCTAAGAAGTGTTAGATCAGTGGTTAGATGGTGTTAGCGGGAATAAATCTAGAAGAATCACTCGACACTCAGGTCTGCTCCAATGTCAAACAGTTTATTACGCCAGCCAGCGGGGAGCAGGTCACTGGGCTGTCCAGATGCCGCTCCACCGAACAAAGGAAAATCCACAACAGATATATAGTTACTCAGCCCATCCCGGCTGGACATGGTCCAATCACAACGATTATAGATCATATACATTGATTATTAGAGCCAATAGAAGTGGTTACTAGGCATGGAGGGACTGTACAAGCGGCCCATAGACAGATAGGGGATTACTCATGATGTTTTCCATTCCCCCCTTATCCATTATCCTTGGTCCTCATGAACGCATAGCATCTTATCTTGACCTCGTTACAGGCTGGTACCTTTGTCAGCATTCCACAAGGACATCTGTTTTGTCTTTGTTTAAATTGGATTAGTCAGTTCTTGTGTGGAATGTGGTCAAGTTAACTAAGTCCCATGATGCCTTGTACTCTCCTCTATGTTCTTTAAGATTATGTGTACCTACTTACTCAAATAACATTTAAACATTATGATATTTACTGCAGGTGCCTCTGCGCTTGGGAATACCCTACAACAGATGGCACACAGAATGCACCAACACCAAGGACAAACACACTGACAGCAATGAGACATAATATTAAATAGAGTAATAAATTTGTTGCTTTGTGTTTTCAGAAATTTTAGGGATGGTTTTAACACAGCCTGCCAGGTGAAAATGAGCAGCGACGTAATTAAAATAATTTTGGTGAGGTTCACCTTCATGGCCAGGGACTTCCTCCTTTGATTTCACATTGTTGATCACCTCCTCCTCCATGGTTAGACCTCTTTGTACAGTAATGTTATAGAGCATACGGAAGGAACAATGATCTTGAGACCTGAAGGGAAATATTGTCTATTGGAGGTGTCATCCAAAACTCTGCTGTCCGTGTCCTAACTTGCACCAAGTCCTGTTCCCCTTTCATCCTTGTGCTCACTGACCTACATTGGCATCCGGTCAAGCAATGTCTTCACTTTAAAATTCTCATTCTTGTTTTCAAAGAACAAAGAACAAAGAACAAAGAAAATTACAGCACAGGAACAGGCCCTTCGGCCCTCCAAGCCTATGCCGATCCAAATCCTCTATCTAAACCTGTCGCCTATTTTCTAAGGGTCTGTATCTCTTTACTTCCTGCCCATTCATGTATCTGTCTAGATACATCTTAAAAGACGCTATCGTGCCCACGTCTACCACCTCCGCTGGCAATGCGTTCCAGGCACCCACCACCCTCTGCGTAAAGAACTTTCCACGCATATCCCCCCTAAACTTTTCCCCTCTCACTTTGAACTCGTGTCCCCTTGTAATTGAATCCCCCACTCTGGGAAAAAGCTTCTTGCTATCCACCCTGTCTATATCTCTCATGATTTTGTACACCTCTATCAGGTCCCCCCTCAACCTCCGTCTTTCTAATGAAAATAATCCTAATCTACTCAACTTCTCTTCATAGCTAGCGCCCTCCATACCAGGCAACATCCTGGTGAACCTCCTCTGCACCCTCTCCAAAGCATCCACATCCTTTTGGTAATGTGGCGACCAGAACTGCATGCAGTATTCCAAATGTGGCCGAACCAAAGTCCTATACAACTGTAACATGACCTGCCAACTCTTGTACTCAATACCCCGTCCGATGAAGGAAAGCATGCCGTATGCCTTCTTGACCACTCTATTGACCTGCGTTGCCACCTTCAGGGAACAATGGACCTGAAAACCCAAATCTCTCTGGACATCAATTTTCCCCAGGACTTTTCCACTTACTGTATAGTTCACTCTTGAATTGGATCTTCCAAAATGCATCACCTCGCATTTGCCCTGATTGAACTCCATCTGCCATTTCTCTGCCCAACTCTCCAGTCTATCTATATTCTGCTGTATTCTCTGACAGTCCCCTTCACTATCTGCTACTCCACCAATCTTAGTGTCGTCTGCAAACTTGCTAATCAGACCACCTATACTTTCCTCCAAATCATTTATGTATATCACAAACAACAGTGGTCCCAGCACGGATCCCTGTGGAACACCACTGGTCACATGTCTCCATTTTGAGAAACTCCCTTCCACTGCTACTCTCTGTCTCCTGTTGCCCAGCCAGTTCTTTATCCATCTAGCTAGTACACCTTGGACCCCATGCGCCTTCACTTTCTCCATCAGCCTACCATGGGGAACCTTATCAAATGCCTTACTGAAGTCCATGTATATGAGATCTACAGCCCTTCCCTCATCAATCAACTTTGTCACTTCCTCAAAGAATTCTATTAAGTTGGTAAGACATGACCTTCCCTGCACAAAACCATGTTGCCTATCACTGATAAGCCCATTTTCTTCCAAATGGGAATAGATCCTATCCCTCAGTATCTTCTCCAGCAGCTTCCCTACCACTGACGTCAGGCTCACCGGTCTATAATTACCTGGATTATCCCTGCTACCCTTCTTAAACAAGGGGACAACATTAGCAATTTTCCAGTCCTCCGGGACCTCACCCGTGTTTAAGGATGTTGCAAAGATAACTGTTAAGGCCCCAGCTATTTCCTCTCTCGCTTCCCACACAACCTGGGATAGATCCCATCTGGACCTGGGGACTTGTCCACCTTAATGCCTTTTAGAATACCCAACACTTCCTCCCTCCTTATGCCGAATTGACCGAGAGTAATCAAACATCTGTCCCTAACCTCAAAATCCGTCATGACCCTCTCCTCGGTGAATACCAATGCAAAGTACTCGTTTAGAATCTCACCCATTTTCTCTGACTCCACGCATAACTTTCCTCCTTTGTCCTTGAGTGGGCCAATCCTTTCTCTAGTTACCCTCTTGCTCCTTATAGATGAATAAAAGGCTTTGTGATTTTCCTTAACCCTGTTTGCTAAAGATATTTCATGACCCCTTTTAGCCCTCTTAATTCCTCGTTTCAGATTGCGCCTACAATCCCGATATTCTTTCAAAGCTTCGTCTTTCTTCAGCCGCCTAGACCTAATGTATGCTTCCTTTTTCCTCTGAGCTAGTCTCACAATTTCACCTGTCATCCATGGTTCCCTATTCTTGCCATTTCTACCCCTCATTTTCACAGGAACATGTCTCTCCTGCACGCTAATCAACCTCTCTTTAAAAGCCTCCCACATATCAAATGTGGATTTACCTTCAAACCGCTGCTCCCAATCTACATTCCCCAGCTCCTGCCGAATTTTGGTATAGTTGGCCTTCCCCCAATTTAGCACTCTTCCTTTAGGACTACTCTCGTCTTTGTCCATGAGTATTCTAAAACTTACGGAATTGTGATCACTATTCCCAAAGTAGTCCCCTACTGAAACGTGAACCACCTGGCCGGGCTCATTCCCCAACACCAGGTCCAGTATGGCCCCTTCCCGAGTTGGACTATTTACATACTGCTCTAGAAAACCCTCCTGGATGCTCCTTACAAATTCTGCTCCATCTAGACCTCTAACACTAAGTGAATCCCAGTCAATGTTGGGAAAATTAAAATCTCCTATCACCACCACCCTGTTGCTCCTACATCTTTCCATAATCTGTTTACATATTTGTACCTCTATCTCACGCTCGCTGTTGGGAGGCCTGTACTACAGTACAGCCCCAACATTGTTACCGCACCCTTCCTATTTCTGAGTTCTGCCCATATTGCCTCACAGCTCGAGTCCTCCATAGTGCCTTCCTTCAGCACAGCTGTGATATCCTCTTTGACCAGTAATGCAACTCCTCCACCCCTTTTACCTCCCTCTCTATCCCGCCTGAAGCATCGGTATCCTGGGATATTTAGTTGCCAATCATGCCCTTCCCTTAACCAAGTCTCAGTAATAGCAATAACATCATACTCCCAGGTACTAATCCAAGCCCTAAGTTCATCTGCCTTACCTACTACACTTCTTGCATTAAAACAAATACACCTCAGACCACCAGTCCCTTTGCTTTCATCATCTGCTCCCTGCCTACTCTTTCCCTTAGTCACGCTGACTTTATTATCTAGTTCCTTACAGGCTTTAGTTACTACCTCCTTACTCTCCACTGACCTCATTTGGTTCCCATCCCCCTGCCACATTAGTTTAAACCCTCCCCAACAGCATTAGCAAAAGCACCCCCAAGGACATTGGTTCCAGTCCGGCCCAGGTGTAGACCGTCCAATTTGTAATAGTCCCACCTCCCCCAGAACCGGTCCCAATGTCCCAAAAATCTGAACCCCTCCCTCCTGCACCATCTCTCAAGCCACGCATTCATCCTGACTATTCTTTCATTTCTACTCTGACTATCACGTGGCACTGGTAGCAATCCCGAGATTACTACCTCTGAGGTCCTACTTTTTAACTTGGCTCCTAACTCCCTAAATTCTGCTTGTAAGACCTCATCCCGTTTTTTACCTATATCATTGGTGCCTATGTGCACAACGACAACTGGCTGTTCACCCTCCCCTTTCAGAATGTTCTGCAGCCGATCTGAGACATCCCTGACCCATGCACCTGGGAGGCAACATACCATTCGGGAGTCTCGTTTTCGACCACAGAACCGCCTATCTACTCCCCTTACAATCGAATCCCCAATGACTATAGCCCTTCCACTCTTTTTCCCACCCTTCCGAACAGCAGAGCCAGCCACGGTGCCATGAACCTGGCTACTGCTGCCTTCCCCTGGTGAGCCATCTGCCTCAACAGTATCCAAAACGGTATACCTGTTGTGGAGGGAGATGACCGCAGGGGACACCTGCGCTGCCTTCCTGCTCTTTCTCTGCCTTTTGGTCACCCATTCCCTTTCTCCCTCAGCAATCCTAATCTGCGGTGTGACCAATTCACTAAACGTGCTATCCACTACCTCCTCAGCATCGCGAATGCTCCAAAGTGAGTCCATCCGCAGCTCCAGAGCCGTCATGCGGTCTAACAAGAGCTGCAGCTGGACGCACTTCCTGCACGTGAAGGAGTCAGGGATATCAGCCATGTCCCTGAGCTCCCACATTGAGCAAGAGGAGCATGTCATGGGTCTGAGATCTCCTGCCATTTTTAATCTTAAGCTTAAGCTTAGTTAAATGAAAAAGGAACGAAAAGTTTTTTACCAATCACACGATAAAAAAAAAGAGAAATAGAAAAAGCCTTACCTTATCTACACACCACCGAGTCCTTTTTTTGGTTAGAGGAGGAGGGCGGGTGGGAGACACTACAGGTGTAGTGTCTCGGGTTCAGAAACGGCCCAAATATATAGGGTTTTACTTACCCAGCAGCCCCCTTGTCTCCGCCGAAAACAAAAAGAAATTAAGTTTCCTCCATGGTCTCACCCCTCCCTAACACTCCAATTTCCTCCTGAGGTGTCTGTACTCATCTAATTCTGGACTCGTGAACCATTCCTGATTTTAATGGCTCCGGCACTGGTGGCCATGCCTTCAATTGCCTAGACCCTAAGCTGTGGAATTCCCTCCCTTCACCTCTTTGCCTCTCTATCTTGCTTTTCCCCTTTAAGACACTCCTTAAAATGGAGTTTAATGCGGAAAAATGCGAGGTGATTCACTTTGGAAGGAGTAACAGGAATGCAGAGTACTGGGCTAATGGGAAGATTCTTGGTAGTGTAGATGAACAGAGAGATCTTGGTGTCCAGGTGCATAAATCCCTGAAGGTTGCTACCCAGGTTAATAGAGCTGTTAAGAAGGCATATGGTGTGTTAGCTTTTATTAGTCGGGGGATCGAGTTTCGGAGCCATGATGTCATGCTGCAGCTGTACAAAACTCTGGTGAGACCGCACCTTGAGTATTGCGTGCAGTTCTGGTCACCGCATTATAGGAAGGATGTGGAAGCTATGGAAAGGGTGCAGAGGAGATTTACTAGGATGTTGCCTGGTATGGAGGGAAGGTCTTACGAGGAAAGGCTGAGGGACTTGAGGTTGTTTTCATTGGAGAGGAGGAGGAGGAGAGGTGACTTAATAGAGACATATAAGATAATCAGAGGGTTAGATAGGGTGGATAGTGAGAGTCTTTTTCCTTGGATGGTGATGGCAAACACGAGGGGACATAGCTTTAAGTTGAGGGGTGATAGATATAGGACAGATGTCAGAGGTAGTTTCTTTACTCAGAGAGTAGTAGGGGCGTGGAACGCCCTGCCTGCAACAGTAGTAGACTCGCCAACTTTAAGGGCATTTAAGTGGTCATTGGATAGACATATGCATGAAAATGGAATAGTGTAGGTCAGATGGTTTCACAGGTCGGCGCAACATCGAGGGCCGAAGGGCCTGTACTGCGCTGTAATGTTCTAAAAAAAAATCTTTTGCACATCTGACTTAATGGGCTGGATTTTACAGCTCCCCCGACATTGGATATCATGCCGGGGAGGCGGGGGGAGCGTGGAGAGGCGCCAGAAAATGTCTCTGGGAGAAGCCCACCACGGGCCTCGGCGCCAGGAACATACATGCGAACATACATATGAACATATGAATTAGTAGCAGGAATAGGTCACTCGGCCCTTCGAGCCTGCTCCGCCATTTAATAAGTTCATGGCTGAACTGATTACTTCACATTTCCATCTACCCTGATATCCTTCCACCCCCTTGCTTATCAAAATTCTATTTACCTCTGCCTTAAAAATATTCAAAGACTCTGCTTCCGCCGCCTTTTGAGGAAGAGAATTCCAAAGACTAACGGACCTCTGAGAGAAAAGATTTCTCCTCATCACTGTCTTAAATGGGCGACCCCTGATTTTTAAACAGTGACCCCTAGTTCCAGATTCTCCCACAAGGGGAAACATCCTTTCCACATCCATCCTGTCAAGACCCCTCAGGATCTTATATGTTTCAATCAAGACGCCTCTTACTCTTCTAAATTCCAGCGGATACAAGCATAGCCTGTCCAATCTTTCCTCGCAAGATAGCCTGCCCATTCCAGGTATTAGTCTAGTAAACCTTCTCTGTACTGCCTCCAACGCTTTTACATCCTTCCTTAAATAAGGAGTACTCCAGTACACAGTACTGTACACAGTACTCTAGATGTGGTCTCACTAATGCCCTGTATAACTGAAATATAACCTCCCTACTTTTGTATTCAATTCCCCTCGTGATAAACGATAGCATTCTATTAACTTTCCTAATTATATGCTGTACCTGCATACTAACCTTTTGCGATTCATGTACGAGGACACCCAGATCCCTCTGCATCTTAGAGCTCTGCAATTTCTCACCATTTAGATAATATGCTTCTTTTTTATTCTTCCTGCCAAAGTGGGGAATTTCACACTTTCCCACATTATAATCCATTTGCCATGTCTTTGCCAACTCATTTAACCATTGATATCCCTTTGTAGCCTCATTAATGCCCTCTTCACAAGTTACTTTCCTACTTATCTTTGTGTCATCAGCAAATTTAGCAACCATACCTTTGGTCCCTTCATATCAGTCATTTATATAAATTGCAAAAAGTTGAGGCCTCAGCACTGCTCCCTGTTGCACACCACTCATTACATCTTGCCAACCAGAAAATGATCCATTTATGCCTACTTTCTGTTTCCTGCTAGTTAGCCAAACTTCTATCCATGCCAATATGTTATCCGCTACACCATGAGCTTTTATTTTCTGCAATAACCTTTGATGTGGCACCTTATCAAATGCCCTCTGAAAATCTAAGTACAATACATCCACCAGTAGGAAGGGCCAGCCTGATATTGCTGGTGGCGGCGAGGCCTCGTGGTGGCCCCCCGCCGCTCGGTGACAGGAGCAGCATTAACATAGTCAAAAAAATGTAAATGAATGAACTAAATACTTACCCGCTCCCACCGTCCATTCCGGTGCCATATTGGTGGCAGCAGCCGGCAGTGCTGCATCTTCCGAGATCCAATGCAGGATGCTGGTCGGGAGGGGGAGCAGGTAGGTGTTTCAGTGTGGGAGGGGGAGCGGGGTCAAACTATTCTGATTGGTGGGGGGGTTGGTGGGAAGGGATTGAAGTTAAAAGTTAATGAACTTTGTTGGGGGGGAAAGGTCAGGTACACAAGGTAAGTATTTTGGGGGCGGGGGGTGAGAGGGCAAGGAATAAACTGAATAGATATTGGGGGGTGGGAGAGGGGATAGAAACAGTTCTTAATTTTTTTAATTAAATCTAAAATGTCTATTCCTTTAAATATTTAAATGAAATGTAAGGGCTGGAAGACCTTTAAAAATGGCGTCGGCATCTGCGCAGTGGCGCCTGTTGCTGTTGCCGGAGCCGGACCGCCCGCCCCCTCCACGTCATCAGAGGGGTCCGCCCGGCCATTTAAATGAGCCGCCGCGCTGAATATCTTGCCGGCTCCGCAACGAATGGTCCACACAGGCTGACCGCCATCTTTGAAGCTCGCTGCTGAGATCGCCAGCGAGCATTTAAAATCCAGTCCAATATTTCATTCTGTGTCTCGGTGTCACATTCCATTTTAATACACTCCTGTGAAGCGCCTTGAGACACTTTATTACATTAAAGGCATGATATAAATATAAGTTGTTATTGTGTTCCTCACCTCTAGTCTTGGTCTTTTGTAGAGTAATAGATAGAGACTGATTGTCATAATTAGTCAATAACTCCATTATCATTGTATCATGTGATCACCATGGTGGTGGAAGGTGAACTACAGGGACCTTGGTCTTTTTTCATCCATCAATTCTCATGTTCCTACTATAGGGTGCTTCCTGATATGGCTAGACACCTGAAGCATTACTTCAAAATGCCATTGGATGTGCTCAGAAATGATCCAGGTGATTGGATGTGATTGGATTCATGCTATGTCTGTGGTCGCTTCATGTACATCATTAGATACTGTTGAAGAAAATGACCTTTGATTCTAAGGAGGCATCTTTTCTGTATCTTTTAGCCTTCCAATAAGCTTGGCACCAATACAATAGGTAAAGTGTGAAGGGTTTATGCCTCTAGAGCTGGGTTGTCCAAACTTTTCACATGGTGGGGGCACATTACCAATTTTTCTCTTACATTGGGGGCTGGTGAGACAATTTTGGAAAGATAAAGGCATTCAAATTTATTTTACTATGAATCAAAACAACAACAAAGTTGCATTTTTGTGAAGAAGCTTTAAATGAGAAGACTAAGTTATTTGCTTACTTTCTGGTCACTATGTTGGACACTGATTTAGTGAGATACCTGATATTTTTTTGCAGATGTATTCTGGATAGATGTCATTTTGTCAGGAGTGATCTTGATCAATCTCTCTCCCTCTCTCTCTGCCCACCCTCTCTCTCTGCCCCCACCCCTTCTCTCTCTCTCACTCTCACAGTTGCAGAGAGCGAGAGTGCTCAGAAGATGGTTAATAATAATTTTTTTTAAATCTCAAATCAGTTTCACAGCTGGTGGCATCAGCCTTCGGAGATCCAATGCGGGACGTTGGTGGGGAGGGGGGAGCAGATCAGTATTTCAGTATGGGGGGGGTTGGTGAGCCGGGTCAAGCTATTCTGATTGGTGGGGGCGGGTGATGGTGGGAAGGGGTTGAAGTAAAAGTTAATGAATTTATGGTGGTGGGAGGGTGGTGAAGGTCAGGTACACAAGGTAAGTATTTTGGGAGGTGAGAGGGCAGATTTGGAGTTTTTTTAAAAGGTTACCGGAAAACCCCGAATCTGTCCAAAGTTCAGAAACTGCTGTTCCTGATGTCAGGATCTGTCAGCTGTGAACCTGACTTGCGATCTTTTTAAAAAGCTGGTCTGACAATGCGGAATTTCTCATCTTCAGTCACGGACTCCTGGGGAGGATGAGGAACAGCCCCGAGTGCAGCTTACACCCGCGGGCTGGATGGAAACCTTTGGCGGCCAGATCCTGACCCGCGGGCCGTATGTTAGACAACCTTACTCTAGAGCTTTCTGACATTTCTGGCAGCTTCTCTGCTTCTTCTCATCATCCACTACCAAGACAAATTGCAGCAGGACTGAAATCAATCCCATTGGAATCAACTTTCTGTCAGCACAAACTGTGTGAAACTGTTGCTACTGCTTTCTCAGTCCAGACATGCAAGAACTGACCTTAGCACCAGTGCTTGTTTCATTTGGGTGAGATTAAGTAGCCCGTGCACATACAGAAAACAAGCATGAGAAAAAGTCATTTGGTTCATCAAACCTCATTTCTCTGAGTCCTAACTTTCCCATCTCATAATCCTAATGCATTTTGAATAACTAATGTTTTTGATCATTTTTGTTCTGAATCAATTTGCGATCTTATTTCAAACATTCATCATGTTTTGAGTGAAGAAGTTCTTCCTAATATCTGCTTTCCATTTATTTTCAACTAATTTAAATTTATATCATCAAGTCCTACTTTCCTGTTTCTGAAATATGGTTTATCTCATCTGTACCATTTAAGGTTCTATTCATATCAATGAAGTTCCCTTTTAATTAACTTCCTTCTAGACTGTAGAGTTAACCTTCCCTCAGATCATCACTTTTACAATTAGAATCAGCCTTGTTGCTCTTCTCTTATATACTTTGCATTGTCTTTGCAGCTTAGATTCAGGGGGGAAAATCCATTCACTTGGTGCCCCATCAAGTGGCACTATGCAGATTTACATTGACCCCCTGGGTGCAGACAAGACCATGGGTTGCTACCTGCATGGCCCTTGCTGCATTCCTCATTGCTATCATTGATAAAAGCCACGTGGGACTTGCAAGTAGTAGCCCATGATGCTGTTTGTCCCCAGGGAACTGATGTAGTCTGCATAGCACCACTTAAAGCAGCTCTATGCGAACAAATTTTCCCCCTCAGTGTCTCTATAAACTTGTAGACCAAGGAAGTGCGGGGGAGTGGAGCTGATGCATTCTGTACCTGACTCTGCCCAAGAAAATGGGATCAAGAGGATGACACTTAACTTAAATGTCCATATTGGGCACCCTTGCTGCTATTTTGGCTACATGCCAAAGGTGAGTAACGTGGGCAAAGCAATGTTGGCCGGCCCCTCTTTTGGCTGTCAACACTATCAAACATTTGACTTCAACCCTTTACTACAGAGCCTAAAAACATAACATGAGTCCAGGCCTAGACTTCAGGGTGGGCCTGACTTTAGTTGATGAAGCAACCTGATCACCCCTGTGATCATTGGCTTTCATTTAAGCAATATAGATTTTAAAATTCTCGTCCTTGTTTTCAAATCTGTCAATGAACTCACCCCTCCCTATCTCTGTAATCTCCTTCAGCCCCACAACCCTCTGAGATATCTGAACTCCTCTAATTCTGGCTTCTTGAGCATTCCCAATTTTAATTGTTCCACCATTGGTGGCCTGACCTTCAGTTGCCAAAATCCAAAGCTCTGGAATTCCCTCCTTACACCTCTCCACTTCTCTATCTCTCTTTCCCCCTTTAAGATGCTCCTTAAAACCTATCTCTTTGACCCAGCATTTGGTCATCTGCCCTAATATCTCCTTATGTGGCTAGATGTCAATTTTTTCTTGATAACTCTCCTGTCAAGGCACCTTGGGCTGTTAAAGGAGTCATATAAATGCAAGTTGTTGTTGTTGTTGATATCCTGTTTCATCCCGGGATTCCAAGTTGTTGAGCATTTGAGAGGCAGGGACAAAGGAAATACATTGGGATTCCCTCACTTCACCATGGGAACATAGGAAATAGGAACAGGAATCGGCCATTCAGCCTCTTGAGCCTGTTCCAGCATTTGGGTATTCTATGGCTGATCTATACCTCAACCCTTGATACCCTTATCTAACAAAAATCAATTGATCTGTCTTAAAATTACAATTATCCATCCACAGCCTTTGGGGAGAAAATTCCAGGTTTTCACTTTGTGCTTCTGGATTTTGCTCCTCAATAGACTTGCTTTAAATTTAAGATTCTGCTCTCTTGTTCTGGATTCCCCCACTGGAGGAAATGATTTTTCTGTATCAGCCCCAATGGTTCCCTGTATCATTTTAAAGCCCTCAATAAGATTACCTCTCGGTCTTCTAAACCTAAGCAAATACAAGCCATGTTTATGGAATCTAGGCTCATAATTTAACCCTTTAAATCCTGGCATCATTCTGGCGAATCTATACTGTACCCCTTCCAAGGCTAATATATATTTCCTGAAGTTCAGCATCCAAAACTCAGCCCTGGCCTTGCCCCCTCTGATAGCTTGGACCATGTTTAGGGCAGATGGCGGTCCCACCATAAACATGCCCTGCTAGTATTTTACCTATGATTGACATGAAGCTGATGATCCTATAGTTACCTGGGTCAGACATGACCTTTTTCAATATAAGCACTACATTTGTTTGCTTCCAGTCCAGTAATTCCTTCATGGCAATGACCACAAATCTTCTTCCTAGTTACTTTCAGCAATGTAAAAAAATTGTGAAGAATTTGTTAGCTTTAATCACTTATTTATTAGTAACCTCTGTTGCTAATCTCTGGAGCTGCAAAAAAGAAATAGATAGCAAGTTAATAATATTCTAAAACTACTTATTTAATGTTTCAACTATTTCATCTTTCAAGAATTCTGATGTTTTTAATTCTTTGTTTTTTATGATAGTGGGAGAATGTATTGGTAATGCATTTAGTGTCTTCTACTATGCTCATCTCTCAGGTATTTTCGTACCTCTAAAAATTAACATCAACTATGTGATATTGATTAGGAACATGTTCGTATGAAATTTTATTATTCTAAGAAAGACACTAACTCATTTAAAATAAAAAATAGGGTTAAAATGATTTTGACCCCAATATCTTTTCTTTCTTGTTTTAGCAAATTCTTATATTCCTCCCATTATTCTTTTTTCTCTGATCGCTTTGTTTATCTTTTTTACTTCCATTTTAGTCACCTTACTTAACTGTTTGTGGATCTACTTTAGTTAACATATTGGCTGTAAGTTGAACTTAAAGACATTGCCCAGAGCTATTTGACCAAACTCAGGAAGGTCAACAACATGGCACTTTCTCCGCTTGCAGTTACCATCATCCTTTCAGATTAGGAATGGAATAAATGGAAGGTTGTGGCAAAGACTTTCAAGAGAAAACTAGATCTGAGGGAAAGAGTTTCTCCAAATGTGAATGTGAAAAATTCATTGAAATCAGCTATCTCTGCTCGCTAGTCCCAGCATGTGGAGAGCTCGGAAGGCCACATCTCTTTTGATCCACAGTCTGTGGTATCTCTAAAATAACTGAGTGTTACCTGGTTCAAATGAATGAAAGACTATAATTTATTCATTTGTCACTGGGAAGAATTAACAGCAGATTAAATGTGGTTGGAAGGGGCACAGAGCCCAGGGCAGCTGTGGCCCATGCTTTCTTTGTGGGACTCAGAGTGCATTGTTGATTCTGCAAGCCCCAGAAAAGTAAGTATTATACTTACCCTACAGGGCCTCTAGTGGTGCCTATCAGGTTTAACTGAGCAGGGAATCTGCGATGGGCACTCTCTCAATAGGCAGTTAAAATTGCAACAAGTTTTTATCTACGTGATAGGGCCTTGATTTGCATATTTTAAGTTTTTTAAATTCTTATCCATTTCTTTTGTGGAATTATACTCTATGAACTAGGTACATCTAAATGTTATCCATGCAGTAACATTTTATCATTGTTGAGACAATACTTTCTGGATTGCCATTAGCATCAGAGTGTGCATTTCACAATATATGCATATCTAGTCTGTTGTATTGTATGTGGTGTAGCAGCAGGTTTTACAAACCTTCAAATAACCTTGTGCATATGTAATTTTATTTATTTCTAATCAATGCGTTTATCATTACAATTTTATCATTTTAGATTACTACTCTCTCAAAGGGAAGTAACAATATGTGAAAGAAATGGAGATATGCATTAATAAAGAGATAATTGAGCATAAAGTGAAAGCTTTACATCATACATAAAAAAATACAAGGAGAATAAAAACATTATAATTTCTTGAAAAGGCGATAAAATTATATAAAGTTTGCTGCCATACGTGGTACAAACTCAACAAATTCAAATTTGCATTAGATTCATTGAAATGAGGCAAATGGATTTCACACAGAGTAAATTAGGTACCTTTAGAGACAAGTTCTTTGATTAACATATAGGAATTTTTTGTATGTTGAGCAACATTGAAGATCAAAGGTCTTGCAGGTACAGAGATTTTTTAAGTTAGTAAATAAAAAATCCCTTTGGAAATCTATAGAATAGAATCCTACAGTACAACTAATGTATTTTATAAGGAGCTAAATAAGTATCATTTAAGAAAAGGACTGAAGATAATATAAAAGAAAAACTTGCATTTATATAGCACCTTTCTTGACCTCAGGATGCCCCAAAACACTTTACAGCCAACAAAATACTTTTGAACTGCAGTCACTGCTATAATGTAAAAAATGTGGCAAACAATTTGTGCACAACATGCTACCACAAACTTCAATGTGACAATAACCAGATGATCTTGATTGAGGATCAATATTCACCAGGACATCAGGGACACTTCCCCTGCTCTTCGAAATAGTGACAAGGGATTTTTTATGTCCACCTGAGAGGGCAGATGGGACCTCAGACTCATCTGGAAGAGGACCCCTCTGACAGTGCAGTACTTTATCAGTACTGCACTGGAACGTTAACCTTGATTTTTGTGCTCAAGTCCTGGAGTGGGACTTGAACCCATAACCTTCTAACTAAGAACTATGGACGTAGATATTCAAATAGCCAATGAGCACAGTTGCTCGGTTGCCACTGGGACTGTGGAAATGCCAACTGGTCAGGATTGAATAGCAATAGTTATGCCATCAGGTTGATGTTCTTCAGCATTTCTAGATTGTCAGAGCTTCAGGAGAAATCCCAATCTCTTGGAAGCTTTTCTTGAAGTTATTTACTTCTCATAGGAAGTTAAACATGTTAATAGAATGTGCTTGAGTAAATTGTATCTCGGGTTTCATGAGTTTACCTAAAACATTAAGGGAAAGAATTGGCTAACCCCTGAAAAAAGGCATGGGGAATGGGGATCATGGTGTGCGATTAACACGGGTCCATACATTGCGTTATAGGCAACCTGGTAGATTTGCACTGCCTGCTGCTTAAGTGATTGCTCTGTGCAGCCGCCCTACCCATGCTGTTCATTGGCTGCACACATCAGCAGGTGGTCTGATATCGAAAGTGGCTGGTATTACTTAAAGGCAGCCTGTGCCTCTTAAAAGGGAGGCACATTCTTGCTGCAAGAAGTGGAGGAGTCATTTGAAAACTGAATCTATGCTGTGATACTTCGAGCAATGGCTGATCAAGTGAGAGAGCACCAAGTTTTTCAGACACTGGAGATCTTGGTGGAAGAGATGGAGCAAAAGAGAAATGTCTAGTATCTACCGGATGGGGGAGGTGAGGACTAGGGCAACTGGCTCTCCTGATATGTGCTCAGGAGGTAGTGTGAAGAAATAGTGGTGGATCCTTCCTTCAGGTAAGGATCCTTCCTTCCTAAGGTGTGGTGCCCAGAACTGCTCACAGTACTCCAGGTGTGGTCTAACCAGGGCTTTGTAGAGCTGAAGCATAACTTCTATCCATTCGTATTCTAGCCCTCTGGATACAAAGGCCAGCATTCCATTAGCCTTTTTGATTTGTTTTCAACCAAAATTCATTATAAGCCCATTGACTCCCTCAGTATATTTGACAACACTTCTTCACACCCCGCTTCCCGTAAGGACAATGATGCAACCTTCCATACTAGTGCTTCCAATATGTCTTCCTTTTTCCTCAACTGAGGATTCCCCCCACCACTGTAGTTGACCTTGACCGTTTCCATTCTATTTCATGCACTTCTGCTCTCACCCCTTCCCCTCCCTCCCAGGAACACAATCGGGTCCCCCTTGGTCTCACCTCCAACCCCACCAGCCTCCATTTTCAATGCATCATCCTCAGCCATTTCTGCCACCTCCAGCGTGATGCCACCACCAATCACATCTCCCCCTCCCTTTTCAGCATTCCGAAGGACCATCCTCCATGACACCCTGGTCTGCTCCTCAGTTGCTCCCAACACCCCTTCCTTTCCTATCCCATCATCTAAGTCATTAATAAATACAGTGAAAATTTGAGGCCTCACCATAAGTGCTTGCGGGATTAGCAAAAATACTTTGCGTCTGTCTTCACAAAAGAGGGGGTGATGCAAATATTGTAGTTAAGGAGGAGGAGTGTGAAGTATTGGATGTGATAAACATAGGGAGAGAGGAAGTATTAATGGGATTAGCATAATTGAAAGTGGATAAACCACCAGGGCTGGATGAAATGTAGCCAGACTGTTAAAAGAAGCCAGGGAGGAAATAGCAGAGGATCTGTCCATCATTTTCCAGTCCTCACTGGAGGCAGGTGTGGTACCAGAGGATTGGAGGGCTGAAAACATTGTACCTTTGTTTAAAAAGGAAGCAAGGGACAGACCAAATCATTACAGGCCAGTCAGTCTAATCTCAGTAGTGACCAAATTATTGGAATCAGTTCTGAGAGACAGAATAAACTGTCGCTTGGAAGGGCACAGATTACTCAAGGATAGTCAGCATGGATTTGTCAAGGGAAGATCTTGTCTGACTAACTTGATCAAATTTTTTGAAGAAGTAACAAGGAAGATAGATGAGGGTAGTGCAGTTGATGTGGTCTACATGGATTTTAGCAAGGCTTTTGACAAGGTCCCACATGGCCGACTGGTAAAAAAATAAAATCCCATGGGATCCAGGGAAATGCAGCAAGGTGGATACAAAATTGGTTCAATGGCAGGAAAGAAAGGGTAATGGTTGGTGGGTGTTTTTGCGACCGAAGGGCTGTTTCCAGTGGCATTCCACAGGGCTCAGTATTAGGTACCTTCATTTTGTGGTGTATATTAATGATTTGGACATAAATGTAGAGGGCATGATCAAGAATTTTGTAGATGACACAAAAATTGGCCGTGAAGTTGATAGGGAGGAGGATAGCTTTAGGCTGCAGGAAGATATCGATGGACTAGTCAGGTGGGCAGAAAAGTGGCAAGTGGAATTCAACCTGGAGAAGTGTGAGGTGATGCATTTGGGGAGGTCAAACAAAGCAAAAGAATACACAATAAATGGGAGAATACTGAGAGGTGGATTCACCTTGGAGTGAAAGTCCACAGATCCCTATAGGTAGCAGGACAGGTTGATATGATGGTTAAGAAGACATATGGAATCCTTTCCTTTAATAGCCAAGGTATAGAATAGAACAGCAGGGAGGTTATGCTGGAACTGCATAAATCATTCATTAAGCCACAACTTGAGTATTGTGTGCAGTTCTGGTCACCTCATTACAAAGAGGATGTAATTGCACTTGATAGGGTACAGAGATTTACGAGGATGTTGCCAGGACTGAAAAAATGCAGCGATGAGGAAAGATTGGATAGGCTGGGGTTGTTCTCCTTGGAACAGAGGAGGCTGAGGGGACATTTGATTGAAATGTACAAAATTGTGAGGGGACTGGATCAAGTGGATGTGAAGGGCCTGTCTACCTTCGCATAGAGGTTAGTGACTAGGGGGGCATAGATGTAAAGTGATTGGTAGAAAGATTAGAGGGGGGAGGAGGAAAATGTTTTCACCCAGAGGGTTGTGGGGTTCTGGAACTCACTGCCTGAGAGGGTAGTGGAGGCAGAAACCCTCAAATCACTTAAAAGGTGGCTGGATATGCACCTCAAATGCTGTAACCTGCAGGGCTACAGACCAAATGCTGGAAGTTGGGATTAGGCTGGGTGGCTCGTTTTTCAGCCACGGAGACACAATGGGCCATGTGTCATCTTTCTGTGCCATAAACGTTCTATGATTCCAAGACACCATTAGTCACTTTCATCCAATTAGAATACCTGTTCATTATCCTTACTCTCTGTCTCCTGCCGTTTAGTCAATTTCCTAACCAGATCCACAATTTGCTATCAATTCCATGGGCTTCAACTCTAGCTAACCAACTCTAATTTGACTTCATCAAATGTTTTCTGGAATTCCATCTCAATAACATTCATAGACATTCCCCTGTCCACTACTTTAGTCACCTCTTCAAAGATTTTGATCAGTTTCATGAATCTTGACCTACTCTTTACAAATCCATGTTGGCTCTCTCCAATCAGCTAAAAAATGTCAAGGTGTTCAGTCACCCTTCCCTTAATTATATACTCTAGTAATTTCCATGGATCTTATGTTATTCCAACTCTTCTATAATTCCTTGGTTTCTTTCTGTCACCTTTTTAAAATAACAGAGCGACATGTGCGTTGTTCCAATCTTAAGGAACTGTTCCTGAATCGAGAGGACTTTGGAAGATTATAGTCAGAGATCTGCAATGTTCTCATCTACTTCCTTTAAAACCCTGGTATGGAAACCATCTGATCCTGGGGATTTGACACTCTTTGCTGCCAATATTTTCTTGATTACTGTTATTTTTGCTTATGTTAATTTTGGTGAGCCTCTGTCCCTGATTCAATAGTTGTTTCCTTGGGATGTCTGACATTTTGACCTCTTCCTCTTACTGTAAATACTGTTGCAAAGTAATTTTTTAGCATGTCTGTTATTTCCTTATTTTCATTGACAATATCATTATCAGTTATCAAGGGGCCCACATTCCGCCTGACCATCCTTTTTTTCCTCATGCAATTGTAAACGTTTTGGGGTTGATTTTGATATCCCTTGCAAGTTTCTTTTCATATCCCTTTCTGTAGCTCTTAGTATCTGTTTTACCACCCTTTGCTGTATCTTTCCCATTTGCCAGGATGTGTGCTTTATTTTGGATTTCTGTATGCATTTTATTTTCTTTTGTCGCTTACCTCTTTAGTTATCCATGACTGTCTTTATTGCCAAGTAGAGCTCTTGCACCTTAGGGTGCAAATAGATTCTGTATCACATTAAATTATGTTTTGAACACCTGACATTGATCCTCTGTCATTTTGCCCATTAACAGATTTGCCCAGTTTACGGTGGCAGTCTTTGTCTTATCCCATTGACGTCAGCCTTACATATTCTTGTCTAATCTCTGCATTTATAACATTTACCACTCCACTGCTGCTACCATGGGGCCTATACACAACTCTCACTACAGTCTTAAATCCTTTATTTTTGTTAATTCTACCCATAAAATCTTCACAGCCTGCTTACCTTTGGCTATAATCTTCCTTATCATTGAAGTGATTTCATGCTTAATCAGAAAGGCGACACCACCCCTCTACAATTTTCCCGATCTTTCCTGTAAAACTTATAACCTGGAATATTAAACTTTTCCATCTGAGTGAGGGCCTGCTTGGAGGCTGGCCCCCATCCCAATCTGGTCCTCACACCCGTGTTGGAAGCCAGCTTCTTCTGGAAAAATAGTTGGAGTGAGTTATTGTTTGAAAACGTTGTGCAGATGTTTTCTGCACACTGAGAGGGAAAAAGCTGCAAGTTATGAACAGGATGGAGAGGTGATAATGTGCAATAGGTGGTTCAAGGTGAAATGTGAAAGCAGTTTGCAGAGGGACAAAGGGTTGCAGCAGCAAGTATGTGTAATTAGAATGTGCAGTATATGTGTTACGCCAATGTGTTTTGTTGAATGATAATTTTCTTTAATCCACTGACTGGAGATCTGAATTTATATTTTTTTGAAAGACATTTTCAAAAGACATTTAAAACAGGATGACTGCTAGCAGCTTAAGATGATCACCTACTTTGCTACACTGTATCCTACATTGCAAAGGACTGTGAGGAAAAAGATAAAATGTTTGCTCAGTCCCCAGCAAGACCCAAGACCCGAAAAGTTTAAAGGAACTACCTGTTCTCTCAGTAAGCACAGCAATACTGCTAACTGCTATGTTTGACTGACTGAGTGACTGTCATGTGACAAGCCCCTCCCCATCTGTGGTTTTTAAGCTGGTGTATTTCTCTGCAGCAAAGGAGAAGCTTTTGGATTGTGACATGGACAGACCCTATGTGGGGCTCCCTCTCTCTGTCTCCATCCCAGCTTGAAAGCTTTCAAATCCTACTTGTTGACTGACTACGTTTGCATATTCCGACTGCAATCAGAAACCCCGTTGGAGGAAATCATCCACATCGCTATCTCCAAGAGACTCACCGAACCAGTCATCTACCTCTTCAAACTGAAAGCCTTAGGACCACTGAATTCAGCTAAAAGCCAGCTGAATCACCAAACCCCACAGACTGTATACCTTTTTTAATGGACTGTACCTCAATCAATCTATCTATCTACCTTTCCCCACTCTGTAACCTATGCGCGTGTGTGTGAAACTCTAGTGTGTGTGAGAGAGTATAAGTTGGCGTATTGTTTATTATTTTATTAGTTTGGTTTAAGGTACAATAAAGTTAACCTCGTTCTTTGTTATCTCAAGAAAGCCTGTTTGATTGGTTCTTGTTTTGATCATAGCAAGTAAGAAAACAAACACCTACTGAATTGACCAGTATATCCACTTTAAGAAAGAATTAACCCTGTTGTGGTCAACCAAGGAGAGGAAAAGAGGGAAGCCCTTTGACCCCTCCTCACTTGACCCTAACACTTGTAATTTGAGGACAGGTATGTGGAGCATTGTTTGGAGTTCTGTGAGGGAGGAAGTACTGTGACATGATCTAATGCAGAGGCACCTGTCTGGGTCAGGTTGCTGAAGAGCTTGTGGCACTGAACCCATGTCCTGGGGTTGATGGTCTGAATGTTATTTTCAGCATACCAACCTCAAGATTTGCTGAAGAATCTGTGTCACCACCCTCCTGCCGCCTGAGTTAAAGAGGACCTGTCTGCGTACCCTTACTTACTGAACAAGGACCTTGACCACAGAGTCACTCAATCCAGGTGCTCTTGCCCGAAATACATCGGAGCCAAAGGTTCCCAATTGAAACAAAAGGTTCCAGAGAGTAAAGCATCACCTCTCTTTAAGAGGTGCATTCATTCTTTAAATGGGCACTGGACCCATTGGAAATCCCGTTCTCTAATTAGGCGGTCTGTCTGTCATCATTGGAAACACGTAGGCAGTCCACCAAGGAAATTTAAATGAGACCTGACCATCAAAATGGTTTGGGCCTGTCACTGATGACATTTGTCAGGTGTCCTGATCTGCCTGCCTGAAAACCAACCAAAGAGATTGCCTTCCCATTCCATTTCTGAACTCTAGTGAAGTGTGGAAGTGGTCGCAAAATATTTTGTCTCCTGATAGACTGGCAATGTTACATTCAATAAGCTGTTTAGAAAAATCTTCAGTGGATCGTGCCAAAAGCCTGAATTCATTTTGCCACTGTAGTTTGTTTCCAAAATGTTCCCTTTAAAGCTGAATAGGATGTAGAATTCATGGGAAACATCATATGGTTAATGATAGGAATGTACATTATTGGGTTGGAGTCTTGGCTTCACAAATGCTCACATTCTAGCACCTCTGAAGCCAAAACCAAAGCCAAAATCTGAAAAACAAATAAATGCTCATCCTGATTTGATCATTATAACAGCTGGAATGAAAATGGTGTTTTGTTACCATCCCTAATTATAGAGTTTTTTTATTAGTTTACAAAGTTTTTGTGTCTGATCCCACGGCCTAACCAATGCTAACAAAATGCCAATCTTCTCAGCCTCTTATAAGGGAACATGCAATCAACTAACACCTCAGGGAGAGTGCAAGCTGATTTGTGTTTGGATGCTGAAAGCGGCCTCACCCGCCATCATTGCACTAGGCATATAAATAGGCAGAGTGATACATCCTATGAATTAATAAAACCATGCTAAAATACTACTGGTTCTCATGTCTACCTAGGAAACACTATCAGTAATGCTGGAAATAATGCCAGATATGTGGCTTTTTTGGAGTGGGTTGTACACTGTAATGCTTGTGTGCATGAAAGCAATTCTGTGCATTTTTGTTATTAGCTGAGAATAAAGGCAGCTTTCATTTTAAAGAAACCTGAGAACTCCAGTGGGAGTCCTTTCCAGTACAAAACCCTGGGGCCTACCATTAATGTAAACTATCAATTATCAACAGGTCTCTATAGGCATGGTATGATAAAAAAACAGATGTTTTTTGAGACAGGGGCATCACGCCTAACTTGCGTTATTGAACGGCAATTTTACCTGTCAAATACTTAGCTTACCTTTTGTTTAACCTTCTATCTCCCTGACGTTCCTGTGTGCTAGCTGAAAGAAGTAATATGATGCAAAGGTATTTACTCCTCTAGTGGCTCGAGGATTTTCCTTTATTAATTAGTTTGATAGATATCCCCGTTTATAGGGCTCATCCATGGAGTCCTGTAATCATCTGCTTTGGGAGAGCAGAGAAGCTGTGGTGATGTGAAATAAGAGAATCCCTTTACACCATGCCCACTCCACAGAATGAGAATCAATGGGTGTGCTGTGTTTAAAGTCTGTTTACAGACTGGCCATGGGCCTCATTTTTAATTTTTGTTCATCTCAGTAAGCATTTGTTAAGTTAGCGAATATCAGGCAGAAACTTCAACAAAACAAAAAGACACTGCTGCCACTTATTAATGCAGTAAAGCAGATTAACTTTAAACCAATTGCTTTACTTTAACACATAACACACGCTTAAACTGGATCACAAGATCACTGGTGAAGAGAGCCATTTGGCCCATCTTAGTTTATCCACCAAGAAATATCCTCCTATTTTAGCATTTTCGCCTCCACTCCTCTTCCTGGAAGTCAGTTCCATAATTTGATCACTCGCTGTGTAAGATTAAAGGATCCATGGAGATTCTTTGAAAATAGGGATGCCTCACAAAGTAATCAATTCATAAAGAGAAAAACTCAGAACATTTCTTGGGACAAATATTTATCTGTTGTAAGTGTTATCTTCAGATATTCATATTCCTTCTAACTAATTAGGAATGTCACAAGAATGCAGCAGTAAAACCCAAGACCAATTCATGAACAGATCTACCATGTGGCATCCATTTATTTCTAACAGAGTATGACATTATGCAAGGGTATTGTTTAAACCTTATTCCATGTGTTCAAACAATTTAATGACATATATTGTGTCAAAGTCGATCATTGGACCACTGGCAGCAACATCATTATGACAAGTGTTACATGACGCTTTGGGCATTCCTTCCTCCTGAACAAAAAGAAATCTGTCAATGCTCACAGATGGGATTTTGGATAGCACAGGCCTGCCAGCAACAACTGGGCACATTGAACAATCCCTGGACTGGAATAGGTGGGCCAAAGGCACACTCAATATTGGGCCTCCAGCCTCATTTAGCTTAGACCAGTGAGCTGTAGATGCCTCCTGTCATTCCTAAGCAGCTCACTGGCGAAATGGGTATCCAGCATCCACAGTATTTTGCTTTTATTTTAGCTGAGTGGTTCCAGCATTTCTTGTTTTTATTACAGATTTTGGACTGTTACATTGCTGGCAATGTTGTTCAGGTAGGTCAAGGGACCAAGAAGTCATGGGGCTATCTTGGGGGTGTTACAACCAGGTGAGAAAGGTGTCGAGGGGTCCGTCTCAGCCTTCACCTGGTCTTACCGTAACAGGGTTTAATTTTAAACACATGGTGTTTTTAGCTCCCCCTTGGTGAATCCTTGGTCACCGCTTTCCAATTATAAGGCAAAGAAACCAGCACAAACAGGCATTCTTAGGTTTAAAAAAGAAAAGCTGAAATTTATTAAAACTTAAACTTAAACTCTAATTCGGTTAACGCCTACGGATACACGACGCATCCACACTAGCATGCATATGCGATACATACGTGCAAATAGAGACATAAAAGCGCAGAAGAAAAATAAAGTGGAATGTTTGAGGCAACATCTGAAGAGTTGCTGTTATGGTTCTTCGAGCTCACTGTAGAGTCCTTGATTGGAGGTAGATCTTGCTTTTCCTTGGGGCCCAGTGTTCGTCTTAAACCTTGTTCGCTGTAGGAGACTTTTCCCTCTTGGGATTCATGTGTCTTCAATGGATTCAGAGGCTTGTGAGAAAGAGATGGGAGCAGACAGGAGAGAGATCTTCTCAGTCCAGGAGCAAACAGACGTACTGAGCTCAAACTCTCTGTGGCTAGTTCAAATGAAAATCCAGGAACAGCCAAGTAGTCATGTGACCAGCTGGTCTGACCAGTCCTGGCCCTTGTGGATTGTATCATCCTGAGCAGGCCCTGGAATGCGTTGTCTGTTAGTATGTAAATGTTTTTAACAGCCACGGCTGAAACCGGACGGACCACCCGGCATCGACCCAGGCACCAGAAACGACAACCGCAAACCCAGCCCTGTTGACCCTGCAAAGTCCTCCTTACTAACATCTGGGAGCTTGTGCCAAAGTTGGGAGATCTGTCCCACAGACTAGTCAAGCAACAGCCTGACATAGTCATACTCACGGAATCATACCTTACAGACAATGTCCCAGACACTGCCATCACCATCCCCGGGTATGTCCTGTCCCACCGGCATGACAGATCCACCAGAGGTGGTGGGACAGTGGTATACAGTAGGGAGGGAGTTGCCCTTCCTAACAGCACTGTGGGTATACCTACCCCAGATGGATTGCAGCAGTTCAAGAAGGCAGCTCACCACCACCTTCTCAAGGGCAATTAGGGATGGGCAATAAATGCTGGCCTGGCCAGCGTTGTCCACATCCCATGAATGAAAAAAAAAGTGCTGTTCGGAAGGGAGTTCCAGGATATTGACCCATTGACAGTGAAGGAACGGCGATATAGTTCCAAATCAGGATGGTGTGTGACTTGGAGGGGAACTTGTAGGTGGAGGTGTTCCCATGTATTTGCTGCCCTTGTTCTTCTAGTTGGTAGAGGTCGCAGGTTTGGAAGGTGCTGTCTGAGGAGCCTTGGTGCATTGCTGCAGTACATCTTGTAGATGGTACACACTGCTGCCACTGTGCGTCGGTGGTGGAGGGAGTGAATGTTTGTAGATGGGGTGCCAATCAAATGGGCTGCTTTGTCCTGGATGGTGTCAAGCTTCTTGAGTGTTGTTGGAGCTGCACCCATCCAGGCAAGTGGAGAGTATTCCATCACACTCCTAACTTGTGCCTTGTGAACAGGCTTTGGGGAGTCAGGAGGTGAGTTACTCGCCTCAGGATCCCTAGCCTCTGACCTGCTCTTGTAGCCATGGTATTTATATGGCTACTCCAGTTCAGTTTCTGGTCAATGGTAACCCATAGGATGTTGATAGTGGGGGATCCAGCGATGGTAATGCCGTTGAATGTCAAGGGGAGATGGTTAGATTCTCTCTTGTTGGAGATGGTCATTGCCTGGCACTTGTGTGGCGCGAATGTTAGTTGCCACTTATCAGCCCAAGCCTGGATATTGTCCAGGTCTTGCTGCATTTCTACACGGACTGCTTCAGTAGCTGAGGAGTCACAAATGGTGCTGAATATTGTGCAATCATCAGCGAACATCCCCACTTCTGACCTTATGATTGAAGGAAGGTCATTGATGAAGCAGCTGAAGATGGTTGGGCCTAGGACACTACCCTGAGGAACTCCTGCAGTGATGTCCTAGAGCTCAGATGATTGACCTCCAACAACCACAGCCATCTTCCTTTGCGATAGATATGACTCCAGCCAGCGGAGGGTTTTCCCCCTGATTCCCATTGACCTCAGTTTTGCTCGGGCTCCTTGATGCCATACTCGGTCAAATGCTGCCTTGATGGCAAGGGCAGTCACTCTCACCTCACCTCTTGAGTTCAGCTCTTTTGTCCAATTTTGAACCAAGGCTGTAATTAGGTCAGGAGCTGAGTGGCCCTGGCGGAACCCAAACTGAGCGTCACTGAGCAGGTTATTGCTAAGCAAGTGTCGCTTGATGGCACTGTTGATGACACCTTCCATCACTTTACTGATGATTGAGAGTAGGCTGATGGGGCGGTAATTGGCCGGGTTGGACTTGTCCCGCCTTTTGTGTACAGGACATACCTGGGCAATTTTCCACATTGCAGGGTAGATGCCAGTGTTGTAGCTGTACTGGAACAGCTTGGCTAGGGGCGCGGCAAGTTCTGGAGCACAGGTCTTCAGTACTATTGCCGGCATATGGTCAGGGCCCATAGCTTTTGCAGTATCCAATGCCTTCAGTCATTTCTTGATATCAGGTGGAGTGAATCCAATTGGTTGAAGTCTGGCATCTGTGATGCTGTGGACTTCAGGAGGAGGCCGAGATGGATCATCAACTCGGCACTTCTGGCTGAAGATTGCTGCAAATGCTTCAGCCTTATCTTTCGCACTGATGTGCTGGGCTCCCCCATCATTGAGGATGGGGATATTTGTGGAGCCACCTCCTCCAGTTAGTTGTTTAGTTGTCCACCACCATTCACGGCTGGATGTGGCAGGACTGCAGAGCTTCAATCTGATCTGTTGGTTATGGGATCGCTTCGCTCTGTCTATCGCATGCTGCTTACGCAGTTTGGCGTGCAGATAGCGTGCAGTGTTGTAGCTTCACCAGGTTGACACCTCATTTTGAGGTATGCCTGGTGCTGCTCCTGTCATGTCCTCCTGCACTCTTCATTGAACCAGGGTTGGTCTCCTGGCTTGATGGTAATGGTAGAGTGGGGGATATGCCAGGCCATGAGGTTACAGATTGTGGTTGAGTACAATTCTGCTGCTGCTGATGGCCCACAGCGCCTCATGGATGCCCAGTTTTGCATTGCTAGATCTGTTCGAAATCTATCCCATTTAGCACGGTGATAGTGCCACACAACACGACGGACGGTATGCTCAATGTGAAGGCGGGACTTCATCTCCACAAGGACTGTGCGGTGGTCACTCCTACCAATACAGTCGTGGACAGAAGCATCTGCAGCAGGCAGATTGATGAGGACGAGGTCAAGTATGTTTTTCCCTCGTATTGGTTCCCCCACCAGCTGCTGCAGACCCAGTCTAGCAGCTATGTCCTTTAGGACTCGGCCAGCTCGGTCAGTAATGGTGCTACCGAGCCACTCTTGGTGATGGATATTGACGTCCCCCACCCAGATTACATTTTCTGCCCTTGCCACCCTCAGTGCTTCCTCCAAGTGGTGTTCAACATAGAGGAGTACTGAGTCATCAGCTGAGGGAGGGCGGTGGGTGGTCATCAGTAGGAGGTTATCTTGCCCATGTTTGACCTGATGCCATGAGACTTCATGGGGTCCGGAGTCGAAGTTGAGGACTCCCAGGGCAACTCCCTCCCTTTTGTATACTGCTGTCCCGCCACCTCTGGTGGGTCTGTCCTGCCGGTGGGACAGGACATACCCGGGGATGGTGATGGCAGTGTCTGGGACATTGTCTGTTAGGTATGATTCCGTGAGTATGACTATGTCAGGCTGTTGCTTGACTAGTCTGTGGGACAGCTCTCCCAACTTTGGCACAAGCCCCCGATGTTAGTAAGGAGGACTTTGCAGGGTCAACAGGGCTGGGTTTGCGGTTGTCGTTTCCGGTGCCTAGGTCGATGCCGTGTGGTCCGTCCGGTTTCATTCCTTTTTATTGACTTCGTAGCGGTTAGGTACAACTGAGTGGCATGTTAGGCCATTTCAGAGGGCATGTAAGAGTCAACGACATTTCTGTGGGTCTGGAGTCACATGTAGGCCAGACCAGGTAAGTACTGTAGATTTCCTTCCCTAAAGGACATTAGTGAACCAGATGGGTTTTTACAACAATCGATAATGGTTTAATGGCCATCGTGCATATACCAACCCCAAATAGACTGCAGCGGTTCAAGAAGGCAGCTCACCACCACCTTCCGAAGGGTAATTAGGGATGGGCAATAAACTGCTGGCCTGGCCAGTGACGCCTACATCCCATGAATGAATAAAAAAATAAAATCTGCTTAACAAGCCATTTCCTCGCTCCAACAACAGTTAAAAATCGATGTTCGTGACAAAGTTTATGTGCCTCATTCTTGGCAGGTGGGGGCCTAGCCTGACAGGGGGGATTGGTAGAGGCGGGGTGACAAAATGCAGGTATTCCTGCTCCTCCCCCATCCACATGCAGGTATAGAATCTTTTTAAGGGCTTACGTTTTTGGTGGTAGCCTCCAGTGGGATTCTTTTAAGAGCCACTGCTTTGGTCACATGCAGACTTGGATATCCTGAACACAGCTGACCTGGCAGCAGGTCAATTCAGGATCGCATAGTTTTGGAAAAAGGTCCTAAAACAGGTGCTAGTACCCCTTGATTTGCATATGCAAAAGGCCTAAAGTATGTTTTAGGTGTGGTCCCTGGACCCTTATACCACACCTTTGGCATCATTGTGGCTGGTGCACTTCTGATCTGGAAGGTCCATTTTGGATACTAAAGCATCCTTCTCTCAACAGTGAAAAAGGCATGACATCAACAAATTTCTTGGCCACATTTTCATATGCACATTCCTTTGTTCATGTAAACTCAATTGCATTTCTTGAGCACTCTTCCTGCTATCTGCTATGAGCAAAGTTCTAGTATCGGAATGACTAGATCACCAACAAGATGAATGTCTAATATCTCAGTCGCAGTCACTAATCAATCATCACAGCAATAGCTGCTGTTACTCCTGCTACAATATGCTTTTATACAGAATTAAAACTCTGATCTTTATTGTAAAAAAGTTGGGAATTTTATTTGGTAGGGTACTGCATTCTCCAGTTCTCTTGAAAGCTGTACCTCCAATATGTTAAACTTTCTTTTCTCTTAACACATGCTGATGGGCCAAATCCATGGGGTCAAATTCCCTTGGCCCTCTTGCTGGAGTCTCACCCAAGTTACTGCAAAAATCCAGCAGAATAGTTTGGAAAAAGGCCACTTATGTAAGAGGGAGCCAGGAATACTCTATGCTGGGAATTCCTGCATTCCTGGTCTAATAATGGAGACTAGCACACTGAGTGAGGCGAGGTGAATTGGCATCTGGACGCGTGCAAATGGGCCCCGTAGCTGCCTTTTCTTTATTATTGCTTCCCTTCCACATGGAGTTGAGGCAGGTGGCAATGCATGGAGTCTTCAAGAGGGGCTTGGGCATCTCCCAGCCAATGGTAGCCAAGCACTGGAGTCATAGAACTCTCAGCACTGCCACTGCCCTTCCCTTCCCCCCATTCTTCCCATTCTTTCAACCCATGAATAATTTGATTTGGAATCAAAAAACTCAGGAGTGTTTATATGCAGTATTATCAGAATTTTATGGTGGCCAAAGGCTACATATACTAAACTTTAATCTTCGAAATAACACTGTCACTTTTGTTTTACAGGAGGGACAGGGAAAATGGCAGAGGGGGTGGAGTAGCCTTACTGATTAGAAATAATATCACCTCATTGGTGAGGGAGGATGTAATGAGGGGAAAGCATCCAGTGGAGACCTTATGGGTGGAATTGAGGAACAGAAAAGGATCTAAAACTGTATTAGATATTGTGTATAGACCCCCTGGTAGTGGTTCTGAGGTGTTAGATTGTATAAATGCACAAATTAGACAAGTGTGTAACAAAGGCAGAGTAGTATTAATGGGGGATTTTAACTTACACATAGATTGGGAGAGGCAGGCTAGCACCTATCAGAAAGGTAGTGAACTTCTGGAATGTGTCTGGGATAGTTTTCTACAGCAATATATCCTAGATGTAACAAGGGGACAGGCAATATTAGATTTAGTTATGAGTAATTTAATTAGAAGCCTAACTGTGCGTGAACATGTATCAAATAGTGATCACAACATGATCGAATTCATGGTAGCATTTGAAAGTGAAAAGCACGAATCAGCTACTAGAATTTTAGACTTGGGTAAGGCTGACTTTACAGGGATGAGACAGAGACTGTCCACAGTAAACTGGGTAGATCTGTTCATGGGTCAAACGACTGAAGAACAGTGGAGAATATTTAAAGAAACATTTAACAAAATACAGAGTGAGTATATACCCCTGAGAGGAAAAAGCTCCACTTCACAGAAAAAACAGACATGGACAACTAAAGAGATTAGGGATAGTATAAAACTAAAAGAGAGGGCTTACAAAAATGCAAAACGCAGCACAGGTCCAGCCGAATGGGATCAATACAAAGACCAGCAAAGGGTCACAAAGCAGCTTTTAAGAGCTACTAAAAGAGATTATGAAAGGAAACTTGCAAGGGACATCAAAATCAATAAGAAGAAATTTGATAGTTACATAAAGGGAAAGCGGGTGGTCAAGAGCAATGTAGGCCCACGAAAAGCTGAAATTGGAGATATTGTCGTTGATAATGGGGAAATGGCAGACATGTTGAAGACTTGCAGGTTGATAGGTAAATTAGCCATTATTAATTGCCCCTAGTATAGGTAGGTGGTAGGGAAATATAGGGACAGGTGGGGATGTGGTAGGAATATGGGATTAGTATAAATGGGTGATTAGATTATGATTAGATTAGAGATACAGCACTGAAATAGGCCCTTCGGCCCACCGAGTCTGTGCCGACCATCAACCACCCATTTATACTAATCCTACATTCCTACCAAACATCCCCATCTGTCCCTATATTTCCCTACCACCTACCTACACTAGTGACAATTTATAATGGCCAATTTACCTACCAACCTGCAAGTCTTTTGGCTTGTGGGAGGAAACCGGAGCACCCGGAGAAAACCCACGCAGACACAGGGAGAACTTGCAAACTCCACACAGGCAGTGCCCAGAATCGAACCCGGGTCCCTGGAGCTGTGAGGCTGCAGTGCTAACCACTGCGCCACTGTGCCGCCCCTGGTTGATGGTCGGCACAGACTCGGTGGGCTGAAGGGCCTGTTTCAGTGCTGTATCTCTAAACTAAAACTAAAAATTACTTTGCTTCAGTATTTACAGTTGAAAAGGAGAATAACTTGCCAGAAGTCCCGAAAAAATTAATAGCCGATAGGGGACAGGGACTTAATGCAATTAACGTAAGTAAAACATCAGTAACAAGGAAATTAATGGAACTAAAGAATGAGAAATCCCCAGGACCTGATGGTTTCCATCCAAGGATGTTAAAGGAAATAGGGGAGCACATTGTAGATGTCCTAACTATAGTCTTTCAGAGTTCCCTAGATTCAGGAGTGGTCCTTCTGGATTGGAAAGTTGCACATGTCACTCCACTTTTTAAGAAGAGTGAAAGGGGTAACCAAGGAAATTACAGACCAGTTAGCCTGACATCTGTGGTGGGCAAGTTACTGGAGTCTATAATCATGGATAAGGTGACTGAACACCCAGAAAAATTTCAATTAATCAGGGACAGCCAGCATGGATCCATGACAGGAAGGTCATGCCTGACAAATCTCATTGAATTTTTTGAAAAGGTGACTGAGGTAGTGGACAGGGGAATGTCTATGGATGTTATTCATATGGACTTCCAGAAGACATTTGATAAAGTCCCAGATAAGAGACTGTTAACTAAGGTAGAAGCCCATGGAGTTGAGGGCAAATTATTGACATGGTTAGAAAGTTGCTTGAGTGGTAGGCGTCGGAGAGTGAGGATAATGGGTAAGTCCTCCGATTGGCAGGATGTGACTAATGGTGTCCCGCAGGGCTCTGTGTTGGGGCCTCAATTATTCACATTATTCATTAACGACTTGGATGATGGCATAGTAAGTCATATATCCAAATTTGCTGATGATACAACGTTAGGCGGCATTGTAGACAGTCTAGATGATAGCATAAAATTGCAAAGAGATAGTGACAGACTAGGTGAATGGGCAAAACTGTGGGAGATGGATTTCAATGTGGGCAAGTGTGAGATTATCCATTTTGGACCAAAAAAGGATAGAGTAGGGTACTTTCTAAATGGGGAGAGGTTAAGTACAGAGGATGTCCAAAGAGACTTGGGGGGTTCAGGTGCATAGATCTTTAAAATGCCACGAGCAAGTGCAGAAAATAATCAAAAATACTAATGGAATGCTAGCCTTTATATCTAGAGGATCGGAGTATAAAGACACAGAGGTTATACTGCAGCTGTACAAAACCCTGTTTAGACCCCACTTGGAGTACTGTGAGCAGCTCTGGACACCACACCTGAGGAAGGATATATTGGCCTTGGAGGGAGTGCAACATAGGTTTACAAGAATGATACCTGGACTATAGGGGTTAAGTTACGAGGAGAGATTACACAAATTATGCCTGTTTTCACTAGAATTTAGAAGGTTAAGGGGTGATCTGATTGAAGTCTTCAAGATATTAACAGGAAAAGACAGACTAGATAAGGATAAACTATTTCCACTGGTTGGAGATTCTAAAACTAGGGGCCATAGTCTAAAAATTAGGGCCAGACTGTTCAGGAGAGATGTTAGGGAGCAGTTCTTCACGCAAAGGGTGGTAGAGGTTTGGAACTCTCTCCCACAAACAGCAGTTGAAGCTAGAACCGTTGTTAATTTTAAATCTGAGATAGATAGACTTTTGTTAAGCAAAGATATTAAGGGATATGGGCCAAAGGTAGGTATATGGAGTTAGGCCGCGCATCAGCCATGATCTCATTGAATGGTGGGACAGGCTCGAGGGGCTGAATGGCCTACTCCTGTTCCTATCTTCTTATGTTCCTATGTTTTCAAGACTGAATTTTTCCAATTTGAATCTTTCTTTTTATTTTTTGTGTAGTATGATATTTTCATCAAACAAATTTGTTTTCTGTCACTGTTCATTTGCTTTTTCTGTTATGCCAGCCAAATATTAAATAAAACCAACAAGTATTCATGAAGAACATTGATCAGCAAAGGGAATTACAACTGACCTTGCCCTATTATGGGGGGGTCAGGTACACCTCCCAAAAATAAGTTATGGATGCCACAACTGCCTCTGTTTGAAAGGAAGTGTGAAAAAATGTATACTTTTTTGTGGATTTATCTATATAAATTGGGATGTTATGATGTGCATAGGATGCCATATTATTTACATCTGCTCAGCAAAGCTCAACAGAAGAGGACCGAAAAGGCAAGTGCGGCCAGGAGGTCCAGGGAAATAATGTGGTCTGTTGCTCTTCTGGACTCTCCACCTCCCCTATCCCGCTATCCCACGCCTTTCTAGAATCGTATTATTCAGCAGTCTTTTGAAATGGGAATGATAATTCTAACCTGATGCAGTAATTGAGGATTCGGAACCATTTGTTCCTTCTGTGCCATACCTGAAATAATGGTACAAACTTTCCCTCCATGTGGTGTTCGGGTGACTGTTGACATGTGCCAGCCAGCAGACTGATAGTGCCATTGGGAGTATGGTTCATTTTGAAACCTTATTAACGTAGGGCCATCTGGCTCCAAGTAGAAAATGAGACCCCTGGGGCATGCCTCCGGGACTGGGTAGCTGCAATACCATCTTGCCTCCAGGCCTGGAAAAGGGTTTTTCTTTATCTGTTCAGGGGATGTGGGCATCACTGGCTAGGCCAGTATTTATGGCCCATCCCTAATTGTCCTTGAGTAGGTGGTGGTGAGCTGCTTTCTTAAACCTTGGGGTGTAGGTACACCACAGAGCTGTTAGGAAGGGGGTTCCAGGATATTGACCCAGCGACAGTGAAGGAACAGTGATATCGTTTCAAGTCAGGATGGTGTGTGGCTTGAAGAGGAACTTGCAGGTGGTGGTGGTCCCATGCATCTGCTGCCCTTGTCCTTCTAGGTGACAGAGGTCGTGGGTTTGGAAGGTGCTGTCAAAGGACACATGGTGACTTGTTGCAGTGCATCTTGTAGATGGTACACATTGCTGCCACTGTGCGTCGGTAGTGGACGGAGTGAATGTTGAAGGTGGTGGATGGAGTATCAGTCAAGTGGGCTTCTTTATCCTGGATAGTGTCGAGCTTCTTGAGTGTTGTTATAGCTGCACGCGTCCAGGCAAGTGGAGAGTATTCCATTATACTTCTGACTTGTGCCTTGTAGATGGTGGACAGGCTTTGGGGAGACAGGAGGTGAGTTACATGCTGCAGAATTCCCAGCCTCTGCGCTGCTCTTATAGCCACAGCATTCATGTGGATGGTCCAGTTCAGTTTCTGGTCAATGGTCACCCCCAGGATGTTGATAGTGGAGGATTCAGAGATGGTAATGCCATTGAACGTCAAGGAGAGATGGTTAGATTCTCTCTTGTTTGAGATGGTCATTGTCTGGCACTTGTGTGGCACGAATGTTACTTGCCACTTATCAGCCCAAGCCTGGATGTTGTCCAGGTCTTGCTGTATCTGGACACGGGCTGCTTCAGTATCTGAGGAGTTGTGAATGATGCTGAACATTGTGCAATCATCAGCGAATATTCCCAGTTCTGACCTTTTGATGGAGGGAAGGTCATTGATGAAGCAGCTGAAGATGGTTTGGTCTATGACACTACCCTAAGGAACTCCTGCAGTGATGTCCTTGAACTGAGATGATTGAGCTCCAACAATCACAACCATCTTCCTTTGTGCTTGGTATGACTCCAACCAGCAGAGAGTTTTCCCCCGATTCCCATTGACTCCAGTTTTTCTCAGACTCCTTGATGGCATACCCGGTCAAATGCTGCGTTGGTGTCAAAGGCAGTCACTCTCACCTCACCTCTGGAGTTCAGCTCTTTTGTCCATGTTTGAACCAAGGCTGTAATGAGGTCAGGAGCTGAGTGGCCCTGGCGGAACCCAAACTGAGTGTCAGTGAGCAGTTCATTGCTGAGCAAGTGCTCATTGTTAGCACTGTCGATGATCCCTTCCATCACCTTGCTGATGATCGGGAGAAGACAGATAGGGCGGTAATTGGTTGGGTTGGACGTCCCGTTTTTAGTGATCAGGACATACCTGGAAAATTGTCCACAGTGCCGGGTAGGTGCCATTGTTGTAGAAACAGCTTGGCTAGGGGCACGGCTAGTTCTGGAGCACAAGTCTATTGCCAGAATGTTGTCAGGGCCCATAGTCTTGCAGTATCCAGTGCCTTCAGCCATTTCTGGATATCATGTGGAGTGAATCGGATTGTCTGAAGACTGGTATCTGTGATTCTGGGGACCTCAGGAGGAGGCCGAGATGAATCATCCACTCAGCACTTCTGGCTGAAAATTGTTGCAAATGCTTCATCCTTGTCCTTTGTACTGGTGTACTGGGCTCCCCCATATTTGAGGATGGGGATATTTGTGGATCCTCCTCCTCCTGTCAGTTGTTTAATTGTCCACCACTATTCACGACTGGATGAGGTAGACCTGCAGAGCTTAGACCTGATCCATTGGTTGTGGGATCGCTTAGCTCTGTCTATCGCATGCTGCCTCCGCTGTTTGGCATGCAAGTAGTCCTGTGTTGTAGCTTCACCAAGCTGACAACTCATTTTGATGTATGCCTGGTGCTGCTCCTGGCATGCCTTCCTGCAGTCTTCCCTGAACTTGGTTGGTCTCCTGGCTCGATGGTAATGGTGGAGTGGGGAGATATGCCGGACCATGAGTTTACAGATTGTGGTTGAATTCAATTCTGCTGCTGTTCATGGCCCACAGCGTCTCATTGATGCCCAGTTTTGAGTGGTAGGTTGTGGGTTGGGGTGGGGAGGAAGGGGTGATGAACACGGGCTTATTCTTGTGCGGTGGGGGGTGGGGGGGGGTTGATGGTGGTGGCGTGGGGTGAAAGAATCCCGTGTGACAGTGGTCCAGAATATTATTCCATTCCTTCTGGTCCCATAAGAAAGTACTTATTTTAGGACTTGCCTTCGACTGGACCACCAGCGTGACCAGTGCACCATTCGCCTAAAATTGTACCAACTCTATTGATGTTATTGGACCCTGATTTGCTGTGCACCTTTTCAAGTGTCCACCTAGGTCACCGATCCCAAGGGCACTGGCAGAATGATGACTGCCACAACAATTTGTGGAAGGGAGGTCATTACATTCTTCCCCATGATTGCAGGGACATTATCACCTTGTTTTCCCACAGAGCGAAACTTCCAACTCTCCCCCCAATAGTAGCTGATGGTAAGTGCATTCAAGACTAAAAGCAAAATCATTTTATTTTGCCAGCAAAAATATACTTGTTAAAAAGAATACAGCAGTCAATTGTCAATTTATTGATGAGACGCTCACAACTGCTGAACAGCACATTCCTTGTTCCTGCAATTGAAGACATACAGTTGCAGTGATTTAATTCCGTTCTGTAACATGACCCTTAACAAGTTTTTCCACTAAAAAGTACATGGGCCAATGTCTGCCTTTATCCACATAGCAATAGAAGTGTGTGTACTGTTGCCAGCTGTGTCTATGCTTAAATTAAACTGGCAGCTCTAATAAAGTTAAACCACATTCCCAAAGATTGCATTTTTGGTATGAAATATTACTTTTTTCAACACATATAGAAACAATTAATAATGTTTGTTTTTCTTGTAAGCAATAATTAAAACAAGTAGTTTAAGTTCTCAAAGAAGTCTGAAATGTTTCAAAGATGTGTAGTTTCATTTTGTGTTATTTTACGTGTTAGTACAAAGATGAAGGTAAGGTATTTTCATAGAAATCATAGAGATTTTCAGCATAGAAGGAGGCCATTCGGCCCATTTCCACACCAGCTGACAAGGAGCCATCCAGTCTAATCGCACTTACCAGCTCTTGGTCCATAGCCTTTTAGGTTACGGCACTTCAAGTGCGTATCCAAGTACTTTTGAAATGTTATAAGGGTTTCTGGCTCTACCACCCTTTCAGGCAATGAGTTACAGATCTCCAACACCCAATGGATGAAAAAATGTCCCTTTGAATCCCCTCTAAACCTCCTACCTGCTGCCCTAAATCTATGCCACCTGATTATGGCCCTCTCAACCAAAGGGAATAGAGCCTTTCTATCCACTTAATCTAGACCCCTCATAATTTTATGCACTTCAGTTTGGTCTCCCTTCAGCCTCCTCTGTTCCAATTTTTAAAAAAGTAGTAACCCACAATGAAAAATGTGTTGCATTTCTCTTTCGCGAGAATTAATGTAATAACAGAGAGAATAGATAGAAGCAAATTATATGTTGAGACTGTGGATTGCCATCTCATCTGAAGCTCAACTTTCAAGCAGTTCAAAAGCAGGCATGACACCATTTTGTGTAATCCACTATCATGGCGGGCGTACAGGTTGGCAATGACAGTTGGATTCATTGCCATCAAAGTAAGTCTGGTTATTTTTACTTCTAAATATTAGTCATAGTGGTTAAGCGGAATGCATTCGACCATCTGTTTTTTATAACTTTTTTTGTAGATTTCCATCCAATTTCCCTAGTAAAGTATAATCTAATCTTTGGCAGTCAAGCAATGGGCTCATATCCAGTTCTTAGTTGCCTGGTTGTGCCTGATGTTCCAGTAGCAACAGTCAGTTGAGTTGTTGGTAGTCTACTGAAGACTATTTTCCCCAAACATGCATTAAGCTCAATATTCTAATTTTAGATGATCTAACACTGAATATGAACAGCCATTCCTGGTTGAGAATTTAGTTAGATGTCATTTGTAAGATCAATTAATTCAGAATCGTAACAAACTTACATTTATTTGTTCTTAGTAATTTCTTTCCTCCCTCCACATTCTCATTATTTTCCTCCTCTTTGTTAAATTTCCCATATCACAGGTAATTTCCTGTCCCAGCCCTCTATAATACATTAACCTTCATGAATGGCGGGCTGCTGCCGGACCCATATTCCAGCACACCCCGCCCCACCACGAAGCCCGACGTTGTGGACTTGGTAAAATCCAACCTAAAGTGTGGTAGAAGTTGAAAACTCTCTTCCTCAAATGGCAATTGATACTAGATTAATTGTTCATTTTAATCTGAGATTGCTAGATTTTTGTTTGCCAAAGGTATTAAGGGTGGGTATATGGAGGCAGATCAGCCATGATGCCATTGAAGCGTGGAACAGGTTTGAAGGGGTAAATGGCTTCTCCTGTTCTTATATTCTTATATCCTAATAGGCTTCAATTTCTCCACATTTCTTTAGAGTACATTGATTTTCAAGCTTGTAAGTCCTGCCACAGAAATAGTCCCAAACCGATTAAGGCTTTTCCCAACATCAAAATCATTACTGTTGCATAAATGTAGTACCATTTTACAAATCACTTTTCACTTCATATATCAAGAAACACATGATGAATTTTGCTATATTTTTATTCTTATCCAAATTTTCCTGCAATAAATGGCAAAGGCCTGACAAAGGCTTGTAGAAATTTACCACAATGTCAGACTGCATCTAAACTTTCCAAGATGATTGACAGGGGTGTCTGAGCAGCTCCAGAGTGGTTTTCCAAACAATGGTCATGAGCACAGATTCCAGATGTTCCATCTTAACTGTAAGTTTGCCAGTTTCCAGCCTCATGGCTAATTGAATGTTATCTTTGGCTAAAGCTTCCAGTATGTAATTCGAGAACAAGGCAGTGGAAGCTCCTGCTTGAGCAAGCCATCTTATTGCAGAGAAGATTTCACTACATTAACTTGATTTGGGAGGTGTTTCAACAGTTCATCTAATTAATGAATTGAACCAGAGATAAAATGTACACAACCTTCAAAGGAATGCAAGAACACAACTCAAATGCAATAATGTGCAACACATTACAGGGCTGATTTAGTGAGATTGCCACCAGTCCTGACGACGCACCCGGAAATGGGCACCGTTCCTGTCTGTCATGTGGGTGGCTGCTCCACTGTGCATAATTCTGCACAATGGAGGCAAAGGGTCCCCAAAACACATGGTGGGGGCAGGAGGCGAGGTGTCAAATTCAGCATTAGATGACTCTGGAGCAGGTGCTGACACCATATTTAAAGCCCTGTCAGCCCTGTTTGAATTACTTCCTTGCATTCACTTGCTGCTAGCTGCTCAAAACTGTGACCTGTTCTGCATTGACACTGAACACCCCCCCAGCCCATCAAGGCAGACCCCAAAGGATGGCCAAGATAAGACTAAGGGTGGCCCCAAGGTTTAGTGATGCCTCCCTCCAGATTCTCCTCCAGGCTGCAAGGGAAAGGTGGGACATTCTCTTCCCCAGTGATGGCAAGAAGAGGTCCTCCCACCTGACCAAGCAAGACTGGGTGGAGATTGCTGAGGAGGTCAGTAACCATGGGGTCACCCCCACCCACCCCATCCCCGGAACTGGGTACAATGCCACAAGAAGGTCAATGACTTCCTGCATTCTGCCAAAGTGGGTGCTCTGGACCTCTCTTTTCTTTTTAGTGATTGCAAGCGCTACGCAGGAAGAAGTAGGACATGGGGAAGGAGGCATTACAATGGCAATGGAAGAGGGGGTAAGGCATCACCTCATCCTGACAGATGCCTGGCTGCATCTCAGCCACAGGCCACCTTTTTTCACAGCTCATCCATCTTAACTCCCCTGAAAGCGGATATGTGAAAGCCCAGTAGGGTACTCGGGACTGACACTAGCAAAGCTGTCATGTTGATCACTCTGCGAAGTATGACTATCTCCATCTTTCCTCTTGCAGGGCAAGAGGGCCCAAAACAGAAGGGAGACACCCTGAACAGGCGCAGGCATACTGGAACTTCAGCCTCTCAGCACAACCAAGGAAGTGGTGTTGGAATTGACAGGAACATGGCAACCACACTATATCAAATGGACAGACTGGAGTCTCCATGCAAGAGAGTGAGAATTGTCTTCCATCGACATACAGATGAATTCTGGAACCCCAGATCACGTATGGTTGGGTATAATGAGATCTTCCATGTTTGTGTTCTCTCATGCAGCTTAGCCGCTGCAGGAGACTCAATCAGAAGGGTAACAGCCATCCATTTCTGTGGAGGAGCACTCAGAGGTTGCGCTGTCCCATGACCCTCCTGTACCTTCCACCAGTGCAGATACTTTCACCTTGGTGGGTCACCACTTGGCTGGAGAATCAGTGTCACATGCTGGTGAGAGCACCACATATGTGCCCGAGCAGCTGGCTGAGGCTGACACAGCCAAGGCCACTGACAGTCAGAGGACTGTGGGTGTCCAGGCCCATGCTGAGCCCCAGGATGATGATGAGTCTCTGGTGTCGACAGCACAGGGCATGCTGGGGTTTCAGAGAGAGGTAAGGAAACATCTGGTTGAGATGCCAGAGGCCATGTGCAACCATGAGCGGATGATGGAGGACTCCATCCCTGCCATGAGTGTTGCCATGTCTCAGGCATGTGAGCACATGGCTTCATTCCTCAAGAGGTTGGTGACCCTCATGGAGAGCCAGATCCCACAGATGCATACAGACCTGCACACCATCACCTTGGCCAAGAGCTCGATGCAGCGGTGGCAAGGCGAGAGAAGAATGAGGCCCCTGGAGTCTTCTCCAGCTCCTCGTCCTTCTCTGGTGAGCAGGGAAGTTCAAGTGAGCCTTGAAAGGGAGGAGGAGAGGCTGACCTCCACAGGTGGGAGCTCCCCTCAGGGCGCTCTGAGTGTGGACACCAGCTCCTCAGTCCCACTGTTAGTGAGCCCAGCTCCAGCAGTCATGATACCTGAGGATAGTCCTGCACCAGTGCAGGAAACCCTCAGGCAGTTGGGCCCCTCCAGGCCTCAGGCAGCCAGAGGATGGACATCAAAGTCATCCCAGGCCAAGGGACAGCCTGATCAGCAGCCTGCCTCCAGCACCGCTGCTAGCGTGGAGTTCACATCTCATAAACGTACTCGCAAACGTATAAAGAAAAATACCTAGACACACTTGGTTGTTCACGGGTGTTTGATGTCTGACACATGACACTTAACATAAAGCTCTTTTGCTCAAGCCACAAATTGTATGTATACAAGTGATTATTCTATCATGCCTTAATTGTGAGCTGCTGACTTCACTGTTTCCCCCTTAGTGGATGCCAATGTAAGCTCAGCCCTCATTTAAATATGACTTCCCATGGGCACTAGTGCGTGTCTCAGCTGGGCACTAGGCACGGAACACAAATGACAAGGAGGTGACAGACTATATGCATTAAGGTGGTGGTATAGTGGTACTGTAACTGAACTAGTAGCCCAGAGGCCCAGGTTAGTGCTCTGGGTATATGGGTTCGAATCCCACCACAGCAGATGGTGACATTTGAATTCAATTAATAAACCTGGAATTTAAAAAACAGCTAGTCTAATGGAGACCATGAAACCATTGTTGATTGTTGTAAAAATCCATCTGGTTCACAAATGACCTTTAGGGAAGGAAATCTGCCATCTTTATCAGGTCTGGCCTACATGTGACTCCAGATCCACAGCAATGTGGTTGACTCTGAAATACCCTCTGAGATGGCACTGCAAGCCACTCAGTTCAAGGACAATTTGGGATGGGCAATAAATGCTGGCCTAGCAAGTGATACCCCTGTCCCATGAACGAATAAAAAAAAGATGAATCTTTAATGATTTCTTTGTGAGTGGACATCAGGAGGCTGGACACAGGTGATTATGAGGTTGTGTTTTGCCTCCTTGGCATGTCGCTCAGTCTACTTGGCCTCTGGTGCAAGGGCTTCAACATCCAGTGTTGCTTGCTCCTCTCCTTACTCTGCATCTGTGGAGGAGTGTAGTTCAGGCATCTCATTGTCATGCAAGGCTTCCCCCTCTGCAGTGCTAGATTGTGCAGAGCGCAGAAGACCACCGCAATACTTGCTGGGGCATATTGCAGGGCTCTACCAGATCGACTGAGGCAGCCAAACCTCATCTTCAGCAGCCCAATAGCCTGTCAATGGTTGCTTGGGTGGAGCCGTGGCAATTGTTGTATCTCTCCTCCACTGCAGTGTGAGGGTTCCTCACAGACGTCAGTAGCCAAGTCTTCAATGGGTGGCCTTTGTCCCTGAGGATCCATCCCTGAAGGCGAGAGAGGGGGCCTGGAAAGCTGTGGAACCTGGGACTGTTGAAGTATGTAGGCATTGTGGCTGCTTCCTGGGAAGCGGGCACACACCTGCAGGAAACGCTTACGATGGTCACAGACCAGTTGAATATTGATGGAATGAAGGCCCTTCCTGTTGATGAAGGTGGCCGGCTGGGCCATTGGAGCCTTGATGACCACACGCGTGCAGTCTATTGCAGATTGTACCCCTGGAAATTCAGCAATGGCCCCGAATCTGATGGCCCTCTTGGCCTGACTGTCAGGCTCCATCCAGTAGTGCACATAGTCGCCAGTCCTCTTGAACAGGGCATTGGTTCCCTCCTTGATGCAGCAGTGGGCTACTATCTGTGAGACCCCACACATGTTCTTGGTGGATTCTTGGAATGATCCAGATGTGTAAAAGGTCGGTGCCACTGTGACCACAGGCGTAGGGTGACCCCCAAATCCCATAGGTTGCAACTTGTCCTGCAGCAGGGTGGATAAGTCAGTGATGGCTTCCCCAGAGAGCAGTCTTTGCTGACAATGCTTCTCGGACATTTGGAGGTAACTGATCCGAGTACGGTACACTCTTTGGCACAGGTGGTCCCTTCTTGGCATGACCGGCTCTTGTTGTGGAGCTTCACGGGCAGGCACAGCTGCCTCTTGGCCCTCCCTCCATCGGAGGCACCGCAACACGCCACGGGGGTTCAAAAAGGCAGCATGGATCAGACCTATGCCAGGGGACCCATGGGCCTACAGAGCGCTGACGATGCAGAGATGGTCCTGCCTTGGCAACTGAGATTTTCCTACTTCTCCCGGCTGATTCTTTAATGGCCCTTAGTGTTGACCCTTGCTGATAGCCAACCCTCTCATCCAACTGTATTGACAAACACACATCTCAGCCAACAGCTTGTCCACCAGATACAGCCACTCAAACACAAGTCCCGAGACGCAGACCCCTCCACCCCTTACAGAGCCTCCGGGAACCCCCCTTGCAGAATGCACAGGACTACAGTCTGAAAATGGCCGTTGCAACCCCCTCTCCCCCTATGCAGTGCTGTTCATGGCTGCCTCCCATTCGCAGCACTGAAGCCTTGCCTCGGTGCCGCCAGCTTTCAACGGTTGTAAACCTAAAGGCACCTGAGTGCTTCCTGCCATCCACTTAATCCCAAGCCCCCATTAAATCACAATGAATTGTATGCTAATGTATTGGATGTAAGAGTTCTACAATTTAAAATATATTCCCGTCGTGTCGGGGTGTCAATGCTGCCTTGGTGCTTTCCCGCTACTGACTAAATCCAGGACCGCGTCACCCGAACAGCACTGTGGGTGTACCTACCCCACATGGACTGCAGCGGTTCAAGAAGGCAGCTCACCATCACCTTCTCAAGGGCAATTAGGGATGGGCAATAAATTCTGGCCCAGCCAGCGATGCCCACATCCCATGAATGAATAAAAACAAAACGTGCCAGTTATCCGGACGGACGCTTCCAACGCAATTCGCTGTGCCTCACACGTCACCATTCCTGCTTCAAACGGCCGCACAAAATTCTGCTCGACTTCTCTGAACTCAATATATGTGCAGAGTCTGGGACACAGCCTGTAAGCAGATTGAACTTTCACATTCTCCAGCATATTTTACAGCCATATTGTGTGAATTATCATAGCTCTGGCCGTGGCAATCATTTGCATCTGTGCCACCCTCTCACTGAAAGAACGCTTGGGAACCATGAGCTTGGAACTGAATAAACTTCTGAAAGTATTCAACTTTGGTATTCGTTTACCTGACAATGAAAGTCTACTGGTCCACATGAGATGCATTCGCAGCAATTGACTTCTTTGCCTTCTTTTAGCTGCTCATTGATAATGAATATGACTGTTTAATGTATTAATACATTAATGATTATTATTAATATTAATCATTAATACAATGAATTTGTAGCAGATTGTTCAACAAAAATAAGAAGTGATGACAGCAATATTCAACATCACTGCTTGAGCATATAGAACTCGTCCAATTTTCACCTCATTAAATTAAATAGGGACAATTTTCATCTTCATCGTCTGGGTGGTTATCTGCACCTTATAGAATCTGACAGCTTTTTGATCCATTGCTTTCAAAGGAACACAAATAGGGCAGATTCTACAATTGGTGGGGCATCCGCTCTGCTCAGGTGACGAAGATAAATGACAGCTGTCACCTTCCCAATTGTTGCTAACTTTCATAATAGAATCAGCTAAGTAAATTCCAAAAAACTGAGTATCTTTAGCAAAGCCAATCATTTTTCTTCTTATTTCAAAATGTAAATCTGCACTCTCCCAGAGGTCATGCCATTGCAATGGCAAGTTTCAGATAGTTTCTCAAATATTTTCATTTATTTGTGATTTGAATTTTAACTTGACCAGTTGTTCTCATTCTAGAAATTCAGAAAATCGTAACTGATAAATATTTGAGGATATACATCAGTTTGCTTCAAGTCATTCCCTCATTCTGACCAAATGCAGGATGAGTGAAAGTAGGATTCTTGCTGGAAAAGCGACTGTATGTAAACTGCAGCCAGTTGTGTGGTAACTAATTGGCCAAAAACTTGGGTTCACTCTCTGATTGGATAGCTTAAGAACGAGCAAGTGCTCAGACAAATAATACTTCCATTCATAATCCTGATGCACGGATCACGAAAAATCTCCAGTTCTGGTCAAAAGTTTGGTGAGTTCTAAATTTTATCCAAATTATTTCCTCAAAGTCTACTTTGACTCAGTGAGGAAAGATTTCCTTTGTGTGCTATATATAACAAAATAGTTTTAGATGGGTTTATAATTTCATTGCAATTATAGACTGATAACATAACGTTGGGTCCCTAGGCACATGGGCCTTGTGGTTTACAATGTGGCCTAGGCACCCAGTGCACTCCAATGCAGATGTATTGTGCAAAGGGGTCGGTAGACAATGCATAACATGCTCATTAGGCCCTCAACTTTACAAGGAATTACATGGGAGCACTTTAATCCCCCAAAATAAGTGGGTTTGGGTCAGGTAGAATATTAAAAATCTTGAATCCCAATCCTAACCCTAACCCACCTCTGATCTCCCCCCCACCTCCCCCCCCCCCCCCGCATTCAACCCTTCCAATCTCCTCTATAAGGCCTCTGATTTCCACAAGGTCTCTGATATCCCCTGACCCGGGCCTCCGAAATGCCTCCAGCCCCCGATCTCCCCCAACTCCGACCTCCCCAATCTTCCCTGGCTCCAGACTTTAATCATCCCCCCCACTTTGCCCATCTTCCCGATCATCCCTGACTTCAGAATCTGATCTTCTTACCCCAACTGCCAGTGCCTCTATATCCTTTTTATCATATCAAGGCCAGAATTGTGCACAGTACTCTAACTGTGGTCGAACCAAGGTTCGACATCAATGTAAGTGAGGTTGGCGCTGAAGGGGAGATGGATTATTTTAAGAAACAGAATCCTGCCCACCACTGCCAGGCATCCCTTGCACCAGTGCCTCTTTGTCTGGTGACTATCACATCTCCCTTCCCCATGCTGGAAAAGAGCTTGATGTACAATGAACAACCAGCAGCCTTTCAGTGGCCGCTGCCACTGCCTAATAATCCAGTCCTAGCACTCCTTGCCCATTATGAGAGATGTGTCTGGGCTGACTACACTTAATGAGGCAAGGTCAGCTGTTTAGTTCTCTGATGCACATAGTGCCGGCACGAATGACCATATTCTCAGTTCATTACAACACATCTTTCCTTTGTGTATTCCTATACTGTAGTGAATTTATTTCTTCACTACTGTTTCAACTAGATCCGATCTCGAGATATCCCATTGCCCCAGCACGGCTCCCAAGATAGAGGGTCGTATTTTGATCCAGCAACTAAGTTTTGCTTGTTTCTTTTTTCACTTGAATTCTTTTAAAAGCTTTTGTTCACACCAGTCATTCTGATGAAACAGTTTCAAATCAGACAATTATGTTAATGTTAAATCTAAGAAAGAGCTCATCAAGAAATCAGACAGCAAATTAAATGGAAGCTAGATAAGTATATGAAGGAGAAAGGAAAAGGATATGTTGATAGGGTGAGATGAAGTCAGGTGGGAGGAGGCTCGTTTGGAGCATAAACACCAGCACAGACTGTTAGGGCCGAACCTGTGCTGTAAATTCAGTGTAAAATGAAGTGATAGATAGGAACAGCGGTAGACTATTGAACCCCTCAAATCTGTTCCACCATTCAATTAGATCATGGCTGATCTGTATTGTAACTCTCTATCTGCCTTGGTTCTGTAGTACTGGAGAGTGGCCAGGTTGCCTTGCTGCAGGTCATCAAAGAGCCATTTAAATCATATTGCAATTGCAGTTACATGAAAAAAAACAATAAAATGAAGACAAAGGAAAAATTGATGCAGGATAAAACCTTTTAGCATCACTTTCTTCAATCTTACATGATGGAAGTGTATTTAAAATGGCTTACCTTGAATATTTTTCTCAACCTCCGTTAACACATCACATAAAGAGAATCTGTGTGGTGCAGTATCGGTAGCTGGGTGATAACCATGCTGAGTGTTTAAATATTTATTTCCTTTTACAGTATTGACGCAGTCTGTTGCAGTACATATATTCATCTCTGAGTTGGTTTATTGTAGGAAAAATGCCACAAATAAGCAGCACTTAAAACAAATATTGCAAGGTACACATCAGGCTATTATCAGAAAGAATGACATTAATGCATGACTGGCTGACTGAGAGAGACAACAGCAAAGTCATCGGTAAAGTAAATCTTTAAACTCTTATATTCGGTCTTCAAGTTGAAAATTCATATTTTTGGTGGGAATTCCGCCCAGTGGCTGAAATTTTCTGGGCCCTTTAGGGACTGGCTGGGAGGCGGGAAAGTTGGCAAAATAGCGCAGGAAGGCACCGGGATGTGCCCAATGTCTTTCCGCCGCCGTGCCACTTTGCCAGCAGCAGAAAAGTTGGTAGCTTGGACACCTGCTGGGAGGCCAATTAAGCCACTTATTGGTCCAATTAAGGGTCACTTCCAGCCTCCACTGGCATTTAGCATGCATTTGGAGGGCCCGCTATCCTATGGGGAGACCCCTGGGTGAAGCCTGGTGGCCTCCCATTGGGCTTTGGAGGGGGAAATAGCTCTCCCTATGGGCACTCCATGTCCCACAGAGGGGCCCTCTGATGGCAATGGCTGCCCTCACAGCAATAGCACCGCCAGTGCTCTGTGTGCCACCCCGCCCCGCCACTGATTGCTGGGATCTGCCTGCTTGGCCCCAGCATTCCCCTACCCCACTTACCTACCTTTGAGGGCGCCTGACCATTAAGTTGTCCTCTCCCTGCAGCTGCAGCCTCAGCAATGGCCTTAGCTAGTGGTGGTGTTACCAGGTGCTGCCAGGCCTCTGATTAGGCTGGCAGCACTTGGGAGCAGGCTGCCGTCCTTAATTGGATGGTGGCCCCAGTGGCAGCCACTTAATTATCTGTTGCCCCCAAAATGCCAACCCGGGTCTTGCTGCCCACCGAAGCAGGGTCGCCTCTCACTTTCGGTCCCTGTGGCGGGATTTCAGCTGTCTCCATAAAATTCAGCCTAGTCATCCAGCTGGGTGGGGCTGCTTTCAGCTGGTTCCATTCTTATCTATCTAATCATAGTTAGAGAATCACCTGCAATGGTTTCTCTTCCTGCTCCTGCACTGTTACCTCTGATGTCCCCAAGGATCTCTCCTTGGCCGCTTCTATTTCTCATCTACCTGCGTCGCTCAGCAACACCGTCCGAAAACACAGCATCAGTTTTCACATGTACCACTGACACCACCCAGCTCTACGACACCACCACCTCTCCCGTCCATTCCAATGTCACTAAATTGTCCGACTGCTTGTCCGACATCCAGTACTGATGAGCAGAAAATTCCTCCAATTAAATATTGGGAAGACAGGAGCCATTGGCTCCATCCCTCTCCCTGGCAACTGTCTGAGTCGGAACAAAGCTGTTCTCAACCTTGGTGTCATCTCTGATCCTGAGATGAGCTTCTGACCACATATCTGTGCCATCACTAAGACCACCAATTTCCACAATGGCAACATTGACCAACTCCACTTCTATCTTAGCTCTGCTGCTGAAACCCTCATCCACCTTTATTACTTCTAGATTAGACTATTCCAATGCACACCTGCTGATGTCCTAACTCTGATCACCCATCACCACCAGGCTTGCTGACCTGCATTGGCTCCCACTTAAGCAATGCCTCGATTTTAAAATTCTTGCCCTTGTTTTCAAATCCCTCCATGGTCTTGCCACTCCCTATCTCTGTAATCTCCTTCAGGCCTACAACCCTCCAAGATATCTGCACTCCTCCAATTCTGGCCTCTTTGAGCATCACTGATTTTAATTGCAAGTTGTTGTTGTTGTTGGATTCTTTTTTGTTGAAATCTCGGTGTGTGCTTTTCCTCTTGGGTTAGAGTATGTGAGATGTAGGAGGAGTTTATTAACACTGTGGCCTAATTGGATTCAGATGAGGCATTGCACATTTTTCTACAATATATTAAATACAGTGGGGATGATTTTGAGGCATCCCAGCCACTGGTGACGGGACAGCGTCACTCTGAAAATGCAGGCCTATGATTTACAGCCCCATTTAATACAATAGTGCAGATAATCCTATGTAACTCAGCTCCTGACTCCCCAATGCCTGTCCACCATCTACAAGGCACAAGTCAGGAGTGTGATGGAATACTCTCCACTTGCCTGGATGGGTGCAGCTCCAACAATACTCAAGAAGCTTGACACCATCCAGGACAAAGCAGCCTACTTGATTAGCACCCCATTCACATACATTCACTCCCTCCACCATTAATGCAAAGTGGCAGCAGTGTGTACCATCGACAAAATGCACTGCAGCAACGCACCAAGTCTCCTTCGATTGCACTTTCCAAACCTGTGATCTCTACCACCTAGAAGGACAAGGGCAGCAGATGCATGGGAACACCACCATCTGCAAGTTCTCCTCCAAGCCATACACCATCCTGACTTGGAACTACATCGCGATTCCTTCACTGTTGCTGGTTCAAAATCCTGGAACTCTCTTCCTAACAGCAGTGTGGGTGTACCCCACAAGGACTGCAGCAGTTCAAGAAGGCAAGTCACCACCACCTTCTCAAGGGCAATTAGGGTGGGCAATAAATGCTGTCCTACCCAGCAATGCCCACATCCCATGAACAAATTAAAAACAATGACATACATACCATCCTGACTTCTGGATTACCTGGCAATATGGCAGGTGGGCTGCCTGTGCACATGTTTTCTTCCTACAGTCAGTATGTTGATAATATTTGTGCCTCAAACTGGACCAGCACTGCCAGCACTATTGGGCGATCTGCTCTGAAACCACACTTGAAGAAAAATTTACCGCTGAGTGTGTCTCATTGAAAATTCACTGTAAGTAACAGCAGTACCTATTATTCCTGTAGGTGGCACTGTGTTAGGTGTGGTCAATGTCAAAGATGTCATACTTCCCTGTTACAGACTGAATCACGCTGCAGCTTCTGTGTTATAGTGAAAGTAGATCACCCTGTGATTGTCTAACCGAGCCACTGGGTGCCCACAAATCACTCAGAGAGCTTTCTGAAAAACAGTTAACTGCCATTTTTCTTCAATAACTAACATTTCTATTGCCTACAATAAGGAAATAAAAATTTAACATGCAAAATGCTACAGATTTCACAATAACATGATTTCATTTATCCACGGCATTGTCATTTCTGTTTTTTAGTGCCTTCACTAAATTTTTTACTTGAAGGCCTCAATCAGGAGATTAGAGAAGCATGTGGCATGGGTAATACAGTAATCATGGTGACCTCAATCTGCATATACACTGGTTAAACCTAATGACTACTAACGTTGTGGAGGACAAGTTTCTGGTGTGTGCTCAGGATGGTTTTCTGGAGCAGTATGTTGAGGAACTGACTAGAGAACAGGCTATTTTATATCTAGTATTATATAATGAGAAAGGGTTAATTTATAATCTGTTGCAAAAGAACCCTTAGGGATGAGTGACCATAATATGATAGAATTTTACATTATGTTTGAAAGTGAGGTAGTTCAATCTGAAGCCAGGATGTTACATTTGAACAAAGAAAATTATGAAGGTATGAGGGGCAAATTGGCTGAGGTGGATTGGGAAAATACATTAAAAGGTATGACAGTACACAGGCAATGGATAGTCTTTAAAGAAATATTACATAGCTGAGAGCAACTATACATTCCTTCCAGGTACGAAATCCCCAAAAGTAAAGGCAGTCGACCGTGGATATCAAAGGAAGTTAAGGATTGTATAAGAATAAAAGAAAGGGCCTATAAAGTTGCCAGAAATAGTAGTAAACCTGAGGATTGAGAGGATTTTAGAATACAGCAAAGGAGGACAAAGAAACGGAAAAAGGGAGAATAGAATATGTAAGCGAGCAAAAACATATAAAAATGGACTGTAAAAGCTTCTACATGTATGTAAAAAGGAAATGTTTGGCTAAGGCAAATGTGGGTCCAGTACAGGCAGAGTCAGGAGAATTTATAATGGGGAATGGAGAAATGGCAAAGAAGCTAAATGTTACTTTGTGTCTGTCTTCACTGAGGAAGATACAAGAAATTTCCCAGAATTAGTGATCCAAGGGATGAGAGGGAATGAGGAATTGAAGGAAAGTAGTATTAGTAAGAAGGTTGTATTGGTGAAATAAATGGGGCTGAAGGTTGATAAGTCCCCAGGACCTGATATTCTACAGCGGAGTGTTAAAAGAGGTAGCTATGGAGATAGTGAATGCATTGGAGATTATCTTCCAAAATTCTATAGATTTTGGAGCAGTTCCTGCCAATTGGAAGGTCGCAAATGTCACCCCACTATTTAAGAAGGGAGGGAAAGAAAAAACATGGAATTACAGACCTGTTAGCCTTACATCAGTCATTGGGAAAATGCTAGAATCTATTCTAAAGGATGTGATAAATGGACACTTGGATAAGAATGGCCTGATTGGGCATAGTCAACAAGGATTTATGAATGGGAAATAATGTTTGTTGAACCTGTTGGAGTTTCTCGAGGATGTCACTAACAGAATTGATAAAGTTGGATGTGGTATACTTGGATTTTCAGAAGGCTTTTGATAAAGACCCCCACAGAAGGTTGGTTAGCAAAAATAAAGCACAAAGGATAGGAGGTAATATACTGGCATGGATTAAGGATTGGCTAACAGGCAGAAAGCAGAGAGTAGGAATAAACGGGTCATTCTTGCATTGGCAGGCTGTGATTAGTGGTGTACCACAGGGATAAGTGCTTGGGCTTCAGCTGTTCACATCAATGATTTGGATGTGGGGACCAAATGTAGTATTTCCAAGTTCGCGGATGACACAAAACTAGGTGGGAATGTGTGTTGTGGGGAAGATGCAAAGTGGCTTCAAGGGGATTTGAACAGACTTAGTGAATGGGCAAGAATGTGGTAGATGGAATATAATGTGGGAAAATGTGAGGTTATCCACTTTGGTAGGAGGAATAGATATGCAGAGTATTTCTTAAATGGTAAGAGATTAGAAAGTGTAGATGTGCAAAGGGACCTGGGTGTTCTTGTTAATAAGTCACTGAAAGCTAACATGCACATGCAGCAAGAAATTAGAAAGGCTTATGGTATGTTAGCCTTTATCGCAAGATGATTTGAGTACAGGAGTAGTGAAGTCTTGCTTCAATTGTAAAGAACCTTGATTAGAATGTACCTGGAGTACAGTGTGAAGTTTTGGTCCCCTTACCATAGGAAGGATATTATTGCCACAGAGGGAGTGCAACAAAGGTTCACCAGACCTGTTCCTGAGATGGCAGGACTGTCCTATGAAGAGAGATTGGGGAAACTGGGCTTATATTCTCTAGAGTTTTGAAGAATGAGAAGTGATCTCATTGAAACCTACAAAATACTTAAAGGGATAGACAGTGTAGATGCAGCTAAGATGTTTCCCCTGGTTGGGTAGTCTAGAACTAGGGGACACAATTTCAAAATAAGGGAGAAGCCACTTAGGACAGAGATGAGGAGAAATTTCATTACTCAGAGGGTTGTGAATCTTTGGAATTCGCTACCCCAGGGAGCTGTGGAAGCTCATTGAGTATGTTTAAAGCAGAGATTGACAGATTTCTAAATACCAATGACATAAGGGGATATGTGGATAGTGTGGGAAAAAGGCATTGAAGTGAATGATCGGCCATGATCTTATTGAATGGCGGGGCAGGCTCGATTGGCTGAACGGTCTACTCCTGCTTAGTTTAGTGATACAGCACTGAAACAGGTCCTTCGGCCCACCGAGTCTGTGCCGACCATCAACCACCCATTTTATACTAATCCTACACTAATTCCATATTTCTACCACATCCCCACCTGTCCCTATATTTCTCTACCACCTACCTATACTAGGGGCAATTTATAAAGGCCAATTAACCTATCAACCAGCAAGTCTTTGGCATGTGGGAGGAAACCAGAGCACCCGGAGGAAACCCACGCAGACACAGGGAGAACTTGCAAACTCCACACAGGCAGTACCCAGAATTGAACCCGGGTCGCTAGAGCTGTGAGGCTGCGGTGCTAACCACTGCGCCACTGTGCCGCCCTGCTCCTACGTTCCTATGTACCTAATCTGTTCTAAATACCTGAGGTTGGAAATTATATTTTTGCCTCAATGTGTGACTCTGAGGTGAGTTTAGGTTAGATAGCTGAAGAAATGAAGATAAAATGATATGGAAACAAGATGGACACATGGAATTATGACCTCTTCTGATGTGGAGGACTTAATGGCCTGTTTCCCTGTCATAGGGCTGGATTTTATGGGTCCCCCTGAGGTTGATGCGGAGGCGGGGGGGTGGGGGGGCATAAAATCGCAATGGGTGGCAGGGGGAGGAGGCCACATTGCCATCCGGTTGCCAAGCGATTTTTCTGGTGGAGGGATAGGCCGACGATGGAATTCTGTCCAGAGGCCAATTGAGGCCCTTCAGTGGCCTATTAACAGCCCCTTCCCCCTGGACTGCATGCCCATCCCACCACCCTCCTCTCCAGGGCCTACCGGTCTGGCCCCGGCAACCAGGCCTCACTTACCTGAGGTCCAAGGCACCAGTGCCGGGCCTGGGTTCAAGACCTCTGCAGTACTGGCAGTGGCCACCACTCCTAGTGGCGCTGCAGATACTGCTAGGCTGCCGGCCCTTTGATTGGCTGGCAGCTCTTGGAGGCAGGATCCCCATATTTAAAGGAACAGAGATCCCAGCGCCAGAAACTTTGCCTCCAGAACAACGGAGGATCACGTGGGGGGAGTGCGAAAAGTCCGAGCCCTGTCTTTTTGACCCAGCGCCAGAAGTCCCGTCGCCTGCACAAGATCCCAGCCATCCTTTCTTTGCAATTCCAAAGATGCAATTTCCAGGATGCAATTCCGGGACGCATTAGTGCTGTTTAATCAGCTGTACTGTTGGATTCAGCTTTTGCTCAAAAGATTTCCAAAAAAACTCGAGGACAAATTACAAAATTTTTATGCCCTTAATTAAAATGTGCTACACTTTGTTTGTTTTAAAAAAAAGTTATTGGGCCAGATTTTGTGGGCATTGGTTGCGCTTGTCCATAGATTTTTATACACATTTGCAGTGGAAGTTCCTACCAACCAACTATCAAAAAGTGCCATGTCCTCTACAGGGCATCTGGGACGTGTGTGGACAGGGCAAGAAATGTGTATCTCCTTAACCAATCAGCTTGAAGACTAGTTAATGAGCAGTGCAGAGTCTGAATCAGGAGATAACAGTCAGAATAGTCAATTCAATGCCAAATCAAGTACTGCAAGTGAAAAAGAGAGGGAAGGAAAGATTGGATTAAGAGAGAGAGATAAAACAAACAGAAAGAAAAAGTTAAATAAAATTATTTCAATTCTTTAATTTTTTTTTAAATTTTCAACAATTACAATCTAAAGGAATGAGACTCCACATTCATTTGGAACTGATGAGATTATGGAATAATTTGGTAAAGTTGTTTAAAATTATGAAGGGATGGGACAGGGGAGATATAACCAGATTGGTTTACCTGGTTGATGGGTCTAGGGTATAGATTAAATACATTTAATATATAGGTCAGAGAGCAGGAGAAACTTTGTTACACAGGAAGTTCTTAACGAGTGGCTGTAGCAGAAACCATAGCTGGGAGGTTCCTCAGAGTTCGCCTGTTCCATCATTATAAATTGGCTGGAAATGCGGTGGAAACCTCACTTACTTGTGTAAATGGGATTTCCGATGCACTTCCAGCAAATATATGGTAACAAAGTAGGTCCATCTCCAAGAAACTTCCCAGCACATGTCAACATTAAGAATAGGCTAGATATGTGATTTAAGAAAAATTAAAGACTTCTGGCAATGAAGTAGACATATATAAGACCACTGCTCATGTGGAGAATAAACACCAATACAGATTGGTTGGGCTGAATGATCTGTATCTGTGCTACAATTTCTATGTAATTCAATGTAATGAACTGATTTATGAAATTCAATCATGAAAGCACCAGAAAAGTTCTCAGAATACTTTTTTTGTTAAAATGGCATTTGATGTATTCAGTCACTCTAAACCAGTGGTTCTGATGTTATCCTCTATATTGCATAAACATCCCTATTGTTATGCTCTGACTGACCGAAAGCAATGCTCCAGGAGGTCTATAAAAAAATGTTTAAATCTAATTTTTTAATTGAAAAAGGCAAAGAATGAGTTGGAAATTATAAGTAGTATCCTTAGCGAGGCCACAGCTGCTGAGTTTTTCTCTTGTCAAACCACTTGTGACAAATGAATTAAGGTTACTAATTATGTTTTTAAAATTTACAGTTCAGAAGCTAAACATAACTGTCTGACCATAAAATTCATTAAGAAACAAAAAAATTAAAATAATCCTGGAAGATCTCCATCAAATTCATGTATTGCTTCTAAATTAGTCAATGCATTCAAATTCATTAAAAATGTTTTTTATTAGGAAACTTTTGCTTCTACAGTTAAGAGCAGTTACTTTTTAACATTGATGAAGAACCAATGATTTATTCATTCTTTGCTAATGCTAAAAGTGAAAATAAAATTCACATTTTGCTGCTTGGGAGCATTTTAAAATAAATTTTGCATCAGGCGCAGTTATACTGATTAATTGGAAGTTTTTGTGTCTTGTTTCTATTGATCCTGAATGAGCACTTAAAAAATTCATATGGGCTTCCTCCATCTGATGGCTGTTCTGCATCTCTGTAATTGGTTGTGAACATAGAGTGGTGGGCAGCTTTTAAAGATCAGCAGGGTTACACAACTTGACAATGACAGCAAAGAAACACATTTTATCAATAATGCAGTGAAAAAGCTTCAAACTGTCATTCATGCTCAACTAATCCTTCTCATTCAGAAAATAAATTGCAAGTGATTCTATATCTGAAGAAAAAACTCCTTTGTGAACTAAGGAAATGTCTTGGGAAAAGTGTTTGGGAACACTGGATTTTGAAATGGACATGTCTAATTGCAAACCGACAGAACCAATCTGATCACATTTCTCAGGAAAAATCTTTGCCTCCATTTAGAAGGATGGTTAACATTATTGTTTGAACTCTCCCAATATACAAAATGACATCAGCTGTTATTCATCAACAGCCAACTGGCACTTCCAGCCAAAGTTTTTACTGATGATGAGGTCTGTCAAAATAGTTAAGCTGGTTTCAATTAGCAAAGTCTACATAGTTTTAAAATGCAGTCTGTATTCTGTTTTGAATGAAGATTACTGTGAAGATTAAATATGAGTACTACACTACTCAAATAGATACAGAACAGATTTTTTTTAAATGTCAGAGGACAATTTAAATCCTCCACGATGCATAGAGTTCATATCTGGATTAGGAAAAATCAAATGAATTTCAATCACCATATTATTCAATGTCTTTGTTTATGCATTTTGGGTACCATATTTGAAGTTGTGAATCTTGACTTTATCTCTTGGACAGCAATGAATATTCACAGGTCATTTGAAAGTGACAGAGAGAAATGTTGAATTATGTAACTTACTTATAGTGCTTAAATGCAAGAGAATGGCATTTTGAAACTTCCGTCTAAATTCTGCAACTGTGGTGAATAACTAAAAAAAGAGTCAAGTTTTAGGAACACTTGACACAGAGCTACAGCAATTAATAGCACATTTTCTTTGCTGGAGCAATCCTAAATTAATTCTGCTGCTCCACTCTCTCCCCATTACCATGCACCTTCCTTGACTTCAAATATTGATCCACTTTTCCCTGGAAAGATACAATGGTGAAAAGATCCCTGTGCCTGATCAGGCACATTGCCATCATCAAATTTCTAGACCAACGTTTTCTGTCTCAACTACAGCCTGTGGTAAATCATTCCATCCTCCAGTAACTCTCTGTGTAAAAAAGATTCTCCTAACTTTTTCATGAGAATTTTAAAGTGACAATCTTTTACCACTGACTCCTTAACCAGAAGTATAGTCTTTTCCTAAGATAAAAGTAAAATACTGCGGATGCCAGAAAGCTGAAATAAAAACAGAAAATGCTGGAAATACTCAGCAGGTCTGGCAGCATCTGTGGAGAGAGAAACAGAGTTAACATTTCAGATCTGTGACCTTTCATCAAGATGTCTCTCATCTTTCATCAAGATGAAAGGTCACAGACCTGAAGCATTAACTTCACTCTCCACAGATGCTGCCAGACCTGCTGAATATTTTCAGCACATTCTGTTTTTGTATAGATTTTCCCTACTCATCTTAACAAAACCCTTCATATTTTTAAAAAATCTGCATCTCCTCTTAACCTTTCATAGAAATAAACTCAGTGGGCTGAACTTTATTGGCGCGCCGCACATCGCGGCGGTGCACTTTGAACTCGGCCGCCTTAGGCATTGGAAGAGCTGCCACTGAGCCCCCGCGATATTTCGTGTGGGGGCTCATTTAAATGGAGAGGGTGGAGAGGCCCACCCCGATGATGTAAAGGGGCAGCCGCTCTGTCCTCGGCAATGACATCTGCGCCAGCACACAGGCGCTGCCGGCATTTTTTAAGGGCTTCAAGCCCTTAGCATAGATTTGAATTTTTAAAGGCTTAACACTGGCCATTTTATTTTAAAAAAATTAAAAGCTGGAGGTCCTTTCCCAACCCCCACAATTTTTTTTAATTGGCTGACATGAATAAAATCTAGTTCAGTCCCAACCCAAACTTTCCCAACCTCTTCACATTTGCCTCTCAATCCCTTCCCACCATTCCTACAGCTAATAAGAATTGTTTTTCCCATTCCCTCCCCCCACCGCCCTGATAATTTCAGTCCTCCCCCCTCCCCTCCAGTGTCTCGCTGCAGAACTCCGGAGTTTCGCAGGCGCGTGAATTGTGGCTGGCGGCTGTAAAATTGGCGTGGGATGGCTGCCGGGGCCAGGTAAGTTAATTAGCGTTTTGTTTTCATTCATTTAAATATTTAAATGAAGGCCCCGCCACTGAGCAGTGGGGGGGGGGGGGCCACACCAAGGTCCTGCCGTCACCGGTAAAATGCAGCGAGGCCTTCTCGGCATTGGGTTTCGAAGCGGGCCTCTCCTGGCAGAGTTTTCCAGGTACCCTGCCACAACTTCCAACATCACAGGCTGGTAAAATTCAGCCCAGTATCTCAAGTCTCTTCTCATAGATTTAATTTCCTATCCCTGGCATTCTGACTAATCGACACTGTACATTTGCAACAGCTTCAACATTCTTTCTATAATGGATAACCAGAAGCAGCACACAACACTATATGCAAGCCCTTCACAGAATCATAGAATCTTACAGCACAGAGGAAGATCAGTCAGCCATTGTGTCTGTGCCGCCTCTTTGATAGGGATGTTCAATTTAGTCCCACTCCCCAGCCTTTTCCCAGCAGCTTGCAAATTAGTCCTCTTCAAGTACACGTCCAGTTGCCTTTTGATCTCATTCAGGTAGTGCATTCCAGATCCTAGCAAACCTCTGTCGATGAAATTTCTCTTCATTTTTCCTACTAGCTCTTATGCCAGTTATATTAAATCTGTGTTTTCTGGTTACTGAACCACTTGCCAGAAGAAAAGTTTCTTCCAGCTTGCTCTGTCAAAACCCCTCATAATTTTAAATGCTTCTTTTAGGTCTCCATTTAACCTTCTCTACTCCAAGCAGAACAATCCCAGCTTGTACAATCCCTCCACATAACTGAAGATCCTTATCCTGGTATCACCCTGGTAAACATCCTCTCTATCCTCTCCAAGGGCCTGACATCCTTCCTAAAGGATGGTGCCCAGAATTATACATAATACTCTAGCTGAGGCTTAACCAGTGATTTGTAAAGGTTTCGCATGATTTCATTGTTTTTGCATTCACTGTCACTATTTACAAAGCCAAGCATTCCAAATGCTATCTGAACTGCCTTGTCAACATGTCCTGTCACCTTCAAAGATTTGTGAAAATACAGCACCAAGTCCTTCTCTCTTGCACTCCCTCAGTATAGTACCATTTAGATTATACTGCCACTCCATGTTATTCCTCCCAAAGTGCTTTACTTCACATTTATCTGCATGAATTTACATCTGCCATCTATCTGCCCATTTCCCCAGACTGTCTATGTTCCACTGAAGACTGTTACTATCCTGCTTACTATTTAATATACTGCCAAGCATTGGATCATCTGCAAGCTTCAAAACTGTATTCACTATACCCAAGTCCAGGTTATTTATATATAACAAGAAAAGCAATCATCCTTGGGCTCTTGGAAATTTGTTGTTACTTCTTGTAACCTGTGGAGTAGAAAATTTTTTGAAGGGGGTCAAGTTTCTGTAGAAGTGGAAAATCTAGTCAGAGCGTGCAGGATGCATGATCCGTCTGGTTTTTGCACAGATTTTACAGAAGGATCCTGAAACAAACGCAGGATCCTTCTATGCATATTTAAATTCATCCAACAGTGATTTCAGGCAGCTGTTTAGGGCACCTAAAAACAGCAAGGACTAATACATCAGCACCTATGCCATCATTGCAGATTGGGTGCAGGACTTCATGCCTATAAATTTGTATAATTGCACACATTTTAATCACAAACACATGTGCATTGCAAACCAATTTATATGTCTATGTTTTTATTTTTAAAACTCTGGGATTATTTTTTCATTCTACAAAGCCAAGATCTTGAGCTTTCCCAAGATAGAGAAGCTCCAAGCCCTCTGCCTTGCATGCCTTGTATTCGCAAAACAAAGGCTCCATTGGTTATAAGGCCATGTGGGAAGTCGCAGCACAGGTTGGGATTCAACGTATCCAAGCCAATCTGGTCAGTGGTCGGGAGGGAGTCTACAGCATCTTATTTGAATGATGCCCTGCTGTTAAGATGTACCCAGCTTGCTAGGTTTTCGACACACTACCACACTCCAATCCAATCCATCCATCTCCTCAATCATTTTGCTTTCTCTCTTCTGTATCCTTTTAATAGCTGCTTCACTTCTCTAGCTAAATCAAATTGCATTTGCTATCTGTCTGCCAGTTCTGCTAACCTAGCTGTCAAGAAAACATGCTATACCAAATGAGGATTTTTAATTCATCGGTTGGCAACCTACATTAAACTTTTAAAAAGGAGCTGGGATCCTACAGTTAACTTTTTAAAAAGCTGACAGCCAAGATAGCCATCACAATTTGCATTGAAATACCTCACATTCCAGGACATCAAATTGGAGACGCATGTCTAATGAGGTTGCATCCAGGACAATGCTTCATGAAATTAGAAACAGATAACAGGTTCGCTTCTAATGGCAAAACATTCAAAGTCATCTTGGAACATAAACACTGGAGTCATACAGCCAGGGGGTGAACACTGAAACAATGAGACTCGAGAGAGATTGAAAATACCGAGATTCGAATCTAATTAATTTACAAATGAGGACACTGGACAATCATGTGACTGCACCCCCCCCCCCACAATTGTGGAAAAAATAACAGTCTTTTGCAAAAGGACAAGCTCCTGACACTTTTAAGCAGACAAGCTTTGAGTCCTAACCAGACTAGACCCCAGTGGGGCTCTGTCTATATGTCTCTCTCTCTCCAGAAAACATCGCAAGTTTAAAACCTGTCTGCGACTGTGGAACCCCCAAGTGTACCATTGCTACCGACAGATAGCCAGGGAGGTGAGTCACCTACAATTCTGTCTCCAAGAAAAACCTAAACCAGGTAGGCCAGCCTCAAAGTGCACTTCTACCAGCCAAAGACCTCAAGATCGCAACTTCAGCTGGAAGACAACAGAATTACCCAACCTCACAGACTGCATATTATTTTTTACTTGTTCTAGACTATAATCCGAACCAAGCTATTTCTTATCACTCTGCACTCTAGTTGCATGAGTGATTCTTATGTGTGTGTGCAAGTGAAAGTATAGCTTAGTTTTATTATTTTATTTAGATTGGGTTTAGTGTTTTTTTACAGAATGACTCCTGACAATGCAGCCCCGTGCCGACGTCATCAGAGTGCTCCCAGCATTGCACATCCGTAGAATGGACTCGTACTATCAGTATGGTGCTGCACATGTACAGCCTATGTCAGCACTCGGCTTGCCAAGACTAATTCGTGCATGCTCATAAAAACGTCATTCGAGTACTGCAATGTCTGCTCACTGCTCTCTCCCCGCATTGCCACTTCTCCCCCCACCCCCCTCGGCCACTTGCTCTCCGCTTCACCTCCTTGACCTGTTGACCGCTCACTCCCCGCCTCGCCATTTCTCCCAGCTCTGCTCTGCCTCTGCTCCCCGCTCCCTCCCGTGAACAACATCTCTCTTCCCCACATGGAGGAAGCTTGGGAGAGATAGAGTGACAAGATAGGCAGTAGAGGGGAGGGAGACTGCGAGTAGGAGGGAGCGGGGATCAGAAACTGGAGGGAGTTGGGAGCAGAGCAGAGGAGAGGAAGCGGCGAAGCAAGTGGGGGAGAAGTGGCGAGTGGCCAAGGGGGTGGGGGAGAAGTGGCAACGGGGGAGCAAGTGGTGAGTAGACTGGCACTGGAGGCAGCGGTGAAGAGAAGCATTGGAGTGGGGTACTGTTGGGGGTGGAATGGAGGCAGCGTTCACAGCCACTGGGGATTTGAGTTTCATTTGTTTTTGTTTTTGTGATAAATTGAGCAGTGCCATCTTTACTACTGGCAGCTGCCAAAAATGTCACAGACAGTGACGTTTCAGTGCATGAAGCTGCATTTGCGCATGTGCAAGTACTGTGCCACCTAGTGGTTGCGTTGTCAGCAAACACAGCCTTTTTTGGTACAATAAACTCACCTCTTTCTTGTTTAAACTCAAGATAGCCTGTACGATTGGTTCTTTTATGATCACAACAAAGGAAACAGGTAAAACATTCACAGAGGTGCTAAGCAAATCCACGGTCTTAAAAAGGAATAAACCCTGTTGTGGTCAAACAAGGAGAAGGACAGGAGGGGAGCGTTGTGACCCCTCCTCATTTGATCATAACATAGATCTTTACTGTCCACTTCAACATTCACCAAACCATCTATTTTGCATTGTCAGCAAGCTTCAATATGTTTTTTTCATTCTTTCATTGGATGTGGGTATTGCTGGCAAGGCCAGCATTTTTGACCCATTCCTAATTGCTCTTGACAACTGAGTGGCTTGCTAAGTCATTTCAGAGGGTAGTTAAGAGTCAATCGCATTGCTATGGGTCTGTGGTCACATGTAGGCCAGCCCAGGTGAGGACAGTAGATTTCCTTCTCGAAAGGACATTAGTGAAGCAGATGGGTTTTACAACAATCAATGGTAGTTTCATGACACTATGATTTTTTAGCTTGAGATTAGCTTAAATTCCAGATTTTAATTAACTAATTGAGTTTATTAATTAAATTTAAATTCCACTATCTGCCACGGTGTGATTTGAACCCATGTCCCCAGGGTATTAACCCAGGTCTCTGGATTACTAGTTCATTGACATTACCACTACACCACCATCTCCCTGTGCTGTCAATCATGTACAATCCACTCAATCATGGACTCTGCCTAGCTCATTTAATCTCCTAAAACACATTATCTCTATCCCTCAAAAGTAAACCAAGCAAAACTCCACATATGCAAAGGGTCAAATGCCTTGTTTCAAGAAGGTACCATGTGTCCCTAAGCAGTTGCCTCTGCCAATTTGGCTGCACTTGTACCTCTGCCATTGATCGGATGCAGAACATTGCTCCCACCCATAAAGCAAGGCCCAATTTGTACCCACAACTTTTTTTCTGTTCTATGAAAACCAGCAAATTATTAAAGTAATTTATTTGTTTAAAAACTTGAAAACTACATAAATAATGAATTATTCAGCAATGATGTGATTTTTATGGTAATTCATGTTTATTATAAATACTAAGATGGCAAACTTACTAATACAGCACTTAACTGCTGGTGACAGGGGAAATGGTGCAGGAACAGAGTGTCTGACGTCCCAAAGAGGGCTTGACTGGTTTAGGGAGAGGCTAATAGGTGGCAATATGACATCTGATGTTAATGAAAACAGCCATGGAGAATTTGAGTCTCATTCTTCTGGGTTTCCCTCCCCAATAAGGCTGCGAGACACTTCCCCCAATATTGTCAGATCTTGGCAACCCTGCAGTGCTGCCAGATGTTGGTCACTCCCATCATCTCAGAATTCCTCCTTTCTGATCCTCCTAAATGACATGACTGCTGCTTTCAGCACTTTCCCCCACGATCTAAGGAGTGCCCTATCCAACAACTGTACCCAAACCCCAGGAACTTCAATCTTATTGTTCCTGGATCTCAGAATTGGATATCCATGTTAATAATGCCATATCATTGTGAATCACCTCAAAGCACTGAATTATTTCTGAAGTGCAGTGGCATTTGATACCACCACTTTTCTTTAACAATTTGGTATTAAGTGCATTGACGTCACTATAATTTTTGTAAAAAATCAAGCAGCATTGCTGTGCCACTGGGAAATACACTGAGGCAGAACTTCCACTCACAACTTTAGTTTCACCATGACTGTGTTCAACATCCCAGGAGGCAGGTGGTGAGAGGGGGAAAACACCCATTGCTCCAACAGTGGAGTATGGCATGGCTGCTGGGTTCTGCCGGAACCCTCAGCCCCGGAGAGACTCAAAGGTTCTAGGCTATGATGCTTTGTGATATTCGGCACCATATCTGGGGATAGTTTAACTGGAACAAATTCCAATTACATTGGTTGCATCATAATAAGATTATTGATTTTTTAAATAATCTCATAGTGTTTTCTTCTTACTTTGAGAAGCTGTTACAATTGAGGAGCATCCACTGGAAATCAATTAACCTTTTTAATTTCTATAACCTAATTTTTAACAGCCATTTGCTTAGTTATGCCTAACTCCTGGCCTCTGAAAGATGCTGAGCTTCAATATATGCTGTTGTTGTTAACAGCTAATGAAAGGAGTATAATTTCAGAAATGCACTTTGGTAAAATTTTGTACTTTAACTTAAGTCATTTTTAGAAAATGTAATGAAGAATACAAGCATTGGTAATGTTCAATTGGAGATCAATGAAAAATTCTGGTGTGCCTTTTTTAGAAGCAGTGAGGAAGGGCCACTGAAATTACTACTGTTGTAAGGCACCTTCTTCAATGAATCTCAGTGGTTTCCTGTGGAAAGGTCAAAGCTGCAAATATGAAGAAAGATACAACAGCAGAACCACAATTATTCTTTTTTGGAAAGGTTGCTTTTCAATTTAATACTATACAATATATGTATCGATTCACTGCTTATTGTCCTTAAGTGATGAATCAAAATGTCAGTTTCCACATGTGTGTGATGTCCTCGGCATTGGGGTGAGATTCGGCCGAATTTAATCTCAGGTATGAGGCAAAGACAGAGAGACAAAGACAGCAGCAGCTAAACATAAAGGCTTCTCCTTTTATTCTGTCTTATTTTCACTTTCTCTTTGCTAGCATGTGTGTTCTACAGCAGCCTCTAGGGCACACAATGCACAATGCAATTGCAATTTCAAAACACTACGACATTACATCCCTTCCCTTCCGAGTAAATGAGAGACATAGCATGTTTCAAAGGTTTGTTTCCAAAACTGTAAACGATAAACAGAAATAATTCACTTCATAGCATAGTCACTTAAGTACGGTGGGTGTTTTCTCTCACAAATCGGATATCATCTAGTTAAGCTTTGGGATGATTGTTTTTGTTGAAGTTGACGTCACTAATTCCATGATTGAGAATCTGCTGTAGTCGTCAGTGACAACAAGCAGGTGTGGGCAAATCCATGAAATCAACGTTAACTTCAATCAATGGTCCTGGACCTGGTTCGGACATCTTGAGAGGATCATGAAGATCTGACATTGTGGTTGCTTGACATGGCAGACATTGACTGATTTTGTGTTCTACCATGTGCTCAATTCCTGGGAACCATACCTTTTCTCTAAGGAATTGTTGCTCATGACTATTCCCGGGTGTCTTTTGTATGCTATGCCGACAACATATTCCCTCAATGAGTGTGGGACGACAATATAGTTGTTGTGTAATACAAGTTCCAATGTGGTTGTAACAGTGAGCTCATTTCAAACATTATGATGACCTTGTAGTGTGTGAGTGATTTTCTTTGATTTGCTTTCTTGATCACATCTTTCCAGTTTCAAGATTCCATAGCCTTCACACATAGTTACAAAGCCTCATCTTGCTTTTTTGCTGCTTCGATGTCAGCTTGTTTTAGCGACTTTGGCACTACATTTATGCTTACATAGTTGTTCAGCAAACTTTTCCTCACGACTAGTAGGATTAACTGTCGGCAACGGATGTCCACTGGGCTAAGCTTGCTTGGCTGATACTCAACATGGAACTTGTACTCTTGTAGTTTAAGTATCCAATGTTCTATTCGAGTGGGTGGTTTGCAATGGGGATCGTTGAACAAACTCACGAGTGGTCTATGATCGGTTATTACTTTAAATTTGTTTCTATATAGGTAGAGATGAAAGTGTAAGATACCTCATGTGATTGAGAACGCTTCTCTCTCTGTTTGCAAATAACATTGCTATACAGGCATTAACGATGTGCTTGCCATTATAACAATTAATGGGTTACCTGTCTTGTCTTTCTGTACGAGAACTACTCCTCAGCCAAATGGTCTTACATTCATGACTAGCTGGGTGATTTTCTCAGGGTCAAAATAGGCATTGGTGCAACTTGCTGACAAACGTAATTTAATCTCGTGTACTGCCTGTTTATCTGATTTAGTCCATTGCCACTTGGTGGTCTCTTTTGTCAGATTGTGTAGGGGGGCAGGTAGCATAGCGAGGTCAGGAATGAAGTGAGTGCAGTATGTGATGAGTCCTAGCAGACTCCAGACTTCCTGTAATTTTGTAGTATCTGCAGCATTTGCAATGGCTTCTACTTTCTGTGGATTTGGTGATACTCTTTCACCACTGAACACAAGACCGAAGAATTCAATTCTGCTTTCATTGAACAAGCACTTGTCTTTGTTCAAGGTGAGGTTGCATTCTCTGAGACGATGTAGACATGTATGTAAGCGGTTCGGCCATAAATGAGAATGTCATCACTGATGTTCAGCATGCCTTCAAGTCCTTGAAGTGCAGATTGAATCAAGTGCTGAAATACCTCGGCTGCTGAGCTGACCCCTAGGTTGAGCCTCTTGTATTGGAAAAGATATCTCAGTTCTTCTGCAAGCTCAATTTGATGTTAGCCTGCATTGGGGTCAAGTTTAGCAAAGTGTTTAGTACCATTCCCTTTCTCTATGATATCATCGATTGTCGGTGTCATGTCTCTTTCTTGTTGCATGGCTTGGTTTGGTGATTGCATATCAATGCAGATTCTAATCTGGTTCTCAATCTTGTATGGGTGAGACCCAAGAGGTAGGCTCATCCCCAACTTTCTCAATAATATCCAGGTTACAGTAGGTGTTGAAGTTCCTTCTCTGTCTGTTTCCTAACATGAAATGGTACTTGTCATCGTTGATGTGCAACTGGGAGCACATTAGGGTCTACATGCAGCTTGCATGTAACACCTTTCAGCTTGCTGATACCAGTGAAGCGAACAGCATACAGTTTGTGAATTATAGAGTCATAGAAGGTTTAAGGCACAGAGAAAGGCCACTTGGTCCATCGTGTCTGTGCCGGCCAAAAAATGATCCACCAATTCTAATCCCACCTTCCAGCATTTGGTCCATAGACCTGCAGATTAGGGCACTTGAGGTGCATATTCAGGCTCCTTTTGAATGAATTGAGGGTGTCTGCCTCAACTACCCTTTCAGGCAGTGAGTTCCAGACTCCCACCACCCTCTGGGTTAAAAAATTTTCCATCATCTCCCCTTTAATTTTTCTACCAATCACTTCAAATCTATGCCCCTCGTCACTGACCTCTCTGCTAAGGAGACCCTTCACCTCCACTCTATCCAGGCCCCTCAAATTTTGTACATTTCAATCAGATCTCCCCTCAGCCTTCTCTGTTCCAAGGAGAACAGTCCCAGCCTATCTAATGTTTCCTCATAGCTGCATTTTTCTAGTCCTGGCAACATCCCGTAAATCTCCTCTGTACCATCTCTAATGCAATTACATCCTTTCTGTAATGAGGTGACCAGAACGGTTCACAGTACTCAAGTTGTGGCCTAACCAGAGTTATACAGTTCCAACATAACCTTCCTACTCTTATATTCTGTACCTCGGCTAATAAAGGAAAGGATTCCATATGCCTTCTTAACCACCTTATCGACCTGTCCTGCTACCTTCGGGGATCTGTGGACATTCACTCCAAGGCCCCTCACTTCCTCTACATTTCTCACTACTTTCCCATTAATTGTGTATTCCTTTGCCTTGTTTGACCTCCCCAAATGCATCACCTCACACCTCTGCAGGTTGAATTTCATTTGCCACTTTTCTGCCCATCTGATCAGACCATCAATATTGTCCTGCAGCCTACAGCTATTCTCCTCACTATCTACCACACAGTTAAGCTTTGTGTCATCTGCAGACTTCTTGATTGTTCCCCCTACATTTACGTCCAAATCATTAATATATACCACAAAAAGCAGGGGACCCAGTACTAAGACCAGCAGAACATCACTGGAAACAGCCCTCCAGTCGCTAAAACACCTGTCAACAATTACCCTTTGTTTCCTGCCACTGAGCCAATTTTGTATCCAATTTTGTTTTTGTTATGCGAAGGAATCACATATGTGATTGCAGTCATGTGCAAATCTGCTGCTGATAAGCGTATCACATTCTGCAGATATGACATAGAATAGTACATTCGTTCCAGTGTCTTTGAATAAGACTAGCATTTCAAAAGTTCCGATCATTTTCAGTGGTTTGTCACTGTTGTAAGGGAACATTTTCGTATTCCCTGGTTTGCAGAGAATGGGGCAATCCTGAAGTTGGTTGGAAGTTTTGTCTCCCAGGAAATTGACAGACACTTCTGTATCTATGTCCAAAGCAAGAAACTGATGGGGAGCAAGGAGGAATAAAATTATCAGGGCAGGTGGGGGGTGGGGAGCGGGGAAAACTATTCCTATTGGTTGTGGGATGGTGGAATGGGGTTGAAGGGCAAAAGGGAAGAGGTTGCGGTGGAAAGTTGGGGTTGGGAATAAAGTTCATTTTGTTGATATTGCCCCAAAAACAAACATGAGGAGGGTGGAGGGCCTCCAGCATTTATTTAAATTTTTGCACACAGTGCACCACAATATGACTTTAAAATTTGACATTACTTCTAAGGGCTTGAAGCTGTTTAAAAATGACGTCGGCGCCTGCGCGGTGGTGTCGTTGCAGGGGACGCAGCAGCCACTCCCTCTACGTCATGGGGGGGCGGCCACTCCGCCCCCTCTATTTAAATGAACCCCTGCGCGTAATATCACGGGGGCTAAGCGCGGCACTTCCATGTTGGAAGGCTGCCGACTTCACAGAGCAGTGCACTGATAAAGTTCAGGCACATATTGATCGGCATTGCAGTGATAAATGATCTAGGATTGTGTTCCGTTTAGAGGAAACATCTGTGCAATTATCCGAGATTATATATTTTTTGATTGTATGGTTATTTTGGAGAGATCAGCGTGTAAATATGTGCCAAACAGAGTCTCCTAGTTAAAATGCTGTCTGTGAAAGTAGACAAAAACTTACAAAATTTTCATGTCTGAAAGCAATGTTTCCGGTTTATTTTCCATCCTTTGCTGTTGACCTCATCGTCATTGTGATGTCCTCGGGAGTGGGGTGAGGTTTAGCTGAGTTTAGTATAAGATATGAAACAAAGACAGAGAGACAAAGACTGCAGCAACTGAGCATAAAGGATTCTCCTTTTATTCTGTCTTAGTTTCAATTCCTCTGTGCTAGCATGTGTGCTCTACAACAGTCTCTAGAGATGTTTTTATTTGTTTATGGGATGTTGGCGTCGCTGGCTAGGCCAGCATTTATTGCCCATCCCTAATGACCCTGGAGAAGGTGGTAGTGAGCCGCCTTCTTGAACCGCTGCAGTCCATGTGGGGTAGGTCCACCCACAGTACTGTTAGGAAGGGAGTTCCAGGGTTTTGATTCAGAGACAGTGAACCAACAGTGATATAGTTCCAAGTCAGGACGGTATGTGGCTTGGAGAGGAACTTGCAGGTGGTGGTGTTCCCATGCATCTGCTGCCCTTGTCATTCTAGTTGATAGAGGTCAGGGGTTTGGAAGGTGCTGTTGAAGGAACCTTTCTGCGTTGCTGCAGTGCATTTTGTAGATGGTACACACTGCTGCCACTGTGGTGGTGGAGGGAGTGAATGTTTGTGCCACTCAAGCGGGCTGCTTTGTCCTGGATGGTGTTGAGCTTCTTGAGTGTTGTTGGAGCTGCGCCCATCCAGGCAAGTGGAAAGCATTCCATCACACTCCTGACTTGTGCCTTGTAGATGGTGGACAGGCTTTGGGGAGTCAGGAAATGAGTTACTCACTGCAGGATTCCCAGCCTCTGACCTGCTCTTGGAGCCACGGTATTTATATGGTTACTCCAGTTCAGTTTCTGGTCAACGGTAATCCATTGATGTTGATAGTGGGGCATTCAGCGATGGTAATGCCATTGAATGTCAAGGGGAGATGGTTAGATTCTCTCTTGTTTGTGATAGTCATTGCCTGGCACTTGTGTGGTGTGAATGTTACTTGCCACTTATCAGCCCAAGCCTGGATATTGTCCAGGTCTTGCTGCATTTCTACACAGACTGCTTCAGTATCTGAGGAGTCGCGAATGGTGTTGAACATTGCGTAATCATCAGCCAACATTCACACTTCTGACCTTATGATTGAAGGAAGGTCATTGATGAAGCAGCTGAAGATGTTTGGGCCTAGAACACTACCCTGAGGAACTCCCTGACCCCCACAGCTACTGAACGCTGCAATGACTTCATCTGCTGCCCCGTTACTACACTTAACTACCTGCAGGGGCTCTGATGCCCTGTGGCCCCGGTGCACTTCTCGTAAAATTTGAACAGGCAAGTAAAATTGGATCTTCAACAATCTTAACAAGCTCTCAATTGCTGGTTTTGAAAAATGCGAGCTGTTCTCGCTATATTTCCCATCATGCGATCGAGTTCCCACCATGGGGCCAATCGAGAGGGGCCTGAGGGGCTGGGGTGGTATGGGCAGTGTTGAGGAAGCAACTGGCAGAAAGGCTCGTCAAACCAGCAGTGTCCTAGTACTAAGGGCACTGTTATATATGTGTATATTGTTATGCTATCTGTAAAGTGTTAGGAACTAATTAGCTGGGAGCTATTTGTTATATTTATGTGTTCCAGTGGGGGGCCTCATTCCCGGCTGCACTGGGGAGTCATGTTATATGTAACAGAAGTATCAGGCTCTACAGTACAAAACATGGTGCTGTAATAAACCAGACTGACTCCAGCCTTTTCCAAGATTAAAGTGTGATTCTTTCCAACATCTGGGAGCCAGAAACAACAGAAAGACAAAACATGGTGGCAGTGAGTGTCTGTGAGTAAACATACAACATTTTTAAAAGTATCAGATTGAGAAAAGTGACCCAAATTAGTGCCAGAGAGAGAGAAAGAAAAACCGAGTGACTCGTGTGAAAACATCGAAATGTCAGCCGGGTTAGGAATGAACGCACTGTTACAGCTCATCATGAATTGGGGAGCTGATGATGTCGTAGAGGCATTTGAGAAGTTGAAACAAAAGTGCTATTTGGCATTCAATAGTTTCCGAAAAGGCACCAGTGAAGAGGAGAGGATCAGCTGTATCCTTCTGTGGGCTGGTGATAAAGTATTAAATTTATTTAACAGCTGGGACCTAAGTGAAGAGGATAACAGAAGCACAGACAACATTTTTGAAAGATTCAGCACTCATCTCCAGCCAAAATCAAATCCTCGGATATACCAATATGAATTTCAAGACAGGAACTAGGTGAGCCTATTGACAATTTTGCAGCAAGATTGAAAGATGCAGCCAGAAACTGTAAATTTAAGGACACAGATGAACGGCTGAAAGATCAGCCCATTTGGGGTTCTGCATATCCTGAAGTACAGAAAGCTCGAATCGGACAGAACAAGCTCACAATATCACAGGCTGTAGACACTGCCAGAGCACATGAAGCCATGAGCAGACAGATGAACACTCTGACCTCCCAAATGGCTTGCCTTCATTTAAGCCAAGAGACAGGCAGCCGGGTCAATGCAGTGAAACAACAACTAAAGAATGTACAACAAACAGAGAGAATAACATGCAGGAGCTGTGGACGACCATATGAATTGACAGATAGAAGGAAATGTCCCGCATATGGATCAATCTGCAAAGCTTGCGGAAAGACAAATCACTGGGAAAAGATATGCAGAACAAGGCAAGAAGGTGGTAGACGAGTCATCAGAGCCAGAGTAACAGGGTGAAGGAATAGTGAAAGAAACCAAAACATCCATACCCTGGAAAATGGCGATAGGTTTGAGAACATGATAGAAATAGGAACCATAGAATTGCACAAAATGTCTGGATGTGACAGTTCCCAGAGAAAAGGAATTCACACAACCATTCAGATCAGGAAGAAGCTGAGAAATAAGCCCACAACGATAAATCTGAAGGTGAAGATTGATACTGGAACGCAGAGTAACATCATCCTGCACAGACTATAGCAGCAGATCTTTCCTGAAAATTTGGAGAAAAATGGTTATCCAAGGGAAGGTGCTCTGAAACCAAACAACGCCATGCTAACAGCATAGGGGAGAACTGAGATTCAACAGCTGGGAACAACCCAAATCAGAAGGACACACAAAGGAAAAGATATTAACTGTATTCCACATCACAGAAACAGATGATCCTGCTATCCTGGGATTGAGCAGTTGTGAAGAGCTGCTGGTTATCTCAGTAAACCATGAGGTGAAGGAGGCAACACAGAGGGTTGAAGGTAGTAAACCCATTGAAAAGCGTCCTCCAATCAGAAGCTTGAAAGAGAGCTCTGAGAAATGGAAGAAAAGGAGGTGATCACCAGAATTACAGAGTCTACAGATTGGATAAATTCCATTGTGATGAGAGAGAAGCCAAATAGACAGTCAAAAGAAATGCCAAGAAACGAAGGAAGACCCAAACTTGGCCTGATTGTCACTCCGATCCACACCTCTCAAGGCTGACATGAAATCACCTGCAGAGCTGTTAAATGGACAAAAATATAAGACAGCTCCACCAAGCAAAATACATCCTTCAAGTGACCAGGAGGAAGTGACACAACAACTCTCTGAAGCACAGGTAAGAGGAGAGCAACACTTCAACAAGTATGCTAAATCCATACCTGAGCTGTTGAAAGGACAAACTGTACACGTACAGGATCCAATCATGAAAACCTGGAGCTCAGCAAAAGTTGTTAGTGAAGCTGAGACTCCAAGGTCATACATCATTGAGACCGAAACTAGTAACCAAATGAGAAGGAACAAAATCCATATTCAACCTACACCTGAGCTGGAACAACAGAAAAGTCCATCAACAACACTGGAAACATCACTGTCCAGTGAACAACTTTAACAACATCACCAGCAACTGACACAACATCGCCTGTACAGCGTGCCAACTCACCACTAAGAGCAACAAATTGCAAATCTATAAGATCTACAAGCACAACATCTTACCACCCAAGTGATACCGTGAATAATATTTTTTTTTTAAAGAATACACGCTATGAAAGACTCTAAAAAGGGGTTCAGAGTATTTCCACAAGTCAGATGATAATCTTTATTTATATTGACAGCTATGTTGATAAAGGGACAGTATGTTTTAAAGAAAGAGGAATGTTATATACGTATATATTGTTATACTATCTGTAAACTGTAATTAGCTAGGAACTAGTTGTTATATTTACATGTTCCAGTGAGGAGCCTCATTCACTGCTGCACTGGGGAGTCATGTTACATGTAACACAAGAATCAGGCGCTTCAGTACAAAGCATGGTGCTGTAGCTGACTCCAGCCTTTTCCAAGATTAAAGTGTGATTCTTTCCACCATCTGGGAACCAGAAACAACATAAAGATGAAACAGGCACTGTCCATTACAGCGGCAGGTCCTCTAGCGAGGAAGAGAACCTGAGAGGGAGGGAGGTGTGGGCACACAGATCTGGTCAGCAACAACATGATGGCCATCTGCAGGGGAAACCGTGGGATGGGGAAGTGGCAGAAGGCCATATTGGTGACCTCTTCACCCTCTCACAATGGCTTATCTACATTGCTGGGCTGGATGTCTTCTGAGGCTGTTGCACAGCTCGTCACAGGCTGCTGGGCAGGGTGGTCTGAGGCCGCTGGGCTGCTGGACATAGGCTGCTGGGCAGGATGGTCTGAGGCTGCTGGACCACTGGTCACAGGCTGCTGGGCAGGATGGTCTGAGGCAGCGTTCCAGTGCTGGCAGCCCTTTAAAGATGGCACCAGCACATCCGACCGCATCAGCTGATGATGTGGCTGCTGCCTCAGTCCCCGTCTCCTGTCAGTGAATGGTCAGCCATCCCGCTTGGTGGCCAATAATTGGCTAGCTGGCGCGAGATTGCTCTGAGAAGGGGGATCAGAACGGGAGTGCCCGCACCATTCATTTCTAGTCCCGCCTTCCCCTCTCCGCTGGATCATATAAAATCCTAGCCTATGTTTCAGGGTCACACACAAAGGGGAGGGATATTATGCAGACAAGGGAGGCCTCAGTCACTGGCTGAAGAGCCAGCAAGAGTGCCATGTCACCTCCTCTGGGGAAGGCCCACCATATTAGATGCCAATTAGGCAATTAGGTGGACAGTGGCAGGCATTCCCTGGTATTAAGGACCCCAGCGACAGAAGTCCCACCTGCTGAGAGCTGTTGGCCATTCAGAGGCCAGCTGCTCTTTTACGGAGCAGCGCCACCTCAAAAGCCGGTAATGCACCCGCTGGTGGCCGTGGATCATCAAGGTACCTAGGCCACAGGTGAGTCATGGCGGGAGGGGGTTCACGGGGTGGGGGGTGGTGGGGGGGTCGCTGGACAAGGGGTTCTCAGCAAGGGCAGGAGGGTGGCTCTCAGCAGGATCCCCTCTTCCCAATGCCAGATCCCTCGATCAGGAACAAAGTGCCTTTTAACGAGGGACCCCCTGGAGCTGGCAAGTAACCTGCACAGGTTTGCTTGGCGTCCTCCAGTGTGGTGGCAGGCCCGTCCACCGCTGGGCTAATAGCAGTGGAGCTGGGATATGCCCTTAATTGCCCACTTAAGGGCCTCAATTGGCGGTGGTTGGGACGGCCATCCATGAGCCTTCCTGCCCTGGACTTCATTGGGGTAGAGGCAGGAATGTGGTGGGGTCGCCTCCGTCACCATCCCACCTGATTAAATGCTCACCCCTCCTCCAAACTTGCCACGGGAGAGAGCATAAAATCCCCCCCAAAGGGACAAAGTGCTCCTCTTCACCTGCACATGCCATTTGTCCTTGTCTTGCTTTCAGGCACTTTAATCAGGCCAAGTCATTGGCTCCCACCTGTGGTTCTGATGGATAACATCAGACAGGTGTTCTGATGGAAAGTCGCCAACCTGAAATTTTAGGGGAATTTTAACCTAATAAAGGTGCACATTTGAGTCAGGTGGTGAGTTGAACTCTGAGAAATATGTTTCCTGACCCAAAGTTCAGCATACACATTTCTGGCTTTAACTGAGGCAGAAGGCGGGTGGGCAACCAACCCATTCCAAGAAGGTGAGATGGAAGTTTAAATATGATAAAGAGGTTTTCGATTTTATCTCAGGTCGGCTGGGTTTCAGGAGCATTGGAAAACTGGCAACTTCATCGCGGTGAAAACTTGATGGATTCAGCTTTATACATTTACACCTTCCTCCTGGATCCAGCTGCCTGCCTGAGGAGACTCTGTGATTGGGAACCCACCTCCCCTGACATCACTCACCTCCCCCCCCCACAGCCCCCCGCCAAGACTTCCAATCAACACCCCTCAGACCAGGCTTCCAATTCTCCACCACCACCAGGCCGCCGAGCCCCTCCCCCTTAGCCTCTGAGCCCAACCCTCAGGCCCTGACCTTGGCCCCTCCCACGCAAGATCAGCAGACAACCTGATTGCCCCCCCCCCCCATGATCAATCCCTCCTCCCCCTACCCTGCCTGACTGACCATCTTCCAATTCACCACCTCCTGATGGACCTCCACCCCCAATCTGGAATTATTATCAATCAGGCTGAGCCTCTGAGGGAGGAACCAGTCGGTGACATCACTAGCATGCTATGGTGTCAAAACTCCACAGTGTGTGGGGAATCCCAGATTGTGAGTTCCCGATGACTTTCAGATTAGTGAAAATTCCTACCATTAACTCTGTTTCTGTCTCCATAGATGCTGCCTGACCTGCTGAGTGTTTTCTGCATTTTCTGTTTTATTCCTGTTGACAATTGTGATTCTAGGCATGGCCTAGCCTTTGTTGTTTTTAAGATTAGATTAGAGATACAGCACTGAAACAGGCCCTTCGGCCCACCGAGTCTGTGCCGACCATCAACCACCCATTTATACTAATCCTACACTAATCCCATATTCGTACCACATCCCCACCTATCCCTATACTTCCCTACCATCTACCTATACTAGGGACAATTTATAATGGCCAATTTACTTAACAACCTGCAAGTTTTTGGCATGTGGGAGGAAACCGGAGCACCCGGAGGAAACCACGCAGACACAGGGGGAACTTGCAAACTCCACACAGGCAGTACCCAGAATTGAACCCGGGTCGCTGGAGCTGTGAGGCTGCGGTGCTAACCACTGCACCACTGTATCTTAATGCTGCAGTGTATATATATTCATCTACCCACTTAATTAAAAGGTAAATTTGGAAACATATCTTTATCCCCAGTCAGCATCCAATTTCTGATGGTCTTGTGGCAGAGTACATGCAGAATTAATTACAATATCATGGAAGTATCTGTTGATAGCCTCTACAAAGCCATTCTCTTCTTGCCTTCACCTGCATGCCTCTAGCTTGGACTCTCTCAATCTCCCTAACTGACATCTCAGGCCAAGTGCAGCAGTGTGGAACTTCTTTATATTGCTCAGCTCTTAACTAATCTCGTTCTCTGCTACATGTGCCTTCCAATTCCATAAACACCTCCACTCTACCACTGCACCCCAATAGCCGAAATCCTAATTCATGCCCAATTTCTCTAATGCTCTCCTAGCTGGCCTCTTTGGCTCTATTCTCCACAAATTACAATTCATTCAAGAAACTGCAGCTCACAATCTTTCTCACACAAAGTTCTGCATTCATATCACCAATATCCCTTCCCCTGCTGTTGACAAGCTTCATTTGCACCCCGTGCCACAATGAATTGATTCAAGACCTTTATTCTTGTTTCCAATGTGTCTTTTGCCTTACCCTGCTCTCAGCTGTCTCTTCCTAACATATCCTGCATATACCCTCCACTCCTCAGAGACTGGGTTACTTCTTGCTCCTCACTCTCTCTACACCAATATTAATAGCTGTTTGTTCAATCACTATTCTCCTGCCTTTCTTATCCTGAGTGGCGTGAAAAAGGGCTGTGTTCTCGCACCTACACTGTTTGGGATCTTCTTCTCCCTGCTGCTCTCACATGCGTTCAAGTCTTCAGAAGAAGGAATTTTCCTCCACACAAGATCAGGTGGCAGGTTGTTCAACCTTGCCCAACTAAGAGCGAAGACCAAAGTACGGAAAGTCCTCATCAGGGAACTCCTCTTTGTGACGATGCTGCATTAACATCTCACACTGAAGAGTGTCTGCAGAGACTCATTGACAGGATTGTGGCTGCCTGCAATGTATTTGGCCTAACCATCAGCCTCAAGAAAACGAACATCATGGGACAGGATGTCAGAAATGCTCCATCCATCAATATCAGCGACCACGCTCTGGAAGAAATGCAAGAGTTCACCTACCTAGGCTCAACTATTACCAGTAACCTATCTCTCAATGCAGAAATCAACAAGTGCTTGGGAAAGGCTTCCACTGCTATGTCCAGACTGGCCAAGAGGATGTGGGAAAATGGCGCACTGACATGGAACACAAAAGTCCGAGTGTATCAAGCCTGTGTCCTCAGTACCTTGCTCTACGGCAACCACACCTGGACAACGTATGTCAGCCAAGAGCGATGTCTCAATTCATTCCATCTTCGCTGCCTCCGGAGAATCCTTGGCATCAGATGGCAGGACCGTATCTCCAACGCAGAAGTTCTCGAGGAGCCAACATCCCCAGCATATACACCCTACTGAGCCAGCGGCGCTTGAGATTGCTTGGCCATGTGAGCCGCATGGAAGATAGCAGGATCCCTAAGATCACATTGTACAGCGAACTCGTCACTGGCATCAAACCCACCGGCCGTCCATGTCTCTGCTTTAAAGATGTCTGCAAACGCGACATGAAATTCTGTGACATTGATCACAAGTCTTGGGAGTCAGTTGCTAATGATCACCAGAGCTGGCAGACAGCCATAAAGGCGAAGCTAAAGTGTGGCGAGTCGAAGAGACTTAACAGTTGGCAGGAAAAAGGACAGAAGCGCAAGGGGAGAACCAACTGTGTAACAGCCCCAACAACCAATTTTATCTGCAGCACCTGTGGAAGAGTCTGTCACTCTAGAATTGGCCTTTATAGCCACTGCTTCACAAACCACTGACCACCTCCAGGCGCTTTGCCATTGTCTCTCGAGACAAGGAGGCCAAAGAAGAAAAAGAAGAAGAAGAAGATGCTCCTGCCTTTTCAAAATCTCTTCTAAGTCCTCCCACCTTGCCACATCCCACCTATATTTCACAAGATTACTTCCAAAATCCATTTTTATGCCCTACCTATCCTTTCCATTTTCTTCTAAGTTCATACAAAGACAGCTTGGGTGGTGCAGCTATGAGTTTGCTCAAATTAGCCTTTGTGTATGGAGGAGTTCAGGGGGTCAGTGAGAAGAGTACTGGATAAGTTTGGAAGGAGCTGGGGCATCTCCTTCCAGGCCAATTTGTTAGTGCTATTGGGGAGGGTTTAAACTAACGTAGCAGGGGTGTGGGAACCAGGAAATAATACAAAAAAGGAACACCTAGGTGCACTGAGAATTGAGAGAGAAAGATAGCACTCGAGTAGGAAATAGTAAGCTATGAGGTGAGGTCAGAGTTAGAGGGAAAGTAATAAAGTCTAAATTAGGTTTACTGTGCATGTATGTGAATGTGCAAAGTGTGGCAAATAAGGTTGGTGAGCTGCAGGCACAGATAGCCACATGGAAGTATGATGTTGTGGTGATAACGGAGAACTGGCTCAAAGAAGGGCAGGACTGGGTACTAAATATTCCTGGATACAATGTGTTCAGGAAAGATAGGAAAGGAACGAAAGGGGGAGGGGTGGCTGTTTTGATTAAGGAGAACATTGCAGTACTTGAGAGAGGGGATGTCCTAGAGGGGTCAAGGACAGAATCTATTTGGCTGGAGCTGAAGAACAAAAAAGATGCAATTCCATTACTTGGTGTAATCTATAAGCCACCAACCAGTGGGAAAGATGTAGAGGAACAAATTTGCAAGGAAATTACAGAGAGGTGCAAGAATTATAGGGTGTTTATAATGAGGACTTTGATTATCTGAATTTAGACTGGGATAGTAGTAGTGTAAAGGGCAGAGAGGGGCAAAATTTCCTAGAGTGTATTCAGGAAAATTTTCTACAGCAATATGACCAGTCCAAGAGAAAGGAGGCACTGCTAGACCTGGTTCTTGGGAATGAGGTGGCTCAAGTGGCTCAAGTGTCAGTAGGGGAACAATTAGGGGACCGTGACCTTTGTATTATAAGGTTTAGGTTAGCTATGGAAAAGGACAAGGAATAATCCAAAGTAAAAATAATGAACTGGGGGAAAGCCAACTTCAATGGGGTAAGAACAAATCTGACCCAGATAAATTGGAATCAAACAATGGCAGGCAAAATGGTAAAGGAACAAATGGCCTGTAAAGAAGAGATAGTTCAGGCACAGTCCAGGTATATTCCCACAAAGGAGAGATATAGGGTAAACAAATCCAGAGCTCCCTGGATGGTGAAAGAAATAGAGATTAAGATGAAGATGAAAAAGTGTTCTTATCGCAGATGTCAAGTGGATAACACAAGTAGAGAACCAAGTAGAATATAGAAGGTTTAGAGGGAAAGTGACAAAGTAAATAAGAGAAGCAAAGAGAGTATGAAAAGAGACTGGCACCCAATATAAAAGGGAATCCAAAAGTCGTCTATAGGCATATTAATAGTAAGAGGGTGATGAACGGAGGAGTGGAGCCAATTAGGGACCAAAAACCAGATTTACACATGAAAGCACGGGGCATGGCTGAGGTATTCAATGAATACTTTGCATCTGTCTTGACCAAGGAAGAAGGTCATGGCAAAAGAGAAGGTAATTCAGACACTTGAATGGTTTAAAATTGATAAGGAGGAGATATTGGATAGGCGAGCTGTACTTAAGGCACCAGGACCGGATGAGATGCATTCAAGGATACTGAGGAAAGTGAGAGTGGAAATTGCGGAGGAACTGGCCATAATTTCCCAGTCTTCCTCAGATTCAGGGGTAGTGCCAGAGGACGGGAGAATTGCAAATGTAACATCCTTGTTCAAAAAAGAGTGTAAAAATAAGCCCAGCAACTACAGGCTGGTGGTGGGAAAGCTTCTAGAAACGATAATTCGGGTCAAAATTAATAGACACTTAGGCAAATGAGGTTAATTAGGAAAGCCAGCATGAGTTTTGGAGGGAAAATCATATTTAACTAACTTGCTGGAGTTTTTTGAAGAGGTAACAGAGAGAGCTTTTGAGGACAATGCAGTTGGTGTGGTGTACATGGACTTTCAAAAAGCATTTGATACAGTGCCACACAACAGAATTGTGAGTAAAGTTATAGCTCATGGAATAAAAGGGAAAGGAGCAACATGGATACGAAATTGGCTGAGTGACAGGAAACGGAGAATAGTGGTTAATAGATGTTTTTCGGACAGGAAAAAGGTTTGTAGTGGAGTTCCCCAAGGGTCGGTGTTCGGACCTTTGCTGTTCCTGATATAAATTAATGACCTAGGCCTTGGTGTACAGGGCATAATTTCAAAATTTGTGGATGATATAAAACTTGAAAACATTGTGAACTGTGTGGAGGATAGTGTAGAACTTCAAAAGGACATAGACAGGTTGGTGGAATGGGCAGACAAGTGGCAGATGAAATTTAATGCAGAGAAGTGTGAGGTGATTCATTTTGGTAGGAAGAATGCAGAGTGACAATATAAGAAAAATGGCACAATTCTAAATGGGGTGCAGGAGCAGAGGGACCTGGGTGTATAAGTGCATAAGTCATTAAAGGTAGCAGGACAGGTTGAGAGACCAGATAATAAAGCATACAACATCCTAGGCTTCATTAGCAGGTGAATAGAATACTTGGCAGATGGAGTTCAATGTGGGAAAATGTGAGGTCATCCACTTTGGGAGGAAGAATAAAAAGGCAGATTATTATTTAGATGGAGAAAGATGACAAAATACTGCAGTACAGAGGGATCTGGGTGTTCTTGTACATGAAACACAAAAAGTTAGCATGCAGGTGCAGCAAGTAATTAGGAAGGAAAATGGAATTTTGCCCTTTATTGCTAGGGGGTTAGAGTTTAGAATTAGAATTAGAATTAGAACATTACAGCGCAGTACAGGCCCTTCGGCCCTCGATGTTGCGCCGATCATCTGACCTACACTATTCCATTTTCATCCATATGTCTATCCAATGACCACTTAAATGCCCTTAAAGTTGGCGAGTCTACTACTGTTGCAGGCAGGGCATTCCACGCCCCTACTACTCTCTGAGTAAAGAAACTACCTCTAACGTCTGTCCTATATCTTTCACCCCTCAACTTAAAGCTATGTCCCCTCGTGTTTGTCATCATCATCCGAGGAAAAAGACTCTCACTATCCACCCTATCTAACCCTCTGATTATCTTGTATGTCTCTAAATAGCTAAAAATAGGAAAGTCTTGTTACAATTGTACAGGGTGTTGGTGAGGCCACACCAGGACTACTGCGTGCAGTTTTGGTCCCCGTATTTAAGGAAGGATATACAAGCATTGGAGGAAGTTCAGAAAATGTTCACTAGCTGATTCCTGGGATGAAGGGATTGGCTTATCAAGAATGGCTAAACAGGTTAGGCCTTTTTTCATTGGAGTTTAGAAGAATGAGAAGTGATGTTATTGAAACGTATAAGATTTTAAGGGGGCTTGATGGGGTAGATGTTGAGAATATGTTTCCACTGGTGGGGGAATCTCGAACTAGGGGACATAGTTGCAGAATAAGGGGTCACACATTTAAAACTGAGAAGCGAAGGAATTTCTTCTCTCAGAGGGTGGTGAATTTCTGGAATTCTCTACCACAGAGAGTTGTGGAGGCTGGGTTACTAAATGTATTTAAGGAGGAGGTAGATAGATTTTTGAAATCTCGGGGAGTCGAGGGTTATGCACAGCAGGCCCGAAAGACGAGTTGAGGCCTGGGACAGATCAGCCATGATCTTATTGAATGGTGGGGCAGGCTTGAGGGGCTGAATGGCCTACTCCTGCTCCTATTTCTTATGTTCTAAAAGCAAGGAAGTTGTGTTAAACTTGTATAGAACACTAGTTCGGCCTCAACTGGAGTATTGTGTCCAGTTCTGAGTGCCACACTTTAGGAAGGTTGTGAAGGCATTAGAGAGAGTGCAGAAAAGGTTCAGGAGAGTGGTTCCAGGGATGAGGAACTTCAGTTACATGGATAGATTGGAGAAGTTGGAACTGTTTTCCTTGGAGAAGAGAAGGTTGAGTGGTGATTTGATAGAGGTGTTCAAAATCATAAAGGGTCTGGACAGTGCAGATCGGGAAAAACTGTTCCCACTGGAAGAGGGATTGAGAACAAGAAGGCACAGATTTAAGGTAATTGGCAAAAGAAGCAATGGCAACATGAGGAAAAACTTTTTCATGCAGCAAGTGTTTTGATCTGGAATGCACTACCTGAGAGTGTGGTGGAGGCAGGTTCAGTTGAGGCATTCAAGAGGGAATTGGATTGTTATCTGAAATGGAAGAATGTGGGAAGGCTGGGGAGTGGCACGAGGTAAACTGTTCTTTCAGAGAGCCGGCATGGACACGACTGGCTAAATGTTCTCTTTCTGTGCTGTAACAATTCTGTTATTCTGTGATTCTGTTCTGTAGGCACAAAGTAAGCAATTATGATGCAGAATTTGAAGCTCAGCTCAGAGTCAAACAGGCGACCAAAGTTGTGCATTGTCTTGTTAAACCAGAGCAAGCAACTGGAGAGAGGGATGTAGCCCAGTGTCATGCTAAAAAGGAACTGTGATCAAATAAACAATGAAATGGAGGAATTATGAAATAAATAGTTAATGTTAAACTGAACCACAAGAACATGGACACTTGTACCACAACCAAAATGGAGTAGCGGTCAGGTGAACCCCTCTTGTGCTGAAATTAAACATAATAAAAACAAGAAATGCTGGAAATACTCAGCAGGTCTGGCAGCATCTGTGGAGAGAGAAGCAGTGTTAACGTTTCAAGTTTAGTGACCCTTCTTCAGAACTAGCAGATACTAGAAATGTGAAAGCTTTTAAGCAAGTAAAGCAGGGGTGGGGCAAGAGATAACAAAGGAAAAGGTGTAGATAGGACGAGGTCACAGAGAATAACCGACCAGAAGGTCATGGAGCAAAGGCAAACAATATGTTAATTGTGTGTTGAAAGACAAAGCATTAGTACAGATAGGGTGTTAACGGACTGAAAACTGAACAGCCACAAGTACAAACATGAAAAAAACAGTGGGTAGGCAAACTGAACAAACTAAGATAAAATAAAAGAAACACACAAAAAAAAAACCTAAAAATAAAAGTAAAGTGGGGGGCCCGTCATGCTCTGAAATTATTGAACTCAATGTTCAGTCCGGCAGGCTGTAGTGTGCCTAATCGGTAAATGAGCTGCTGTTCCTCGAGCTTGCGTTGATGTTCACTGGAATACTGCAGCAAGGCCAGGATAGAGATGTGAGCATGAGAGCAGGGGGGTGTGTTGAAATGGCCAGCAATCGGAAGCTCGGAGTCATGCTTACAGACTGAGCAGAGGTGTTCCGCAAAGCGATCACCCAGTCTGCGTTTGGTCTCCCCAATGTATAGGAGACCACATTGTGAGCAGCAACATTTGTCTGTGGAGAGGGGGCACTGTATTACTTTACATAGGCAAGCCAGATCTACAGTAGGTAACATGGCTGGTTGGGCAGCAGATTCACCTCAAGTCCGCAGCCTTCAACCTTGAGGATGTGGAGGTGAGAGCTGTAATGGGGAAATGGGGGTGATGGGAGTCTATGAGTGACTGGAAGGGAACATGGGCATCAAACTAAGACAGTTGTCTCCACAGACAAATGTTGCTGCTGATTTGGAATCATCTTCAATCGTAAAGTCAATTCAGATTTCTTTTCTCAATAATCAAATGTCATCTTCTATCTTTTAACCCACACTTCCTTGCTCTCTCCTAATGCCAAGTGTGAGGAGAGTACCAGAAGAGTTCCAGAACCAGGGGTCATAGTCTAAGGATATGGGGTAAACCTTTCAGGACTGAGATGAGGAGAAATTTCTAAGACAGTTGTTGACTAGGCCAACAGTGACAACAGTGTGAATGGCTGCACAGGCAGAAAAGGGATGGGTGACCACCAGATGGAATAGTTATGGGCGGCACAGTGGCGCAGTGGTTAGCACCGCAGCCTCACAGCTCTAGCGACCCGGGTTCAATTCTGGGTACTGCCTGTGTGGAGTTTGCAAGTTCTCCCTGTGTCTGCGTGGGTTTCCTCCGGGTGCTCCGGTTTCCTCCCACATTCCAAAGACTTGCAGGTTGATTGGTAAATTGGCCATTATAAATTGCCCCTAGTATAGGTAGGTGGTAGGGAAATATAGGGACAGGTGGGGATGTGGTACGAATATGGAATTAGTGTAGGATTAGTATAAATGGGTGGTTGATGGTTGGCACAGACTCTGTGGGCCGAAGGGCCTGTTTCAGTGCTGTATCTCTAAACTAAACTAAACTAAAGTATCGAGCCATTGGCAGGGACAGACAGAAGAAATTAGGAATTTGACATTGTACTGGTGAGGAAGTTGGCCAGAAAATTTCTCTAGTGGCATAAGGTGAAATAGAGAGGAGGGAAGAAGATATTGCGGTTGGAAAAGGATAAGTGGTAGTTATCTGAAATCATTGAAACCCCCAAAGTAGTGAAGTCATGTATTCAAGGATCAGTTCTAGGTCCTTTGCTATATCTACTCAATATTAATTACTTGGATTCAGAAGTTAAATACAAACTGGTCATAAACTCTGATGATAGTAAATTAAGAAGGGTAATTGAATCTTAGGAATTAGATGAAGAAGTACAGCATAAATTAAATAATATATGTAAGTGAGCAGGTCAATAACATTTAAATATAACATGGACATGTGCAAATGCACAGTATCTAGAAAGAAAACAATGGAGGATGTAAGTACCATGTGACTAGTGTAGACTGAGCTAAAGATAAAGTTTAAAGATATTTTATAGACTTGACGTTCAACATCTCCTATCACCATGGAGCAGCAATCAACAAACGCATAGAATATTTAACAAAACAATTGAATACCAGTTGAACCAAGTCATGGTCAAACTGCACAGAGCTCTGGCCAGAAAATACCCTGAGTACTGTGAACAGATCTGGTCATGGAAACAGTAAAGTAACTTAGATGGAAGGGATTCCGAGAAGAACCACAGGACTGTTCCCTTGTGTTTTGAGTTATGAGGAAAGATTGGAGAAATTTGGGTTTTTCAGATTTGGAAAGAGCTGACTGAGAGGTGATCTTATAGAAAATCCAATACTGCTTAAAATCAAACTATGGCAATAGGACAAAGAAACACAGGCTCAAACTCATGAAAAGAAAATTAGGACTGGCATCAGGAAGTCCTTCACACAAAGTGGGTAATTTTGATTTTGCGCGATAATGTGAAACAGGTGACAGCAAATCAGCAGCTCGTTCTACATCTCCCTGATTTTCACTTCCGTTGACTTATGTCTTTCCACAGATGCTGCCTGCCTGTTGAGTATTTCTGGCCTTCTTCTGTTATTGTTTAAAGTTAATTATGTTTTTTTAAAAACTTAGAAGTGTTATCATGTGAAATCTTTCTCCTTAAATCCCTCTTAATCCTTCAGAAATAAAGGTGAGGGGGTATTTTTGCAGGCAAGGAGAGGTGGGAGGTGGGATATAAATGCAAGTTTTTTTTCCTTAAGGTAGCAACCACAACTGACAACCTTAATGTCACCAACAGCGCTCTAATAAGGTGACTAGCACTGGCACCAGTGTCACTGAGAAGGATTGCCTCACGCAGAGCAGACGCAGAGTCACTGCTGCCATGTAAAAAACTTTTTATTCATTCATGGGATGTGGGCATCATTGGCTATGCCAGCATTTATTGCCCATCCCTAATTGCCCTTGAGAAGGTGGTGGTGAGCTGCCTTCTTGAACCGCTGCAGTCCATGTGGGGTAGGTGCACCCACAGTGCTGTTAGGAAGGGAGTTCCAGGGTTTTGACCCAGCGACAGTGAATGAATGGCGATATAGTTCCAAGTCAGGATGGTGAGTGACTTGGAGGGGAACTTGCAGGTGGTGGTGTTCCCATGTATTTGCTGCCCTTGTCCTTCTAGTTGGTAGAGGTCGCGGGTTTGGAAGGTGCTGTCGAAGGAGCTTTGGTGCATTGCTGCAGTGCATCTTGTAGATGATACACACTGCTGCTACTGTGCGTCGGTGGTGGAGGGAGCGAATGTTTGTAGATGGGGTGCCAATCAAGCGGGCTGCTTTGTCCTGGATGGTGTCGAGCTTCTTGAGTGTTGTTGGAGCTGCACCCATCCAGGCAAGTGGAGAGTATTCCATCACACTCCTGACTTGTGCCTTGTAGATGGTGGATAGGCTTTGGGGAGTCAGGAGGTGAGTTACTCGCCTCAGGATTCCTAGCCTCTAACCTGCTCTTGTAGCCACGGTATTTATATGGCTACTCCAGTTAAGTTTCTGGTCAATGGTCGCCCCTAGGATGTTGATAGTGGGGGATTCAGCGATGGTAATGCCATTGAATGTCAAGGGGAGATGGTTAGATTCTCTCTTGTTGGAGATGGTCATTGCCTGGCACTTGTGTGGCGCGAATGTTACTTGCCACTTATCAGCCCAAGCCTGGATATTGTCCAGGTCTTGCTGCATTTCTACACGGACTGCTTCAGTATCTGAGGAGTCACGAATGGTGCTGAACATTGTGCAATCATCAACGTACATCCCCACTTCTGACCTTATGATTAAAGGAAGGTTATTGATGAAGCAGCTAAAGATGGTTGGGCTTAGGACACTACCCTGAGGAACTCCTACAGTGATGTCCTGGAGCTCAGATGATTGACCTCCAACAACCACAACCATCTTTCTTTGCGCTAGGTATGACTCCAGCCTTTTAAGGTTGGCTTTTAAGGGCACAGATAGCTGCTGACCACCATTCCTTTCTAGCTGTGGATAGGCTGAACACTTAGCCTTCTGATGCAACATAACTTTTGCATTGCTGGCCTGTACAAATCATATATACCCTTTGTGATAGGTCCAGAACTATCAGTGGAAGTAATGATCTGTCCCTTTGAAACAATTGTACATGAGCAGGGCTGTATGTGAAGTTTATTTGTTACTGCTGGTGTTCTGAAACATGCCTCACAATGTGGATGAGATGGATTCCACAGCACCAACAGCCAAAACAAACAGAATTCATGCATTTGAAGTGATATAAAGTTGATCTGAAATGAAAAAAAAGGATAAATATTTAAAACTTGAAATCTGAAATAAAAACAGAAAATGCTGGAAGTACTCAACAGGTCTCTTTATCTGAAAGGTGAACCTATCTCTTCTCTTTTCACATTCTGCCAGACTGATTGTGAATTCTAACCCTTTCTGCTTTTATGACTTACGTCAGTTATTGAGGATTCATTGCTATGCGCAACTATGGTGTGATAATTCACTTATGTAAATAATTGGCTTTGAATTTCACACATCTGAATTAAACACCTTCAGCAATTGCATCCACAAAATAAAATAAACTACATTGTGCCAAACATGCTCAGTATGCAAACAGATTTCATCTCAAACCTTCCATAATCATTTTTTTTCCAGAAAATCATTTACATCTAATTTCGAGAATCGTGCAACCAGGGAATAGTCTGATTTATCATGACCACCTGCTCGCTTAAAGATGTGTTTCAGCTAACAACCCCGCAGAAATCATCTTGCACTCTTCCAGAAACTGAAAGCCGCAAAAAGGATGGCCAAAAGAACCTGCTCCTGAAACCAGTCAGCACCCCACACACATTAACTGAATTCACATTTGTTTCAATAATGAATGGTTTCATTTTCCATTCTAATCTTTTTAATGAGCTTCCTAATAGTGAGATTTGAGGCTTGTACTTTCCTCTACATTTTGTTAGCAATTGTGAAATTAACATCTTCATTCAATGAGCAGGAAAATTCTCACAAGATTGCTGTGCCCCATCCTAGGTCTTTTCACACTCGCTCCCAGCCTCTTTGTCTGTTTTATAGATCAGACTGCCAAGTTCAAGCACCTTCCTGTCTAGTAGCATTGACAGCCTGTTTATTAGCCTCTTTCTGCTCTGAGGATTATGAACTGACTGAATTGCAAGGAATTCCTTTTCAATGAGAACATTCGATGCTGGGTATTAAGAGATGTGTTAAGAACTTGAAAGTGAAACTTTAATGTCTGATGTAGTAGCACATTCCATGGCTAATTAGAGTTGGTTTTACTTTGGAACAAAGGTCAGTTTAATAATTTAAAAAAACTGCCTAAAATAGAAGTATTGAGAGCTTTTCCATTTTTATTTTTGCAAATTTATAAAATACTTTTGAAATTTAGCATGCAGAATGGAGAACATTTCCAAGTATAAACAAATGAAAGAATTGGGTACAGTCACAGTGCCAGGAGGATAAGACTTAAAACTAGGGACAACAGGGGGTAACCTGCTGTTACTTTGCTTTCTTTTATTTAGAACAAATCCCTTCTTCCTTTACAGGCAGTAATTTTCCCCTAGCTCCCTGACTGGTGGATGAACAGAACAGAAGTTATAATGGTTTCAAATTCACATACTTCCATTGTCACCATCGACCTGAGGTTTGAGGAGCAAGCACATTCACACGACTTAAGATAAATTGATATGAGCCAAGAGAGTTCTTGCACCATAAAATTTAACAAATTTCCTTCTTTTCAAAGCTTCTGGCTGGCTTGGATTGTATTGTTTTCTATCTTGCAGCTTTGATTAACCGTACATTATGAGAACAGCATGAGTGTCTTTGTGCTGCCATGGCAATCAAGTTTTGGTCGGCTACAGTTTGTCACTTAGCATTAGGCACAAGTGGGATTTTTGCCAATTGAGTATGAATGGTGGGAAATCCTACCTAAAGTTTCTGTTCAGTCAGACTGAAAGCATTTACTATATAAAAAAAGTAAAAAGTCTGCCAAATGCCTTTACATTGTTAAGGGTGTTGAAGTTTCTGATGTGAAAACATAACTAGATGCTTGTAAATAAGTCAGTCATATATATTTTGTAACTTACAGCAAAAGTAGGCATACCATGTGTATTCAGCAGTCTTTAGCTGCAAAATTCAGCTCCATAACGTCACTGGTGTCAGTGCTATGGGAGCCCAGAGACCCAAAAGTGGTGGCTGGTCTGTTTCCAACCACTTCCGGTGTGGCCCATATGGTGTGCATGTGGTGAAAGCGTGCAGAGTGGGCAGTTCGTGATGTCATCCAGTGTGGAACACTGAATTGGCGCCTAACCTGCCATTTCACAGGTCCTTTTAATGCCCTCTCTTAAACACTCACAGGTGAACATGCATTCAGCTGCCCACCCCCGCCCCCCCACCGCCTCACTAGTGCTATTTAAAGGCATCGGCATGGGACTTTTAGGTGAGGTGCTTTGGACTTTCTTTTGCCGCTGCAGAGTTAGTGAAAGTACACTGTACTATATTGTTGGAGGAGTCCTGAAAAGTTGTTGGAGTCAGAAGAGAATGTTGCTGGACTTTTCCAAGGAGTTCAATGGAGTTTGAAGACCTATGAGCAGAAAACCTGCTGTCAATCATGGAGGTTTAGTTGCAGTCCATCTTGGGTTACAGCATGACAAGGAGATGGAGCAGAGAGGGGAAACTCTGAGCTGAGGAAGGAGCAGGAGGGCTCGCAATAGAGGGTTGTACTCATCTAAGGTATTCAGAGAGCACTTCTCCTACCTCCACAGGAGCAGTGTCTGAGGCAGCTATGATTCACCAAGCAAATGGTCACTGAACTATGCCCCCTCCTATAATCCGACCCCTTTAGCCACAAAACAGGGTAAGGTCGATGGTGCTAGCTGCCATGAAGATCACCGTCACCAACAATTTCTACACCAGCAGATCCTTCCAGGCTGGAGCTGGTGACATTGCCAACATCTCACAGTTCGTCATGCGTTGCTGCATCAGGAAGGTAACAGAGACTCTGTACATAAAGAGAGGGGACTTTATAGTCAGCTGTTCTTGCCACATTCAAGCCATAAGTTTGAACCAGACGCTGGCTGCTTGGTGACAAGGGCTACCCTCGCTACACATGGTTCATGACTCCCCTCCCTCACCTGAACACATGTGGACAATGTGCATACAAAGGAGCCATCCTGCTACCAGGAACAATGTGGAGCAAAGCACTGGCATTCTAAAACATCCCACTGCCTTAAACGCTCAGAGGGAGGCCTCCAATACTCACTGGAGTATGTCTCCAAATTCATGGTGGTCTGCATCATCCACCACAATTTGGCATTCATGAGGCCGCAGCATTTGCCACAGTGAGGCCCTCAGGAGGAGGAATAGGACAAGGAGGAAGAAGAGGCAGAATAAGAGGTGGAGGAGGAACAGGAGAAAGAGGAGGAGGAAGAGGAAGAGAAGGAAGGGAGGAGGATCTGGGACCCCATTGCTCTGGACGGACTGTTCATGAGTGGGCAATCAGACTCCTGTTCCCCTAAAATCACTGCTGCTCGACAATTCACTACCTTTCCACCCCTCTGCTACAAACCATCACAAAGTCCTATTAACCAAAATCCTGAAATAAAAAACACCTCAAAACCTATTCCATAACAAAATTATCCAACAACACTTCAAATAATACATACAAAGCTAAACTATTCAAACTTATACATTCCCTTAGTGCCCGTCTCCCCTCAGCCAGTCTAGTGCTCCTACACAGTGCTACCCCCAGTGGTTGCAGCATGGCTGATGGAAGGTTACTGACTCTCAATCGGAAAGATTGCAGATGGCCTTGCAGGATGACCTGTCGCAGCTCTGGACCTTGTGGGCCCAGCTTTGCTCTGTGGCAGGCTTGCCAATGCACCAGACATCTCTGTGTACATGTTCACCAGTCTCCTGTATGGTGCCCCATTGAAGTTCTGATTTGAGTCCCCTGCAACAGAACTCGTTTGCAACTTTGCCCTCTGGGGAGCTGGCCCATGCACTATCCTTTGCCCCTGGCTTGGCTGCAAGCCACTTGTGCCGTGTGACTCACCATGTGCCGATCCCACCTCTATACTGCCCTTTAAAGTATGTAGAGTGCTAGTATCTGAGCTGTTGGTTGCAAGTGTCAGATCAAGTGACGGTGCTTCACCATCAGAGACATGCTTTTGCTTGTGACCTTCATGGTGAGGCTGAACTGGCTGTGCACCGGGTGTGGTGGAAAGCAAGATGTCCATGGCCACATCATCAGCAGCTTGCACTTTATGTCTGATAGCAGGATGCGGGTGAAGTGGGATTTGAGAAATTACATAAGGCAGGAACATACAGTCATCACGGCAATGCCAGTGCAATAGCCTCAGTCACTGCTGGTCCAGTAATTTGCAGCACACTCTCCTCCAAGGAGCTCAGGAGATTCAGGTGTGCCTGATCCCTGCTAGTTCTCTGCTACTGCCTCCTGTTATGTGCGACCTTGTCCTACAAGACAGAGGGAAGAATGCCATTGGGCTGGATTTTGTGCTGAAGGCGGGGGAAAACCTGCCTCTGCATTTTGTACCTCCTGGAGCGATCCCCTGATTTTTTAAAATCTAAGTTTCAGGAGCCGGAATCGCCCTCCCTTTAAAGATGAAATCCCACCTCCATGAACTGCTGGCCAATCAGAGGGCCCACAGCTCAGCAGTATTGGCAGTGCCACCAAGAGCAGTGGCTACTGCCAGTACTGGAGAGGCCTCAGACCCAGGCCCAGTGCTGGAACATTGTACCAGAGGTAGGTGACGCATGGTCGCCGGGGCCAGACCGGAAGGCCCTGGCGAGGGGGTTGGGGATGTGGTTGTGCAGTCCAGGGGAAGGGGAGATCCCAAGGGGGTAAACTGGCTCCCGGTGGGGGTCCTCCATGGGTCACAGATTGCCTACGAAGGAGGGACCATCCCAAACCCACAGGGAGGCCACTTCATGTTACAAGGCATCCTCCCTGCATGGTGGTGCCCCCTCCCAGCGCCACCACCTAATGCCTCAATTGGCCTCTTGACGGGAAGGCCATCCTCAGCCTATCCCGCCCTCAGCAAGATCGCTTGTCCATGGGGAGGCGATAGGCCCTCCGCCCCTTACTGCCATTCCCGCCACCTGTCGCAACACTCCATGCTCCCCCACCTCTGACTCTGCTTCAGGGGGCCACATAAATTCCAAGCCATTGTGTAAATTGCAGGGCATTTGGGTGATGTGCCTTTCATAGCTGAATAGCTGGAAGTATATGGAAGCTGTGAGATGTGGGTTTGAGGCTTACAGCATTGGTAAGTGCTTGTGAGTGAGATGGAGCATCTGTATGCTGGGAAGGACTCCTGAGTGGTGAGTCATGGAGGTGTGCTGCATTGAGCAGTCTCTGAGGTTGGTGATGTGGTTGGTAGGAGTTGGCATTTGAAGATGCATTCACTGACCTTGACCACCCAGGTGAAGTCTGAACTTTTTGCAGCTCTGCAGCCAAGTCCTCATGACCAGACTCCTTAAGTTGACTCCATGGCTACTTGTTCCCATTCCCTTCAGAGCATAGGCCTGGTGGGCCTCCTGGTCCCCTGTGGTAACATGAACTCTCTCCTTTCCACCTCCTGGACTAAGGGCTCTAGCACTGTTTCTCTGTCCTGCTGGTCAATTGGTACTATTCTTCCTTCCCTGAAATACTTTTGAAAACATTTCAACAACCTGCAGCAGCCTGGAAGCACTTCCTCTTTAAATGCTGTAGGCTGCCTTTAAGAAGTACAGGCTAGTTTCAACTCATGCTGGCTGTGCAGGCACCTGGGTCGCCTGCTGAGTGCAGCCAGTTAGCAGCACATTTAGAGCTGGGCTGCACACCACAATCACAGAGATGAGCAGGAAGCACGAAGTTCGCGTGCTGCCTGCATCTCCTCAACCTGGTGCAATATCATTGCACATTGCAATCCCCACTCCTGCTAATGGGCCTTGTCAAATTTTTAGCCCTTTGTGTTCTGTGAACTTCCAGAAGTTTGATTATATCCTTTATCTCTCAAACTTGACCAGATTCAGATTCAGCACTATTTTTAGATTCTTGAATCTACTGTTTAGATTCTGATATTGTGTTGGCATAATCTGTTTTAAAAGCACCTTCAGCATCTGTTACAGCAATGGGAATTTTATATCCTCGGAATGGACTGAGCTATGGTTCAAGTTGTTCATACAAATATATGAAAATGTCAGCTAAGAAAAGACCCACAGGTCCATCTAGCCTGTTCTATATGTTGTGATTCCCTATGTATTGCGGCAAAAATGCCATCTGCCATGCAATCGACTGGAAGATTAAAAACCTGGCCAACTGGGGAAAATAATCTGGCAAATTGCTGTCCCACCCCTTTCTGGCCAAATTTTAAAAGAAAATGGTTCAGATTCAGATGTTTTCAGATTTCAAAACAGCTGTCAGTCTCATCCCAATATGATTTTGCTGAATTCTGTATATAGGAGCTGAGGGGAGCTGCCATGAACCTAATGTTGCCTCGCCATGGGGCTACTCCATGGCTATTTCTCATTGATTGATTACATACTTAATTCTGTATCGGCATTCTTCAATTATTCATAATATGTATAGTTTAATGTGTAATATATTAGGATTTCTGTCACATATTGTAATAGAGACATAGAGTTATAGCAGCACAGAAACAGGCCCTTTGGCCCATCGTGTCTGTGCCGGCCTTCAAGCACCTAACTATTCTAATCCCATTTTCCAGCACTTGGCCCGTAGCCTTGTATGCTATGGCGTTTCAAGTGCTCATCTAAATACTTCTTAAATGTTGTGAAGGTTCCTGCCTCTACCACCCCTTCAGGCAGTGCGTTCCAGATTCCAACTACCCTCTGGGTGAAAAATGATTTCCTCAAATCCCCTCTAAACCTCCTGCACCATACCTTAAATCTATGCCCCCTGGTTATTGACCCCTCTGCTAAGGGAAAAAGTTTATTCCTATCTAACCTATCAATGCCCCTCATAATTTTGTATACATCAATCTTATCTCTTCTCAGCCTTCTCTGCTCGAAGGAAAACAACCCCAGCCTTTTCAGTCTCTCTTTATAGCTGAAATGCTCCAGCCCAGGCAACAACCTGGTGAATCTCCTCTGCACCCTCTCCAGTGCAATCACATCCTTCCTATAGTGCGGTGACCAGAACTGTACACAGTACTCCAGCTGTGGCCTAACTAGCATTTTATACAGCTCCATCATAACCTCCCTGCTCTTATATTCTATGCCTCGGCTAATAAAGGCAAGTATCCCATATACTTTCCTAACCACCTTATCTACCTGTGCTGCTGTCTTCAGTGATCTATGGATAAGTACACCAAGGTCCCTCTGACCCTCTGTACTTCCTAGGGTCCTACCATCCATTGTATATTCCCTTGCCTTGTTAGTCCGCCCAAAATGCATCACCTCACACTTCTCAGGATTAAATTCCATTTGCCACAGCTCCGCCCATCTTACCAGCCCATCTATATCGTCATGTAATCTAAGGCTTTCCTCCTCACTATTTACGACACCACCAATTTTCGTGTTGTCTGCGAACTTACTGATCACACCTCCTTTATTCACATCTAAATCATTAATGTACACTATAAACAGCAAGGGTCCCAGCACCGCTCCCTGCGGTAAACCACTGGTCACAGGCTTCCACTCGCAAAAACAACCCTCGACCATTACCCTCTGCCTCCTGGCACTAAGCCAACTTTGGATCCAATTTGCCAAATTGCCCTGGATCCCACGGGCTCTTCCCTTCTTAACCAATCTCCCATGCGGGACCTTATCAAAAGCCTTACTGAAGTTCATATAGACTACATCAACTGCTTTACCCTCATCTATACATTTAGTTACCTCCTCGAAAAATTCAATCAAGTTTGATTTAGTTGCACATTTTGTGTCTGTAAATGAGGCTTTTATTCTATTACAAAACTGTTTTCCATGCCCACAGAAAAGGCAACAATAGTTTACGTTTCATTTTCTAATATTACATGTTACACAAAACACAAACAACTTACCATGCACTCAGAGTTAAGCTTTGACAAGGAGGTGACATTGAGACAATCAATAGCGATAAGTCTTACTGCATCTGGTTTCACTTCTTGATAGAGTTATTGAAATAAGTTTAGTAGTCAGTCCCCAACTGGAGATGTAATACATTTTTAATCCAGTAGGGCACTAATGTCACCAAACTGTTTACTACCTGAGGACATACTTTTTATAAGAGCATGAAATGTAAACATTGTTGAATGACAATATACGTACTGTATAAATATTTCTGATGCTTTCTGTTCGCCTAGGTTAACGTGGACTGAAATACTGGTGTCAAGTAGGTGTTAAGATGTTGAAGTTCTACTCTGCGCAAATGGCTACAGGTAAAGAGATTCTCTTATCCAATTTTGATGTATGGCTTTTAATACACCACTCATGACCATCACCATCCCTGGGTATGTGCTCTCCCACCGGCAGGACAAACCCAGCAGAGGTAGCGGCACAGTAGTACACAGTCGGGAGGGAGTTGCCGTGGGAGTCCTCAACATCAACTCATGAAATCTCATGGCATCAGGTCAAACATGGGCAAGGAAATCTCCTACGGCTTACTGCCTACCACCCCCTACACAGCTGATGAATTAGTACTCCTCCATGTTGAAAACCACTTGGAGGAAGCACTTTTTGCGTGGCAAGGGCGCAGAATGTAGTCTGGGTGGGGACTTCAATGTCCATCACCAAGAGTGGCTCGGTAGCACCACTACTGACCGAGCTGGATGAGTGCTAAAGGACATAGCTGCTAGACTGGGTATGCGGCAGGTGGTGAGGGAACCAACAAGAGGGAAAAAGCTACTTGATCTCGTCCTCACCAATCTACCTGTTGCAGATGCATCTGTCCATGACAGCATTGGTAGGAGAGACCACTGCACAGTCCTTGTGGAGATGAACCCTCCATCGTGTTGTGTGGCACTACCACCGTGCTAAATGGGATAGATTTCATACAGATATGGCAATGCAAAGCTGGGCATCCATGAGGTGCTGTGGGCCATCAACAGCAGCAGAATTGTACTCAACCACAATCTGTAACCTCATGGCCCGGCATATCCGCCACTCTACCATTCCCATCAAGCCAGGAGACCAACCCTGGTTCAATGAATTGTGCAGGAGGACATGCCAGGAGCAGCACCAGGCATACCTCAAAATGAGGTGTCAACCTGGTGAAGCTACAACAGAGGACTACTTGCATGCCAAACTGCGTAAGCAGCATGCGATAGACAGAGCTAAGCGACCCAAAAACCTACGGATCAGATCTAAGTTTGTGAATGATGGTGGACAATTAAACAACTAATAGAAGGAGGAGGCTCCACATATATCCCCATCCTCAATGATGGGGGAGCCCAGCACATCAGAGCAAAAGATAAGGCTGAAGCATTTGCAACAATCTTCAGCCAGACGTGCCAAGTGGATGATCCATCTCAGCCTCCTTCTGAGATCCCCAGCATCACAGATGCCAGTCTTCAGCCAATTCGATTCACTACACGTGATATCAAGAACTAATTGAAGGCATTGGATACTGCAAAGTCTATGGGTCCTGACAACATTCCGGCAATAGTACTGAAGACCTGTGCTCCAGAACTTGCTGCATCCCCAGCTAAGCTGTTCCAGTACAATTACATCTACCCAGCAATGTGGAAAATTGCCCAAGCATGTCCTTTACACAAAAAACAGGACAAATCCAACCCGGCCAATTACTGCCCCAAAAGTCTACTCTTGATCATCAGTAAAGTGATTTAAGGTGTCATTGACAGTGCTATCAAGCGGCATTTGCTTAGCAATAACCTGCTCACTGACGCTCAGTTTAAGTTCCACCAGGGCCACTCAGCTTCTGACCTCATTACAGCCTTTGGTTCAAATATGGACAAAAGAGTTGAACTCAAGAGGTGAGGTGAGAGTGACTGCCCTTAACATCAAGGCAGCATTTGACCGAGTATGGCATCAAGGAGCCCTAGCAAAACTGGAGTCAATGGGAATCAGGGGGAAAACTGGTTGGAATCATAAATAGTGCAAAGGAAGATGGTTGTGGTTGTTGGGGGTCAATCATCTCAGCTCCAGGACATCACTGCAGGAGTTCCTCAGGGTAGTGTCCTCGGCCCAAACATCTTCAGCTGCTTCATCAATGACCTTCCTTCAATCATAAGGTCAGAAGTGGGGCTGTTCGCTGATGATTGCACAATGTTCAGCACCATTCGTGACTCCTCAGATACTGAAGCAGTCCGTGCAGGAATGCAGCAAGACCTGGACAATATCCAGGCTTGGGCTGATAGGTGGCAAGTAACATTCGCGCCACACAAGTGCCAGGCAATGACCATCTCCAGTAAAAAAGAATTCAATCATCTCTCTTGATATTCTATGGCATTACCATCGCTGAATCCCCCACTATCAACATCCGGGGTGTTACCATTGACCAGAAACTGAACTGGAGTAGCCATATAAATACCGTAACTACAACAGTAGTTCAGAGGGTAGGAATACTGCGGTAAGTAACTCACCTCCTGACTCCCAAATGCCTGTCCACCATCTACAAGGCACAAGTTAGGAGTGTGATGGAATGCTCTCCACTTGCCTCGATGGGTGCAGATCCAGCAACACTCAAGAAGCTTGACACCATCCAGGACAAAGCCGCCTGCTTAATTGGCACTCTGTACACAAACATTCACTCCCTCCACCACCGACACACCGTGGCAGCAGTGTGTACCATCTACAAGATGCACTGCATCAATACATCAAGGCTACTCAGGCAGCACCTTCCAAATCCACAAACTCTGCCAACTAGAAGGACAAGGGCAGCAGATGCATGGGAACACTACTACCTGCAAGTTCCCCTCCAAGCCACACACCATCCTGACTTGGAGCTATATCGCCGTTCCTTCACTGCCTTTGGGTCAAAATCCTGGAACTCCCTTCCTAACAGCACTGGTGGTGTACCTACCCCACATGGACTGCAGCAGTTCAAGAAGGCAGCTCACCACCACCTTGTCATGGGCAGTTAGGGATGGGCAATAAATGCTGGCCTGGCCAACGATGCCCACATTCCATGAAACGAATAAAAAAAAACTCTTCTCCTTTCACCTCATGGTACTTATTTATAAATTGTACAAATACCTGCTAAATAAATTGTTATGAAATTAACTTTAAGTCTCCAATCGTTCTTTGAGTGCCATATTGAAGATCTCCTCAACAGTTAGGTTAAACAACCTTTGCCTAGTAGCTTTCCAGTGCTATGGTAGTTTTATGTTTTCTAATTGGTCACTGAGTTGGTGAAAGTAATTGCTAAAATTTAGATTCAAAATTAGTTCCACATTGTGCCATAAAATGTGATTGATGTCAATACTGTCTTTTGCAATATTGACACTTTTTATGAAATGCAGAACTAATTTTAATTTAAAAGTTGCACCAGCTGGACTAAAATATATACCAGGAAGCACATTTTAAAAAAAATTATACTTGATATTTTTTCAGTCTATAAACAGTGGGGTAAATTATAACTTTGTGTATTAGTGTAAAATAGGTGATTATGAATTGGCAGCCCATTTTACACGCAGTGAAAGAGACAAGCAAAATGAGACAAGGAAGTAAATTTTTAACCTGCTGTCTAGGTTTAAAATGGGCGTTGCAGATTGGGCACCTGTTAAAGAAACCACATGATTTTTATTCCCTTTGAAATCATGGAAATTGAAGATCAGGCAGCTTCTATAATGGGTGGCCGATTCACATCGCCTGTTTTACGCCTGGGTGGCAAGTTAAAAATCTATTCACTTAACCCTTTTTGTTTCTTTCATGACTGTTTCGCTTGACTGACTCAGTGACTGACACAGTCCTTAACAGTGTACCCATCACTTGACCTTATTTATCCGAGTCAAAGTCAGCTTGCATGCCCATGCCAGTGTCCCACGTGGGTAAGCTATAATGGTGAAAAGCAATCCATCCAAACAGGGCCTCCCTGTTTGCAATTGTATCAATTGCACAGTATTTCTACTTTCTCAGAATGTCAATGACTATTGACCAGATGAAGCTTTGCTTATCTCCCTGTGGAATATTATGTAAATGACTTCATTAATTAGGAACTTAAGAAGAAAGATGAGTTTTCCTTGTATGAAATGCTGACTTCTGTGGCAATGTGAGTTCTGATAATTAAGTGACAGTAATTTTTATTCTTATGTGGCTCTCTTATTGCCCATTTCAGAATCTTAGAGGTGTGTTAGCAATGCTAGTTGTCCTGTGTAAGAGGTTCCATTCCCATACCCCTTTACTACAGTTCTTGGACATTGGGAATTACAAGAACAAAATTGCACACGACACAGTGTTAGGCTGAACCACAAATCAGTTTATTTAAAAAAACAAAAATCCTCCTAACACCCAATTACAAAGACCTCTAAACCAAATCAAAGGACATCACATGACACCTTGATTGGTTAGTCCAATTTAAAATTCCTCCGCGATTCAACCTCGGCTCCCACCCAAACACACGAATCACCACAACTTATAAAATAAACCTTTTCGGAAAAAAACACAGGCAAAACCCCACGTTTCTGCCCCAAATTCACTAAATTCAGAACCCAAACCCTCCCAGGATTTGGTTGCTACACTTAAAATTGTTTTGAAATTCTCAGCCCCAAATACTCCTTGGATTTGGCTGATAATTTACAATCCTCCATGCGATTGGTCCTTCCGGTGAGAATTTGTCAGTCTACGAGCCAGGCTGACCGTTCCTGATCCTCCTTCTTGACTGCAGCCCCCACAGTACAAACCCCTTCAAGATTTGACTGAAAAACTTACTATCACCCACATGGCTGGTCATTACCAATGTTGATTGTAGGCCTGGACCTGAGATGACCAGTCCCCGTCCTTCTTCACATAACTGCAGTGCCAAACCTTGTCCTTTTATGATGACCTTGTCCTTTTTATGATGATCCTTATCGAAATATCATGAACACATCTCCTGAAGCCATCCTGCTAGATGGTCAGCACTTAGCACCTTTTAATCTCTTTTCCTCTGTTACCTGCCTGGTCCAACCAGATGCATTTAGTGCTGATGTGATTTCCCTGACCGAGAACAATGAACTCCACCAAGGTGAGGTAATCCAAGCTCCAGAGCTAATATCCATGAATAAAAGCAAAATACTGCGGATGCTGGAAATTTGAAATAAAAACAAGAAATGCTGGAACCACTCAGCAGGTCTGGCAGCATCTGTGGAATGAGAAGCAGAGTTAACGTTTCGGGTCAGTGACATGCGTATGTGGCCTGGTCCAATCTAGACCTCCTTTGTTATCTCTTGCCCCACCCCCACCTCACTTGCTTATAACCTGTGACTTTTCTAATGTTTGTCAGTTCCGAAGCAGGGTCACTGACCCGAAACGTTAACTCTGCTTCTCTTTCCACAGATGCTGCCAGACCTGCTGAGTGCTTCCAGCATTTCTTGTTTTTATTTCAGATTTCCAGCATCCGCAGTATTTTGCTTTTAAATACAACATAATATTGTTTGTAGCCCAATTAAATCTTACATATGATTAATAAATGCAACAGTGGATTCCAGCAGAATATCGAAAACATTGGCCAGAATTTCATGCCCTCCGCAGGAGCGAGATGGCGGTGGGTGGGAGGGGGAAGGCTCAAAATTGAGTGGGAGGCGGTGGGGGGGGGTGCCATTCCCGTTGCTGCAATTTTGTGACTGGCAATGAGAAACAGTATGCCCACCCCAGGCCTATTAAGGCCCTTAAGTTGCATTTAATTGGCCACTTACGGGCCTTAGTTGGCCTGGGGTGGGCATACTGTTTCTCGCTGCCACTCATAAAAAGGCCCGTAAGTGGCAAATTAACTGCAACTTAAGGGCCTCCTCCCACAATATGAGCAGCGGCGGGCGGGGAGCTCAGTAAAACCTGGCGGCCTCCTTGTGGGCTAGGGGGAGCCCTCCTGATCGGGCAACCCCCCACCACAGCATAAGCCGCTCCTACTGCACTACATATGCAGCTCCCCCAAACAACACCCACTTTTTAAAAATTCATTCATAGGATGTGGGTGTAACTGGCTAGGCCAGCATTTATTGCCCATCCCTAATTGCCCTTGAGAAGGTGGTGGTGAGTTGCCTTCTTGAACCGCTGCAGTCCATTTGGGGTAGGTACACCCACAGTACTGTTAGAATTAGAATTAGAATTAGAACATTACAGCGCAGTACAGGCCTTTCGGCCCTCGATGTTGCGCCGACCTGTGAAACCATCTGACCTACACTATTCCATTTTCATCCATATGTCTATCCAATGACCACTTAAATGCCCTTAAAGTTGGCGAGTCTACTACTGTTGCAGGCAGGGCGTTCCACGCCCCTACTACTCTCTGAGTAAAGAAACTACCTCTGACATCTGTCCGATATCTATCACCCCTCAACTTAAAGCTATGTCCCCTCGTGTTTGCCATCACCATCCGAGGAAAAAGACTCTCACTATCCACCCTATCTAACCCTCTGATTATCTTATATGTCTCTATTAAGTCACCTCTCCTCCTCCTTCTCTCCAACGAAAACAACCTCAAGTCCCTCAGCCTTTCCTCGTAAGACCTTCCCTCCATACCAGGCAACATCCTAGTAAATCTCCTCTGCACCCTTTCCATAGCTTCCACATCCTTCCTATAATGCGGTGACCAGAACTGCACGCAATACTCCAGGTGCGGTCTCACCAGAGTTTTGTACAGCTGCAGCATGACCTCGTAGCTCCGAAACTCGATCCCCCTACTAATAAAAGCTAACACACCATATGCCTTCTTAACAGCCCTATTAACCTGGGTAGCAACCTTCAGGGATTTATGCACCTGGACACCAAGATCTCTCTGCTCATCGACACTACCAAGAATCTTCCCATTAGCCCAGTACTCTGCATTCCTGTTACTCCTTCCAAAGTGAATCACCTCACACTTTTCCGCATTAAATTCCATTTGCCATCTCTCAGCCCAGCTCTGCAGCCTATCTATGTCCCTCTGTACCCTACAACATCCTTCGGCACTATCCACAACTCCATCGACCTTAGTGTCATCCGCAAATTTACTAACCCACCCTTCTACACCCTCTTCCAGGTCATTTATAAAGATGACAACAGCAGTGGCCCCAAAACAGATCCTTGCGGTACACCACTAGTAACTAAACTCCAGGATGAACATTTGCCATCAACCACCACCCTCTGTCTTCTTTCAGCTAGCCAATTTCTGATCCAAAGCACTAAATCACCTTCAACCCCATACTTCCGTATTTTCTGCAACAGCCTACCATGGGGAACCTTATCAAACGCCTTACTGAAATCCATATACACCACATCCACTGCTTTACCCTCATCCACCTGTTTGGTCACCTTCTCGAAAAACTCAATAAGGTTTGTGAGGCACGACCTACCCGTCACAAAACCGTGCTGACTATCGCTAATGAACTTATTCTTTTCAAGATGATTATAAATCCTGTCTCTTATAACCTTTTCCAACATTTTACCCACAACCGAAGTAAGGCTCACAGGTCTATAATTACCAGGGCTGTCTCTACTCCCCTTCTTGAACAAGGGGACAACATCTGCTATCCTCCAGTCTTCCGGCACTCTTCCTGTCGACAATGACGACATAAAGATCAAGGACAAAGGCTCTGCAATCTCCTCCCTAGCTTCCCAGAGAATCCTAGGATAAATCCCATCTGGCCCAGGGGACTTATCTATTTTCACACTTTCCAAAATAGATAACACCTCCTCCTTGTGAACCTCAATCCCATCTAGCCTCGTAGCCTGAATCTCAGTATTCTCCTCGACAACATTTTCTTTCTCTACTGTAAATACTGACGCAAAATATTCATTTAACACTTCCCCTACCTCCTCTGATTCCACACACAACTTCCCACTACTATCCTTGATTGGCCCTAATCTAACTCTAGTCATTCTTTTATTCCTGATATACCTATAGAAAGCTTTAGGGTTTTCCCTGATCCTATCCGCCAATGACTTCTCGTGTCCTCTCCTTGCTCGTCTTAGCTCTCCCTTTAGATCTTTCCTGGCTAGCTTGTAACTCTCAAGCGCCCTAACTGAGCCTTCACGTCTCATCCTAACATAAGCCTTCTTCTTCCTCTTGACAAGCGCTTCAACATCTTTAGTAAACCACGGCTCCCTCGCTCGACAACTTCCTCCCTGCCTGACAGGTACATACATATCAAGGACACGCAGTAGCTGCTCCTTGAATAAGCTCCACATTTCGATTGTTCCCATCCCCTGCAGTTTCCTTCCCCATCCTACGCATCCTAAATCTTGCCCAATCGCATCATAATTTCCTTTCCCCCAGCTATAATTCTTGCCCTGCGGTATATACCTGTCCCTGCCCATCGCTAAGGTAAACCTAACCGAATTGTGATCACTATCACCAAAGTGCTCACCTACATCTAAATCTAACACCTGGCCGGGTTCATTACCCAGTACCAAATCCAATGTGGCATCACCCCTGGTTGGCCTGTCTACATACTGTGTCAGAAAACCCTCCTGCACACACTGGACAAAAACTGACCCATCTAAAGTACTCGAACTATAGTATTTCCAGTCGATATTTGGAAAGTTAAAGTCCCCCATAACAACTACCCTGTTACTCTCGCCCCTGTCGAGAATCATCTTCGCTATCCTTTCCTCTACATCTCTGGAACTATTTGGAGGTCTATAAAAGACTCCCAACAGGGTGACCTCACCTCTCCTGTTTCTAACCTCGGCCCATACTACCTCAGTAGACGAGTCCTCAAACGTCCTTTCTGTCGCTGTAATACTCCCCTTGATTAACAATGCCACACCCCCCCCTCTTTTACCATCTTCTCTGTTCTTACTGAAACATCTAAATCCCGGAACCTGCAACATCCATTCCTGCCCCTGCTCTACCCATGTCTCTGAAATGGCCACTACATCGAGATCCCAGGTACCAACCCATGCTGCAAGCTCACCCACCTTATTCCGGATGCTCCTGGCGTTGAAGTAGACACACTTTAAACCAGGTTCTTGCTTGCCAGTGCCCTCTTGCGTCCCTGTAACCTTATCCCTGACCTCACTACTCTCAACATCCTGTACACTGGCACTACATTTTAGGTTCCCATTCCCCTCCTGAATTAGTTTAAACCCCCCCGAAGAGCACAAGCAAATCTCCCCCCCAGGATATTGGTACCCCTCTGGTTAGGAAGGGAGTTCCAGGATTCTGACCCAGCGACATTGAAGGAACGGCGATATAGTTCCAAGTCAGGATGGTGTGTGACTTGGAGGGGAACTTGCAGGTGGTGGTGTTCCCATGCATTTGCTGCCCTTGTCCTTCTAGTTGGTAGAGGTCGCGGATTTGGAAGGTGCTATCTAAGGAGCCTTTGTGCATTGCAACTGTGCATCTTATAGATGGTACATACTGCTGCCACTGTGCGTCGGTGGTGGAGGGAGTGAATGTTTGTAGATGAGGTGCCAATCAAGTGGGCTGCTTTGTCCTGGATGGTGTCAAGCTTCTTGAGTGTTGTTGGAGCTGCACCCATCCAGGCAAGTGGAGAGTATTGCATCACACTCCTGACTTGTGCCTTGTAGATGGTGGATAGGCTTTGGGGAGTCAGGAGGTGAGTTACCCGCCTCAGGATTCCGAGCCTCTGACCTGCTCTTGTAGCCACAGTATTTATATGGCAACTCCAGTTCAGTTTCTGGTCAATGGTAGCCCCTAGGATGTTGATAGTGGGGGATTCAGCGATAGTAATGCCTTTGAATGTCAAGGGGGGATGGTTAGATTCTCTCTTGTTGGAGATGGTCATTGTCTGGCACTTGTGTGGCGCGAATGTTACTTGCCACTTATCAGCCCAAGCCTGGATATTGTCCAGGTCTTGCTGCATTTCTACACGGACTGCTTCAGTATCTGAGGAGTCAAGAATGATGCTGAACATTGTGCAATCATCAGCAAACATCCCCACTTCTGACCTTATGATTGAAGGATGGTCATTGATGAAGCAGCTGAAGATGGTTGGGCCTAGGACACTACCCTGAGGAACTCCTGCAGTGATGTCCTGGAGCTCAGATGATTGACCTCCAACAACCACAACCATCATCCTTTGCGCTCGGTATGACGCCAGCCAGCAGAGGGTTTTTCCCCTGATTCCCATTGACCTCAGTTTTGCTAGGGCTCCTTGATGCCATACTCGGTCAAATGTTGCCTTGATGTCAAGGGCAGTCACTCTCACCTCACCTCTTGAGTTCAGCTCTTTTTTCCATATTTGAACCAAGGCTGTAATGACGTCAGGAGCTGAGTGGCCCTGGCGGAACCAAAACTGAGCGTCACTGAGCAGGTTATTGCTAAGTAACTGCCGCTTGATGGCACCGTTGATGACACCTTCCTTCACTTCACTGATGATTGAGAGTAGGCTGATGGGGCGGTAATTGGCCGGGTTGGATTTGTCCTGCTTTTTGTGTACATGACATACCTGGGCAATTTTCCACATTGCAGGGTAGATGCCAGTGTTGTAGCTGTACTGGAACAGCTTGGCTAGGGGAGTGGCAAGTTCTGGAGCACAGGTCTTCAGTACTATTGCCGGAATATTGTCAGGGCCTAAAGCTTTTGCAGTATCCAGTGCCTTCAGTCGTTTCTTGATATCACACGGAGTGTATCGAATTGGCTGAAGTCTGGCATCTGTGATGCTGGGGACTTCAGGAGGAGGCCGAGCTGGATCATCAACTCGGCATTTCTGGCTGAAGATTTTTGCAAATGCTTCAGCCTTATCTTTTGCACTGATGTGCTGGGCTCCCCCATCTTTAAGGTTGGGGATATTTGTGGAGCCACCTCCTCCAGTTAGTTGTTTAATTGTCCACCACCATTCACGGCTGGATGTGGCAGGAATGCAGAGCTTAGATTGGATCCGTTGGTTATGGGATCGCTTAGCTTACGCAGTTTGGCACGCAGATAGTCCTGTGTTGTAGCTTCACCAGGTTGACACCTCATTTTGAGGTATGCCTGGTGCTGCTCCTGGCATGCCCTCCTGCAGTCTTCATTGAATCAGAGTTGGTCTCCTGGCTTGATGGTAATGGTAGAGTGGGGGATATGCCGGGCCATGAGGTTACAGATTGTTTTTGAGTACAATTCTGCTGCTGCTGATGGCCCACAGCGCCTCATGGTTGCCCAGTTTTGCATTGTTAGATCTGTTCAAAATCTATCCCATTTAGCACAGTGGTAGTCCCACACAACACAATGGAGGGTATCCTCTATGTGAAGGCGGAACTTCGTCTCCACAAGGACTGTGCGGTGGTCACTCCTACCAATACTATCATGGACCAATGCAGCTACGGCAGGCAGATTGGTGAGGACGAGGGTCCCTCACCACCTGCCGCATTCCCAGTCTAGCAGATATGTCCTTTTGGACTCAGCCAGCTCGGTCAGTAGTGGTGCTACCGAGCCACTCTTGGTGATGGACATTGAAGTCCCCCACCCAGATTACATTTTCTGCCCTCGCCACCCTCTGTGCTTCCTCCAAGTGCTGTTCAACATGGAGCAGTACTGACTCATCAGCTGAGGGAGGGTGGTTGGTGGTAATCAGCAGGAGGTTTCCTTGTCCATGTTTGATCTAATGCCATGAGACTTCATGGGGTCCAGAGTCAATGTTGAGGACTCCCAGGGCAACTCCCTCCCTACTGTATACCACTGTGCCACCACCTCTGGTGGGGCAGGACACACCCGGGGATGGTGATGGCAGTGTCTGGGACATTGTCTGTAAGGTATGATTCCGTAAGTATGACTATGTCAGGCTGTTGCCTGACTAGTCTGTGGGACAGCTCTCCCAACTTTGGCACAAGCCCCCAGATATTAGTAAGGAGGATTTTGCAGGGTCAACAGGGCTGGGTTTGCCGTTGTCATTTCCAGTGCCTTGGTCGATGCCAGGTGGTCCGTCCTGTTTCATTCCTTTTTATTGACTTTGTACAGGTTAGATACAACTGAGTGGCTTGCTAGGCCATTTCAGAGGGCATGTTAGAGTTAACCACATTGCTGTGGGTCTGGAGTCACATGTAGGCCAGAACAGGTAAGGACAGCAGATTTCCTTCCCTAAAGGACATTAGTGAATATCTGCATCGTTCCCCCTCTTTTGTGAAGGCAGACGCAATGTAATCATGAAGAACCATACCCACATCATCTGCTCCTACACATCGGTTACCTTTTTGGTCTTTTACGGGCCCTCATCTCTCCTTAGTTATCCTCTTACTCTTAATGCATTGATAAAACATCTTTGGGTTCACCTTGATTATGCTTGCCAATATTCTTTCATGCCCTCTCTTTGCTTTCCTAATTTCATGACTACATGTTCATGACAAATAAATGTACCGTCTGAGCTAATATCTTAACAAATTTACATCTTACCATACATTCAGAGCTAAGTTTTGGCAATGAGGTGACATTAAGAAAATCCATAACTATAAGTCTTACTGCACTGGTTTCACTTCTTGATGGAGCTACTCAAATAAATTTAATAGTTTCTCCTCCAAAAATAAGCCAATCAGTCCGCTATCGGATATGTAAGGCTTTCTTATTCCACTAGTGAGCAAATGTAAAAGCAAAATGCCGTGGATGTTGGAAATCTGAAATAAAAGCAGAAAATATTGATAATACTCAGCAGGTCAGGTTTGTGGAAAGAGAAACAAAGCTTCAGTTGCATGGCCTTTCATCAGAACTGGGAAAAGTTAGAAATGTAACAGGATTTAAGCAAGTTTACAGGCAGTGGATCTAGAGAATGTAACTGACCAGGTGGACCAAAAATGTTGAAGATGACAGACAGGGTCTACTGTGCCAGGGGGCGACTTTTGGCCAAAGAAGTGGGTGCAGAGGTGTGCTACTTATCCCACTAACTGGAGACCCTGTGCTGCTGTGCTGCTGACAAAGGCTTCATAATGCCAGGAGTTGACAGGGAGCTAAGAAGGACCATGTCTGAGGCAAGACACCAGGTGGCCCCATGGTTTAGCAATGCCTCCCTGCGGATTCTCCTACAAGCTGTAAGGGAAAGGCGGGAGGTCCTCTACCCAAGGCATGGCAGGAAGAGACCTTCCCACCTGGGCAAGCAAGCCTGTATGGAGATGAGAGAGGAGGTTGGCAGCCATGGGGTCACCCTCTGAAACTGGGTCCAGTGCCGCAAGAGTCAATGACCTCCTTTGCTTCACCATGGTGAGTCCTCCACATCCATCTCACCTTTGGGGCTTGTATGTGGCCACTCAGGAGGTAACACGACATGGTCAGGGAGTGCCTGGGCTGAGGCAAGAGCAGATCATGTCAGATGCATGACTGCATCTGCCAGCCTTCTGTCATAGCTTTCTCCCCACACATGCATTGAGAATGGGTGGGAGGAGGAGGCTTTTGGGTGCTCCCATCAGGGGCCAAAGGACTGCCACCAGAACAAGCATCCTGCTGGTCTCCGCAGGAAGACTAACAGTGTCCATCTTTCTGCTCTCAGGAGAAAATGGCCCACAACTCAACGGAAAGGAAAAAGACTGGAGGTGGGATCCCAGACAACTGCAAACTGACCCTGGTACAGGAGGAGGCCCTGACACCACCGGGCTCCCAGGGCAGACGTTCCATAGCAGACAGAGAGACTGGAGTGTCAACCCAAGAGAGTGAGAAGGTATTGTGTACATGCGCACACCACTGCCTTTCCGGAGAACCACATCATGCATGGTTGGCATGGGCAGATCCATGCAGAACGCCTAATTGTTTGCATTTTCACATGTAGGTCATGGCACCTTGGAGAGAAGATCATCTGCTGGTGCCGCTGGAATCCCGTCATCTTCTGATGACAAGGAGGAAGAATCCTTAGAGGTTGTACTATCACACTGTTCCCCTGCATCCTCCACCAGTGCAGATCCTCTCACAGTGGTGGGTATGCACTCAGGCTTAGATGCAGGTCACAAATCAGTGGGAGCACCACACACATATCCGAGGAGCTGTCAGAGGCTTTAACAGGCGAGGCCATTGGCAGTCAAAGGACTGTGGGAGGCCTGACCCATACTGAGCTTCCGGCTAATGATGAGCCTCTAGTGTTGGCAGCACAGAACATGCTGGAGTTGCAAATAGAGGTGAGGGAACATCTAGTAGAGCTGGCAGAGAAAATGTGCAGTCATGTGCCGACAATGGAGCAGTCCGTCCATGCCTTGGCCACAAGCTTGACGTCGCTGTGGCAAGGCGAGAGGGTTGAGTTGCCTGGACTCTGCTCCAGATCCTTGTTTTTCATGGTCAGCAGGGAGGCTCAAGTGATCCTTGAAAGGGAGGAACAGAAGCTGACCTCCACATCTGGAGGCTCCTCTCAGGGCGCTCCAAGTGTGGACCCCGGCTCCTCAGCCCCTCCGCCAGTGAACCCAGCTCCAGTAGCTGCAACGACTGAGGAGGGTCCTGCACCATGCAGGAAACCCCCAGCCAGCTGGAGTCATCCAGGCCTCAAGCAGCCACGGACGCCCTCCAAAGTTATCCCAGGTCAAGGGGCAGCATGATCAGCAGCCTGCCTTCACTCAGCTGTCAGCACAGGGGAAGTACTTCATAGAAGCTCACAGAAGCATGTGAAGAAGAGCACCTAGGTGCACTTAGGGTTTCACAGGTGTGTGCAACTTGGTCTTGTTATTGGGTATTTTAAATGCTTAAATAATTGGAGGTCACTTTCATTGCTGAGAATCTCTGTTGCTTTCCCTGCTTCCCTGTCAGATGCCACCTTCACACATACTCCCTCATTGGGCTGCCAATGCAGGTGGAGACCACGTGTGGGCACTTTCTCAGCTTTGTACATGCGCCTGTGAGCCTGGGCACAAGGCATGGGAATGAGATAGGAAAGAGGCGACAGGTGGGATACAGTGAGGTGAGTCTTGATTGAGTTCACTTGGAACAGGCATTATGGTGGCAGGAAACGGGAATGTACAAGATTGTCCCGAGCCTCCCTTGTGCATCTCTCAATGGCCCTTGCCTCTGGTACAAGGGTTTCATTATCCTGCGCTGCCTGTTCTGCATCCTCCTCCACATCCTCCTCGTCAGATGAGGAGTGATGTCAATCATGCCCTCTTGATGCAAGGCTTCCCCCCTCTGTAGTGCTAGATTGTGCAGAGCACAGCAGACCACCAAGATACATGAGACCCTCACTGAGGTATATTGCAGGGCACCAACGAATTGATCAGGGCACTAGATTCTCATCTGCAGCCACTACATGGCTTGCTCCATGATTGCTCGGGTGGACCTGTAGCAGGTGTTGTACCTCTCCCCTGCTGCAGTGCAAGGGTTCCTCACAGGCGTGAGTGGCCATGTCTTCAATGTGGATCCCATGTCCCTGAAAATCTATCTCTGAAGGCGAGCGGGTGGCCTGAAAAGCTGTGGCACCTGGGACTGTCGAAGTATGCAGACGTCATGGGCCGCAAGCGAGCACTCACTTGCAGGAAACACTTTTGTTGGTCACAGACCCATTGTACATTGATGGAATGGAAGCCTGTCCTGTTGATGAAGGTGGCTGGCTGGTCCATGGGAGACTTGATGACCAAATATATGCAATCAATGACATCGTGTACCTGGAGGAATCCAACAATGGCAACGAAGCCGGTGGCCCTGTCCACCTGACTACCAGGGTTAGTCAGATACTGCACATAGTCGCCAGCCCTCTTGAATAAGGTATTGGTCACCTCCTTGATGCAGTGGTGAGCTGCTGCCTGGGAGACCCCAGACATGCCCCCAGTGAATCCCTGGAAAGATCTGGAGGCGTAAAACTGAATGCCACGATGATTTTCAGGCCCACAGGTTTTGGATGTCCACGAAAGCCTGTGGGTCACAGCTCATCCTGCAATGTGACACATAAGTCGGTGACAGTGTCCCTGGAGGCTGCAGTCTTTGCTAATACCACTGCTCGAACATGGCCAAGCATCCACAAGAAGCCAAGTTTGCGTGCAATAATGTTTTAGAAATAGTTTGTGTGTCACTTGAAAATAGTCTGGAGAAAATGTCATTAAATGGAGAGTTTTAAGCACGCTCCCCTCTGCCAGGGAGATCATCACCAATTTATGTGCCATGTTGCAGGAGCAGCCAGCCATCTTCATCAACAAGAAGGGCTTCCACTCCATTGATTACTCTCTCTGCTGCGAATAGGCCTTTCTTGGCACGGCCGGCTGCTTTGGCTCCCCTGCTCGAAATTCACCAGCTTGCCCAGCCACTGCCTGGCCCTGCCTCCCTCTGAGTCTCTGCTGCGCAGATGGTCTACAAAGATTGGGTGTATCAGACCCATGCCAGCTGATCACAACCCATCCCGAGCGCTGGCCCTGGAGACAGAACTTTGCCTTTGGAACCTTTCCAGTGCCACTCCACTCTGAACTCGGGCTAATGCCCCTCAGTGCCCACCCTTGCCTTGAGGGCTGCACGGCTGTCGGGCGATGGCCGCCACACATCCCTGTTCCCCTTCCTGCAATTATCAATGCTCCCTGTGGCTGCTTTCCACAGGCACTGAGACCTCGCCTCAGTACCGCCACCTTTATCTGGGTGAGAATCAGAAGGCACGTGAACCCCGTGCACCGTTGATTAAATTCAGAATGTTTCATAAAATTGGAGTGAGGTCCATGCAAATGCATATCAAGTACCTGCTTAGCAATTCAAATTGCAATCCCGCCATGTCGCTGCCTTGGACCTTTCCTACTGCTAACAAAATCCAGAACCAACGTCACTTTGTTAGGTTTCTGGTTGAGTGCGTTCCCTCCCAGTATTTTGGCCCCCCCATGCTTCCACTCCCAATCCTGCTGGCTGGATAAAATTCAGTCCTTAATGTGCAGACCTCTCCTGATTTTAGAACCATAAAACTATAGAAAAAGTACAGCACAGAAGGAGGCCATTCCACCCATCGTGTCTGCGCCAGCCGAAAAAACGAATCCTACCTTCCAGCACCTGGTCCACAGCCCTGCAGGTTACAGCACTTCAGGTACCTGTCCAGGTATCTTTTAAATGAGTTGAGGGCTTCTGCCACCACCACCATTCCTGGCAGTGAATTGCAGACATCCACCACCCTCTGGGTGAAAAATTTTCCCCTCATGCCCCCTCTAATCCGTCTACCAATCACCTTAAATCTGTATCCTCTGGTAACTGACCTCCCCACCTGGAGAAACAGGTCCTTCCTGTCTACTCTATCTAGGCTCCTCATAATTTTGCACGCCTCAATTAAGTCACTCCTTAGTTCCAGGGAAAACGACCCTAGCCTATCCAATCTTTCTTCATAGTTGCAACCTTCAAGCCCTGGCACCATTACATAGAACATTACAGCGCAGTACAGGCCCTTCAGCCCTCGATGTTGCGCCGACCTGTGAAACCATCTGACCTACACTATTCCATTTTCATCCATATGTCTATCCAATGACCACTTAAATGCCCTTAAAGTTGGCGAGTCTACTACTGTTGCAGGCAGGGCGTTCCACGCCCCTACTACTCTCTGTGTAAAGAAACTACCTCTGACATCTGTCCGATATCTATCACCCCTCAACTTAAAGCTATGTCCCCTCGTGTTTGCCATCACCATCCGAGGAAAAAGGCTCTCACTATCCACCCTGTCCAACCCTCTGATTATCTTATATGTCTCTATTAAGTCACCTCTTCTCCTCCTTCTCTCTAACGAAAACAACCTCAAGTCCCTCAGCCTTTCCCTGTAAGACCTTCCCTCCATACCAGGCAACATCCCAGTAAATCTCCTCTGCACCTTTTCCAAAGCTTCCACATCCTTCCTATAATGCGGTGACCAGAACTGCACGCAATACTCCAGGTGCGGCCGCACCAGAGTTCTGTACAGCTGCAGCATGACCTCGTGGCTCCTAAACTCGATCCCCCTACTAATAAAAGCTAACACACCATATGCCTTCTTAACAGCTCTATTAACCTGGGTGGCAACTTTCAGGGATTTATGTACCTGGACACCAAGATCTCTCTGCTCATCGACACTACCAAGAATCTTCCCATTAGCCCAGTATTCTGCATTCCTGTTACTCCTTCCGAAGTGAATCACCTCACACTTTTCCACATTAAACTCCATTTGCCATCTCTCAGCCCAGCTCTGCAGCCTATCTATGTCCCTCTGTACCCTACGTAAGTTCCCCTGTACATCTCTGATAGGCCCTAGCCTTTCCTTAGTTATCCTCTTGCTCTGAATGTACTGATAAAACATCTTCGGGTTTTCCTTGATTCTACCTGCCAATAATTTTTTATGTCCTCTTTGCTTTTCTAATTTCCTTTTTTTACTTCACCCCTGCACTTTCTATATGCCTCAAGGCTTTCTGAAGTATTAAGATATTTATGATCGTCATAAGTTTTCTTTTTTTGCTTTAACTTACCCGTAAGCTTTTAGTTAACCAGAAGGCTCTAGATTTGACAATACCACCCTTAATCTTTGTGGGGACATGCCTACATGCCTGTAGTATCTCGCTGTTGAATGCCTCCCACTGGTTCATCACTGATTTTGCAGGGTAGGTTTCATTTTCATGCGGGTGAACTCCCAGACCTCTTTGGACCAGGTATTGGAGCTCACCAGAGCGGGGCAGGAAATCACACACTAAGAGGACACATGTATTGCTATCATTTGCAAAGACTGCTAATAAAATTTATCTATACAGCACTAAAACAGGCCCTTCGGCCCACCGAGTCTGTGCCGACAATCAACCACCCATTTATACTAATCCTACATTATTACCATATTCCTACCACATCCCCTCAATTCCCCTACCACCTACCTACACTAGGCCAATTTACCTATTAACCTGCAAGTCTTTGGCTGTGGGAGGAAACCAGAGCACCCGGCGGAAACCCACACAGGCCCAGGGAAAACTTGCAAAATCCGCACAGGCAGTATCCAGAATCGAACCCAGGTCACTGGAGCTGTGAGGCTGCAGTGCTAACCACTGTGCCACTGTGCTATCATTCTGCAATAATAGTTGTGAGATAAACTAAGTGTGACATTTACTGGATTGTTGTGAGATGTATCCTGGAATCTGGGGATATTGGAAATGGGAATATGGTTTCGGGAGTTAATATACACTGAGAGTGTTCCCAGGACTTGGAGAACCTGGTGAAGAGGTCCTGCATTGGGGTAGAGTCTGGCAGCATTGTGGGTTGCTGGAACCTTATAGTAATAGAGGAAACAGAGTCTAATAGTTTACGATGCAGGAGACCCAGGAGAACAGAACCAGTTCCGAAGAAGGGTCACTGACCCGAAACGTTAACTCTGCTTCTCTTTCCACAGATGCTGCCAGACCTGCTGAGTGATTCCAGCATTTCTTGTTTTTGTTTGAGAACAGAACCAGAGCTGCAGTTGGCTATTTTCAAACTAGCAAAACACAACCTCCATATGTTTCCACCCTTTGATGTCCTCCCCTGACCTGTCCGTAGCCCCTTTTGCACCTATGGGGCTGAATTTTCCCAGCCCCTCGACACCGTGGGCCACGGCGCGGGGGCCGGTAAAAAGCTACGGAGAGAGGCCCGCCTCAACCCGCGACTTCGAGAAGGTCCCACCGCATATTACCGGCGGTGGTGGGACCTCGGTGCAGCCTCCACACCGCATGATGGCGGCACCACAATTCGCATATGATAAGGAGTACTTACCTACGCTGATTGTGCAGCCTGCCACCTCTCCACTGTCATGTCCAGATTTTTCGCTGAATGGGCGGCCGTCACATGTCGTCCCATTCATGATCTGAAAAGCTGGCGGGTCTCCAGAGGCAGAAGTTGTCTCCAGGGAAGATAAGTTGTGTTATTCAGGGGTCTCACTCTGCATTACGGAAGGGAGGAGGGAGGGGGATATTCAGGGGTCTAATTGCATTCTGAAAGGGGGGGCGATACATAGGGGTCTAACTCTGCATTCTGGAAGGGAGGGGGTCTGGGATTACTGAAAGGAAAGCTGTGCTGGCATGAAGGGAGGTACTGTGTACCATCCCTCCATTAACAGTGTACGCTCTGTGTTTGTGAGGGAGAAATGGCACACTAGGCACTCTGTATGTGGGGAGAGTGCCAGAAAGGGTAGGAGCATTAAGGTTTTATGGATGGTGGGGGCAATCGGTTCAGCTGGTAGGATCTTGATGTGGTCATGCTGTGCCACTCTGAGTGTTGGCCAAGATGGGCATAGTTGATCCTGGAAAGCAGTTGATGTACCCGTCAACACCAATCCATGCCCTGTTAGGAATCTTCGAATACATGCTATGCATGTGAGGATCCGTATGCACCAGAGGCAATATCAACAGGCAGGTGCAATCCATGAGGAGGCCCCCAGTCGTGAGCAGCAGCCCCCAAGGGGAGCTCGCCATTACGTTTGCCGTGCATCTACAGGCCCCACATGACATGCCATCGGATGTCAGAGCACCAGTGTCAGAGGAGATTGCGCATATAGAGAGGGTGGTGACATGTCTCTATGCCCTGCTCAAAGATGACCTGCAGCCCATGGGCTCCATTGGACATCCCATGCCTTTGTTCCTCATGATGGCAGCGGTTCTCAAGCCTAACACCTCTGCAACCTTTTCGGGGCCCACCAGAGACCTTCGTGGTGTCACACAGTCAGCAGTGCACCGCTGCATCAGGGAGGTCAACAATGCCCTGCACTGGAGAGCGAGTGAGTATGTCCACTTCAGGGCGGACTCTCACAGCCAGGCCCAGAGGGCCATTGGTTCTGGCACCATTGCCGGAGAACCATAGGTTGTAATGTTCATAGACTGCACTCATGTGGCCATAAGGCCTACTGCCAGGCTACCACCTGTAGACATCATCATTAAAGGAGCCCTCTCAATCTAGGTGAAGCTGGTATGTGAACACCGCAGATGCTTGCAGTGAATGCATGACCGCTTCTCAGGCAGCTGCCATGACACCCGGGTCTTGCGCCAGTCCCAGCTGCCACCCCTGTTCACTGAACTGGCTCAGGTGGAGGAGTGACTTCTTGGAGATCAGGGCTCTCCTTTGCAGACATGGCTCCTCACACTGGTGAGAAACTTCAGCATTGCTGCAGAGAAGAGATACAATACCAGCCACTGAGCTACATGAGCCACCATTGAGCAGGAGATCAGCATGCTGAAAGAGCACCTCCAATGCCTGTTTGGATAAGATGATGCCCTGTACTAAGGGCCGAAAAGGCCAGCTCCTTTCTTTGCTGCTCTGCACAACTACGTACCCAATAGGGGCCAGGCCTGGCATGATGAGGAGAGACGTCAACAGGATTCCTCCTCGGACTATGAGGATGCTGAGGACCTACAACATGAAAGACGCAAAGGAGAGCAGATGGCACCCAGGCTCTGCGTGCAGGGCTAGCAGTGAGGTAGGGATGTACGGAAGTGGCTTATCAAACAAAGGCTGTCTGCTGAAACGAACTGACGTGAACTCTGCAAGTCACACATCACCCTCACCCACCAGTCCACATCTGCAGCATCCCTGTGTAAACCATTAGAGGCAGCAGCTGACTGAGCCAATGTCCATGTCACTGCATCCGTGGAGACGCTCATGAGTAATGGTGGCATGGCAATAATGTTATTGTCACTGACCCGAAACGTTAACTCTGCTTCTCTTTTCACAGATGCTGCCAGACCTGCTGAGTGGTTCCATCATTTCTTGTTTTTATTTTATGTTATTGCATACGTTGGCTCTTCTGAAGGGCCAATGTTGCAAAGGGATGTGACATTGGCATTACATGCTGGCATACATCATTCGCACAGAGAAAAGGACACACATGTTGGTAAGGAACATTTAGTAAAAGACGTATTTACATTGCTGTGACACCCGTGCATTCCCATTTGTGTCAGTGTGTTCTCTGTAATACCTTTTATGGTCTATTTAAGTCTCAGATCTTGGAATGTGCAAACTTAAGATTATTCACCTAGGTGCGGCACGTTTTCAAGAAGGAATGCTACACTTGAGTGGAAGAAGAGAATCACAACTTCACAGGACACTGAGACACAGCAGGGTTGGTATGTGGCAGCAAAGCGGAAAGTGCTGGGGTAACTCAGCAGGACAGGCAGCATCTGTGGAGAGAGAAGCAGAGTTAACTTTCAGGTCTGTGAATTTGGATAAGTGAACTCTGCTTCTCTCTCCACAGATGCTGCCTGACCTGCAGGATTTCTGCAGCACTTTCTGTTTTGCTGGTAGATTGCCAGCAGCCGCACTCTTCAGTAGTCAGGTAAGCATTCTTTGACAGCTGTCAGGAAGCAGGTGCTGGGGCGCTTAAAATAGGGCACCAGCACCTGCTGCACAACTGCCAAAGTGTTCCTCACTGTGCTGAATGTCCTGCCTCTCCCCATTCTCGCGGGGGCTCTGTGGTGGCCGCTAAATGCGGGTGCCGTGCTGAGTTGAAAGGCTCCGCCGCGCACCCAAATAAAATTCAGCCCATGGTGTCTTTCCCTACACTTCTATTATTAGCTGGTCTATATCTTTATGTTCCTGGCTTAAACTATTTCTGTTTCTTAAAATTAATGAACGGCAGGCTGGAGATGCTCAGTTTCCTGCTGTGTAGTCCTAGCATGTGGAAAATTTAGTATGTTTTGCCAACTTATACAATCTTTAATAAACATAAATTTCAGTAAAAAAGGACAACCGTTCTCAATAAAGCATCTGGAGGAAACTTTGACTTTGTGCATAAGTGTAAACGGGGAATGGTGAATTGTCCATCCATTTGATATTTTGTCTGAATTTCATTTCCATTGACTATAATGGAAATAAAAATCAGGACAAATGTAAAATGGGCAGCAATTTGCTATTGCTCATTTCGCACTATTGCACAAAATCAAAGTTCCCCCCTCTTTGTTACATTTCTAATCATCAACCAATAAAGCATGATCACGGGCACTGTCTGAACTGTTCCTAACAGACAACATTATTTAATAAATTTAAATAAATGCCAGACTTGCCTAAAATTAAATCAATTTTCCGTGTCTTTCAAAACCTTTTGAAGAAAGTAGACCCTCAGATCCTTTCATACACTCCTACCCTTCAATTCCTGTTAATGCAAATTGCATGTTATGCTGTGCTACACACTGTACGGCGACAGTGCCAGACCTCTGTTGTGTATTAACTGCAGGTGTTCTAGCAGGAGGCATTTCTCTCTCTCAGTGTTTCTACTGACCTGGAATAGGCCAATTCAACAAGCTCAGTGTCAGGAAGGTGCAACCTCTGCCTGTTAAATGAGTGTGGGGGACTTCTGGCGAGAGCACATCGCACATTTGCCCTATCTAGCATCTTTCCCTTGCTCCTCCTTTTCTTCCTCCAAAAAATATAAATAAAGTGGGAATCTTATTGGGAAATGCACTATCTTAATACCATGCCAAAACATTTGGCACAAAGTCTCTTGGCTAAATAGAAGCAGGAACAAAAACACAAAGTAGGAAAGAAAATAGTTTCAGAAATAACCGTCAAATGCTGCTACAAATTTTACTATAAGTCTCTCCAAGTGCACTTGCAAGCAACATATCTTAACAACACTGGATACCCCTTTTATAAGGCCAAGTCAGGGAACAAACTCAATAATCCAATGCAAAGAGGCCCAAAAAAGGCCCAAAAGTGAGGACTGCTAACTTTTACGGAAAAGGCCATGATTTTCACCTGCAGGAGTGTGCTGTGTTCAGGTTTTATTACTGCTACTACTAGAACTACATTTACATAGTGCCTTTAACATAGATAATTCCCAGGGCATTTAAAAAGGCATAACCATGAAAAGAAAAAGATGCCCTGGCAGAATTTGTGAGGTAACAAGTATACCCCCACCCCTTCTCACATACTTAAAATTTGTGGTCCTAGTGAGACTACAACTATGGAGGTCTACCAGTACAGGCCTCTTAAAAAGCCAAGGTCAAGCACAAATCTGGCACATGGCCTCTGTCCCCAGTTTTCAACTCATTCCATGTCCACACAGCTAAAGCATGGAAGCAGAACTTCAGCCTTGGGAGTACAAAAGCCATTTCCCCCTAAAACCTAGGAGCACTGGGGCTATTGCAGTACCTTTTCTGCTACCTCAACTAAGATCAGGCAATTCAGCACAGTGTAAGGGCTGAACTTGGAACCTTTCTATTCTGTATATCTCAGTTCCATGCTGGGAAGTGCTTTTACCAATTAAGCCACCGGGGAGCCCTCAAAAAGAATGATTTCAATGTGTGACATTCAGAAATGAAACAAATTTATAATAATGATGGATACACCTTGAGGTATAGGAATGTGCCATTAAAGAGTCTAATCATTTCAATTCCTTGAATATTGAACATTCCCTCACCATCCGTTTGGAAGATATTTCAACTTTTTCAAATGGAGATCAATTTCAGTTATGAACAATTTTTTTCTATGCAACTGACCCCTGTTAATCGCCCCAGGTTCCTGCCAATCATAGAGTCAGAACCCAAGGGTGAAGAGCAGAGGTCAGCAGCATGAGTTCACAAACTGTGTTTTACTGAAATTGATCTGAGCTGCAAAAAGTTAAAGATCTTCCAAACAGATGGCAGGAGGAGCAATGTTTTTTCAGAGACAAGCCTCCTTACATCTTACCTACACACGAGAGGAAATGTAATTGTAGATCAACTGTGAGTCAATGTAATTTAAAGACTCATTCCTAATCCTATGATTTGAGCTCAGATTAATTATTATCTTTGGATACACAGTACAATGCTCCCTGTGCATGTGGAAGTGAAAAGGATTCAGTTTATAAAGGAGAGTACATTTCGTGTAAATTTAAAACAAACTTGATACAGAAAGATCAGAGAACGAAAAAGCATCATTTCATAAAGTTTTGAGGTGAGGTAAATTCTGTCAACTAACTTTTTTTTACCCTTTATTCAGATTTGTGATAATACCTGAAAATTAAGTCTTCTTGCTCTCTCCCGATCAGTTTTGACTACATCCTATGTATTACAAGAGATAGATAGATCAGCTGTTCTATAATTCACTGATAAACTACGAACACAGTACTTGTAGATTATTGTTAAAATAACCCAAGATGCAGCCAATTTAAAGATCTATAAACATGCCTATGAATACTTAAGTAGGGCACCTCAGTATAGTATATTTTCTAAAAAAAAAGAGGTGAGACCAGGGCCATGACTGTTACCCTGTGGCCATCAAAGTTACTGCCCTGTCAGAAATCCCTGTCTTCTCAGACATGTTTTACATCTGGACACACTTCATAAATCATTGTGTCTACTATCTTTCCAGATTCCAAACCAAATGCCATGAAATTGTACTTTGATCCCAGTCTTCCTAATTTTATCCATTTTAAGCTCTGGCTAGATCATGGAATCCCAGTTAGAAAAGTTCCATGGGTTGATATATGACCAAGCACCCCACCCACCCCGCCCCCCCCACCCGCCAAATTGACAAGAATGCTACCTGTGATCATACCCTTTGCCATATGACCCTACAGTATCAATTTAACAAAACAAATGCATATATCAATTCATTTCCCTGGTAAAATTCTTGCTTGTACTACATAAACTGTCTATAAATGATGCTGCTGCCACACTATTGTCCGTGAAATTAAAGAGTTATCTGTTGCTGTTGTGCAATCAGTCTGTCAGATTTCACACTTTGACATAATGGTAAGTACCGTAATACTTATTAGAAGTATGCTTCTGTATTTCTGATTTGTAAAATACTTACATTGCAACCATAGTGTTGGTGTGAAGCAGTATTGCACCATCACTGCAGTTATCATGTGAATATAGCTTGAACATGGTGTTGAGTATGAAATCAAAACTACTTCACGCCAATGCTGTAGTACAAATGTGTCCTTCAAGGTAAAAAAAACTGTGGGCCTGAAAATCTGCAGCTCTTCTGGTGGACTCCGACCGTAACGATGGTAGGATTGCAGCAGAATGTCCATGAATGAAGCTATATCTAGGTCCCAGCCCTTGCTGTTGTAAAAGGCAGAGCCTCTACTTAGAAACATAGAAAATAGGAGCAGGAGTAGGCCATTCGGCCCTTTGAGCCTGTTCCGCCATTCGTTATGATCATGGCTGATCATCCAACTCAGTATCCTGTTCTTGCTTTCCCCCCATATCCTTCGATCCCTTTCGCCACAAGAGCTATATCTAACTCCTTCTTGAAAACATACAATGTTTTGGTCTCAACTGCTTTCTGTGGTAGTGAATTCCACAGGCTCACCACTCTCTGGGTGAAGTAATTTCTCCTCATCTCAATCCTGAAAGGTTTAGCACGTATCCTTAGACTATGACCTCCGGTTCTGGACTCTCCCACCATCGGCAACATCCTTCCTGTATCTACCCTGTCTAGTCCTGTTAGAATTTTATAGGTCTCTATGAGATTCCCCCCTCACTCTTCTGAACTCCAGTGAATATAATCATAACCGACTCAATCTCTCCTCATATGTCAGTCCCGCCATCCCAGGAAACAATCTGGTAAACCTTCGCTGCACTCCCTCTATAGCAAGAACATCCTTCCTCAGATAAGGAGACCAAAACTGCACACAATATTCCAGGTGTGGCCTCACCAAGGCCCTATAGAATTGCAGCGAGACATCTCTGCTCCTGTACTCGAATCCTCTCGCTATGAAGGCCAACATACCATTTGCCTTTTTACCGCCTGTTGCACCTGCATGCTTACCTTCAGCGACTGGTGTACAAGAACACCCAGGTCTCGTTGCATATTCCCCTCTCTCAGTTTATAGCCGTTCAGACAATAATCTGCCTTCCTGTTTTTGCTACCAAAGTGGATAACCTCACATTTATCCACAATACACTGCATCTGCCATGTATTTGCCCACTCACTTAACTTGTCCAAATCACCCTGAATCATCTCTGCATCCTCCTCATAAATCACCCTCCCACCCAGTTTTGTGTCATCTGCAAATTTGGAGATATTACATTTAGTTCCCTCATCTAAATCATTAATATATATTGTGAATAGCTGGGGTCCTAGCCCTGATCCCTGCGGTACCCCACTAGTCACCGCCTGCCATTCAGGAAAAGACCCGTTTGTTCCTACTCTTTGTTTCCTGTCTGCCAACCACTTTTCTATCCATCGCAATACACTACCCCCAATCTCATGCGCTTTAATTTACATGCTAATCTCTTATGTGGGACTTTGTTGAAAGCCTTCTGAAAGTCCAAATAAACCACATCCACTGGCTCCCCCTCATCAACTCTACTAGTTACATCCTCGAAGAATTCTAGTACATTTGTCAAGCATGATTTCCCTTTCGTAAATCCATGCTGACTCTGTTCGATTCTATCACTGTTCTCCAAATGCTCTGCTATAAAATCTTTGATCATGAACTCTAGAATTTTCCCCACTATCGACGTCAGGCTGACTGGTCTATGATTCCCTGTTTTCTCTCTACCTCCCTTTTTAAATAGTGGGGTTACATTAGCTACCCTCCAATCTGTAGGAACTGTTCCAAAGTCGATAGAATCTTGGAAGATGAACACCAATGCATCCACTATTTCTAGGGCCACTTCCTTAAGTATTCTGGGATGCAGATTATCAGGCCTCGGGGATTTATCGGCCTTCAATCACAGAATCACAGAATCACAGCATCACAGAACAATACAGCGTAAAAGAGGCCCTTCGGCCCATCGAGTCTGCACCGATGCATTAAAGACACCTGACCTGTCTACCTAATCCCATTTGCCAGCACTTGGCCCATAGCCTTGAATGTTATGACGTGCCAAGGGCTCATCCAATTTTGAATCCACCTTATCAAGTTACCCTATGTTCCATGTGCATTTGCTTTATTGATAAGTCTCCCATGTGGGACCTTGTCAAAGGCTTTGCTGAAATACATGTAAACTACATCAATTGCACTTCCCTCATCTACACACCTGGTCACATGCTCAAAAAATTCAATCACATTTGTTAGGCATGACCTCCCTCTGACAAAGCCATGCTGACTATTCCTAATCAAATTTTGCCTCTCCAAGTGGAGATAGATTCTCGCCTTCAGAATTTTCTCCAATAGTTTCCCTACCACTGACGTGAGACTCACTGGTCTATAGTTCCCCGGCTTATCTCTACAACCTTTCTTTAATAGTGGGACCACATTAGCTGTTCTCCAGTCGTCTGGCACCTCCCCGGTGGCCAGAGAGGAATTAAAAATTTGGGTCAGAGCCCCTGCAATCTCCACTCTCGCCTCCCATAGCATCCTGGGACACAAATCGTCCAGAACTGGAGATTTGTCCACTTTTAAGCCTGCGAAAAACTCCAATACCTTGTCACTCCCTATGACAATTTGCTCAAGAACCTCACAGTCTCTCTCTCTGAGTTCCATATCTACTTCCTCATTCTTTTGGGTGAAGACAGATGTGAAGTATTCATTCAACACCCTACCAATGTCCTCTGGCTCCACCCACAAATTTCCCCCTTGGTCCCTAATGGGTCCTACTCTTTCCCTGGTTATCCTCTTCCCATTGATATACTTATGGAATATCTTGGGATTTTCCCTACTTTTACCAGCCAGAGCTTTCTCATGTCCCCTCTTTGCTCTCCTAATTGCTTTCTTAAGCTCCATCCTACACTTTCTGAATTCCGCTGATGCTTCCATTGATTTGCTCTCTTTGTATTTGCTAAAAGCCTCTCTTTTTCTACTCATCGTACCCTGAATGCTTCTGGTCATCCATGGTTCTCTGGACTTGTTGCTCCTACCTATTACCCTAGAGGGAACATGTTGGGCCTGTACCCTCCCCATTTCCTTTTTGAATGCCCCCCACTGCTCCTCTGTAGATTTCCTGACAAGTAACTCTTTCCAGTCTACCTTGGCCAGATCCTGCCTTATTTTACTAAAATTTGCTCACCCCAATCCAAAATCTTTTTTTGCCACTTGTCTATTTCTTTCGCAATAACAAGCTTAAATTGTACCCTGTTGTGGTCGCTATCACCAAAAGCTCTCCCACCAACACGTCAACCACTTGTCTGGCTTCATTCCCCAGAATTAGGTCCAGCACTGCACCCTCCCTTGTTGGATTGTAGCAGATGTAATGTACAACAACGCTCCGCTCCGGTTGATCAATGTGTACGCCCCGGTTCAATGCAGCGAGCGGCTGTCCGTCTTCCAGCAGCTCCCACTGCTGCTGGTGACGTCCAGGCCGGTCATCCTAGGCGGTGAATTCAACTGCATCATTGATGCAGCTGGACGATCCAGCGGAGTCGACAGCAAACTGGACGTTACGTCCAGATTCCTAATAGAAACAGTTAAAGATGCCAAACTGCACGACGTCTTCAGCAAACCTGCAGATGGAGCGCAGCGTAGATACACCTGGTCAAGATCGGACAGGTCTGCCCGTTCCAGGATTGACTTCCTGTTTGTGTCCCGTGCTGTCACGGTCGGATCCACCGATGTCAAGCCGGTATTCTTCTCCGACCACTGCCTCTTACTGGCCGATTGTCACTTACAGGACGACCAGCGGGTTGGCAGGGGAACGTGGAAGTTCAATGCTACATTGCTAGCCCCAGAGAACGTTGAGGAACTCAAAAGGGATTACAAAGGTTGGAGGACCGTGAAACCCCTCTATGAGTCTCAAGTTCACTGGTGGGAAGCTAACAAGGGGAACATCAAGAGGTTCTTTATTCTCAAAGGTGTTCAGAGAGCAAGAGAGAGACAGAGGGAAATGTCCCGACTCCAGAAAAGTATGCAAAATCTGCTCTGGCTGCAGTCGATGGAGGTCAAGGTCAAGGAGGACCTCCAAGAGGTGAAGCGCCAGCAGGCCTTGCTCTTTTCCACGGAGGCCTCCAAGATCATCTTCCAGCCCAGAGTCCGCTACATTGAGCAGGATGAGACGTGCTCGCGTTACTTCTTCCAAAAGGTACACAGAGAGAGCTCTGTTATCAACAGCCTGAAGGAAGAGGATGGCTCGGTAACGTCTTCGCAGTCCGACATACTAAGGATCAGCAAATCCTTTTACGCTGGGCTGTATGACGCGAAGCCCAGACAGCAGAGCCTCCCAGTCCTTCCTGTCATCTATCACAGAGGTCTTAGATGACAGCATGAGGGAGAGACTGGACAAGCTGCTAACCCTGGACGAGCTGACAAAGGCCGTCGACTCCTTCGAGACAAGTAAAACTCCCGGAAGCGATGGCTTACCGGTTGAGTTGTATTTGGCCCTGGGGGATTGGGTCGGCCTGGACCTGCAGGAAGTTTACGAGAGTATGCTCCTGGCCGGCAGCATGTCAGAATCCATGAGGAACGGCATCATCACCCTCATCTACAAGCGGAAGGGGGAGAGGGCAGAAATCAGAAATTGGCGGCCCATCTCACTGCTTAATGTTGACTACAAGATTCTGTCCAAAGTCATAGCCAGTCGAGTCAAGTCTGCTCTGGAGTTGGTGATCCACCCCGATCAGACCTGTACTGTACCCGGCAGGAAGATCTCCGATTGTCTCGCGCTACTCAGGGATACGATCGCCTATGTACGGGACAGGAGGATGGACACCTGCCTCATCAGCCTGGAACAGGAGAAGGCTTTTGACAGGATATCGCACACCTACATGATGGACGTGCTTTCCAAAATGGGGTTTGGGGAGGGAATCTGCAATTGGATAAAACTGCTCTATACAAGCATCAGTAGCGCAGTCTCAATGAATGGGTGGGAATCGGAAAGTTTCCCGATCCAATCTGGAGTCAGACAGGGCTGTCCTCTCTCCCCAGTCTTGTTTATTTGCTGTATTGAACCCTTTGGTGAGTCTGTTAGGAAGGATGCGAGCATAAGAGGGGTGACAATCCCAGGCAGTGGAGGCACTCAGGTTAAAACCTCCCTGTACATGGATGACGTCGCCGTCTTCTGCTCGGATCTGCTGTCCGTGCGCAGACTGATGAGCATCTGCGACCAGTTCGAACTGGCCTCGGGAGCCAAAGTTAACCACGGCAAGAGCGAGGCCATGTTCTTTGGGAACTGGGCTGACCGATCCTTTGTCCCCTTCACCGTCAGGTCAGACTACCTGAAGGTGCTGGGGATATGGTTTGGAACGGCCGGGGCGTGCATCAAAACTTGGGAGGAGCAAGTAGCCAAGGTACAACACAAGCTGAGCATGTGGGGGCAGCGATCTCTCTCCATTGTGGGTAAGAACCTGGTCATCAAGTGCGAGGCGCTCACGTTGTTGCTGTACGTGGCGCAGGTCTGGCCCATGCCCCACTCCTGCGATGTGGCGGTCACCCGAGCCATTTTCCGCTTCATCTGGGGATCCAAATAGACCGGGTCCGGAGGGACATGATGTTCAAGCCTCTGGATAAGGGTGGGAAAAATGTACCCAACGTCGCCCTCATCCTGATGACTACCTTCGTGTGTGGCTGCATCAAGCTGTGTGTAGACCTCCAGTACGCAAACTCCAAGTGTCACTACATGCTGAGGTTTTATCTGTCACAGGTGTTGCGAAGGATGGGCCTGGTCACATTGCCGCGGAACGCTCCATCCAGTTGGACTGTGCCGTACCACCTATCCTTCATGGAGCAGTTTCTGCGGAAAAACACCTTTGACCACCGGTCCATCAGGCAGTGGTCTGCACGGAATGTCCTCAAGGCCCTACGGGAAAAGGAGACGGTGGATCCTGTCGGATGGTTCGTCGAGCAGACCGCCAAAGTCATTTGGCGGAATGCCTCATCACCAGAACTTTCAAACAAGGACAAAGATGTAGCTTGGCTGGTGGTGAGAAGAGTCCTCCCCGTCAGATCCTCCTGAACGCCCGAAGTCTCAACCCCTCCGCACAATGTCCTCGCGGTGGCTGTGGTGGGGAAGAGATGGTTGCCCACCTCTTTCTGGAATGTGTCTTTGCAAAGCAGGTGTGGAAAGAGATGCAGTGGTTTTTGTCGAGGTTCATCCCAAGCAGCTCTGTAACACAGGAGCCTGTGCTCTACGGGCTGTTCCCAGGGACGCACACCGAGATAAACATCAACTGCTGCTGGAGGACTATCAATTCGGTGAAAGACGCCCTTTGGTCTGCCCGAAACTTGCTGGTCTTCCAGCGCAAAGAGTTGTCTACGACTGAATGTTGCAGACTGGCACATTCCAAGGTCCAGAACTACGTGCTGAGGGATGCAATAAAGCTTGGGGCAGTCACAGCAAAGGCTCAATGGGGAAAGACCACTGTGTAAGGTCCCCCCACCAAGCTGAACTGAGGGGCTGGATCTATGGAAAACCCCTCGAACTGTATTGGGAAAATTTTCATTTGCTGTAAAATGTAAAAATGTATATGGCATGACAATTGATGAAAGGGTTGTGAGGCAACTCATGATTGTATTGAAGGAAACTGTTCTCCTTTGCACTGTTTGTATTTTTTGACTTGGTGCTGTTTGAAACTGTTTGCTAATGTATTTGTTAGAGATTTTTATGAATAAATTATATTTTGGAAATAAAAAAAAATCCTCTACATATTGAGCTAAAAAGTTCGCCTGTATACATTTTAAGAACTTCACTCCATCTAAGCCCTTAACACGATGACTATCCCAATTAATGCTGGGAAAGTTGAAATCACCTAATATAATTACCCTATTATTTTTACACACCTCTGCGAATTGCACACATATTTGCTCCTCAATTTCCCGCTGACTATCTGGGGCTCTATAATAAATCCCATCAATTTCCCCAACACCATTTCTCTACTAATACTGATTTCCTTCTGTTCCTCCCTCTCACTAAACCCTGTGTTCCCCAACATTTCTGGTATGATATTTGTGTCCTCCTTTGTGAAGACAGAACCAAAGTATGCATTTAGTTGGTCAGCCACTTCTTTGTTCCGCATAATAAATTCCCCTGTTTCTGACTGTAAGGGACCTACATTTGTCTTCACCAATCTTTTTCTCTTCACATATCTACAGAAACTTTTACAGTCAGTTTTTATGTTCCCTGCAAGCTAACTCTCGTACGCTATTTTCCCCTTCTTAATCAATCCCTTGGTCCTCCTTTGCTGAATTCTAAACTGCTCCCAATCCTCAGGTCTGTTGTTTTTTCTGGCGAATATGTATGCCTCTTCCTTGGATATAATGCTATCACTAATTTGCCTTGTAAGCCATGGTTTGACTACCTGTCCCGTTTTACTTTTGCGCCAGACAGGAATAAACAATTGTTGCAGTTCATCTATGTGGTCTTTGAATGTTTGCCATTGCCTATCCACCGTCATCCCTTTAAGTAACGCTTCCCAATCCATCATAGCCAACTCACACCTCATACCCACACAAGGCCCTGAGTGTAGTCATGAGTGGGGAAAATGACTCCTAACACGTAGCCCTGATATATACGCGGCTTCATGCCAAGGTTGGGGGGAGGGGAGGGGGAGTGGGGAGTGAGATGGGGGGTGGGGGGGAATGGGTTGATAAGGATTTCTGGACAGGAAACCTGGACTGAAATTAACTGCAGGATGTCTTTTCCATTTTTTCAGCGCGCTTCCTGCATGACAGCCAGTCTGGTTGAGTCTGGCCTGTTGGGTGGGAAAGCAGCTGGAGAGCAAGTGTAGGAGATTGGGAGTGGAAGAGGGTGGATGGTGGGTTTTGGAGATCTTGGAGCTCAGGTGGCAGCAGTTGGAGATCAATCAGGGTGGACGACGATGGAGATGGGGGAGATCGGGTGGGGGGAGAGTGTCAGAACTCGGATGGGTCAAAGATCCGATGGGGGTGTCAGAGATCAGGATTGGGAAACTTGTTGGTGGGGGGGGGGCAGATTGGAGCAGTCAGAGATTGGGTGGGGTGAGTCAGAGATAGTGGCAGATGGGGAAACTAGAGTCCAAGGAGGTTGGAGAAGTTCGAGATCGCCGGGGTGGGGTTGGGGGTGAGGTTGGCTGATGGTGAGTTAGTTTGTTAGGACTGGAAGAAACACTCCTGCTCCTCCTGGCCCACAAGCACTGCTGTAAATACAATTACCTGATGAATCCAGCCCTTCTCGCCTCCTTTTACCTGTTGGGTTTCACAAGGGCTGGGAAAAATACAGCCTCCATGGGTTAAAAATAAAATTCCTATTAAAATGGAGGCATGCAACCTTCTTAAAAGCTTTTATACCCTGCCCCCAACACCCATTGCTGCCTGCTGCCTTCTTCAGTGGACAGGCTTGTCAGATCTGCCCCAGTGACAGGAGGACCAGTCGAAGGCATTTAAATGAAGTGACCTCCTCTTGCCCTCACAACTATGGTGAAAGCAACACTGGAAGTCCAGCACTTATGCCAGGATATATCTGGCATTGATTTTCAGCCCTGCCACTTTATGTGGATTTTGAGCACTGGTAATATATGACTATGAAACCACATGTGTGCTGAAGCTTACACTGAGGGGTAACATTTACAAACGCACACTTCTGGCGAAAGACTCAACTACAATTTTCTAATGTTCGCTCCTGGCTGGTGAGGTGAATTGCTACAAATTTTCGTGAAGTCCAAAGCCTTAGCGTATTAAACAATGGCTTCTACTTGTGGAATTTGTAAGTGTGTTCATTAATAAACCAAAAGTATTATGAGAGTTTACAGTTCACTAGTTAATTTTAAAAGTTCACTGAGCATATTACCTAAATATCCTGCTTTTAAGTTTCAAAAATATCAGCCTGTAAAACTTCAATGCACAATTTCTTATTGCAATGATTCATACAGCGCCCACTGCATCACTTCCCATTTCAATGCAGTGTTTAACTGCAGTACCTGCTGAATTGCTGAATACCCTAAAGTCCCAATATTCCTCATATTATTTTCTACATTAAAAAAACAAATAAATACATTTATAAGTGCAGCAGATATAATATTAAGATTTAGTTATTTTAATTAAAATTATGTAAGTCCTTCCTTTTCTACATTTTTCAAACAAAGCTTCCCGAAAAACACCATTAATGTTCTAAATCATTAAAAAAAAACTAACCACTGTAAGCTTACAGGTAAATTGAAAATAATCACCATGCAGCAAGCAGAAAGAAACATGAAAATGTGAAGACCTATTTTTCTCACAAAGTTTACAATGCAATGTAATCAATGATGTAAAGTTGCCTACACTTACAAAAAAGAACGAAAAGTATACAACACATCATAATGTGCCTTTTTGAACAAATACTAAAATCCTCAAACAAGGCGCAGATATGGAAAGTTATTGTTATGATTTGTAATGAAGTGGAAAATTACTATTCAGGATTAAAAGAGTTCAATTTATGAGCTGCCATTACTTAATTCAGGAAGACTGTAGTAATTACCCTGTGCATGGAGCTGAAGCCACAGAATTAAAGTGCACACAGATGCAAGATACTTGAAAATGTGGAAAAGCAGGAGAAAACAAAGTAATGGTTTTTCCTATGATTAAAACTCAGTCTTTGTGTCATGCCAATGATTATCCAGTTACCGAAAGTAATATTGTTGTGTCCATAGGTTAAAGTATATAAAGGGAAGACTGAGTTTCAAAAATCTGTTTTTTATTTTCTTTTTTGTGTTATAGCTACAATGTCATTAAAACTCCATTTACTTCAGCTTGGAGAGAGTGAGGATCAGTGCTTGCTGTTTTTGACACATTTGGAACATATTATCATCACTTCTAGCATTTGAAAAGTGGAATGCATGGCACTCAGTGGAATTGAAATATAAAGTGAGAGCTTATATGGGCTGCCAAAAATCATAACTATAGAGTATGTTTTTCCATTCAAGTTAATTAACTTTGTGAACCAACATCTGAATCACAGTGTACCATTTATTTAAAATTGTTACTCAAAAGCTGCACAGTTGTAAAATGGAAGACAAATGCTATAATTAATATGGAGTTTAATAACCATTCTTTTCCAACAATTTCTGCTCTTCATCCCTCATGGTGCTTTCATGATTATCAATAAACTGCCACTGCCTTACCTAAGAATAGTTTACAGGGTAGTAATTGGTCATCGTTGCATCTGTTTTTTGGACAAAAATGGACATAAAAATGACCAATTTCATACAGCTTTACCCTGTGCTCCAAGGGTACCTCTAAAACATTTACCATTTTGGCCATCTCAAACAGATATCAGGTCTTTGCATATGCTAATGAAGGGCTTAAGGCCTATTTTAGGCCCCCTCAGGAGAACTGAGCTGCTGTGAGAGGAGTAGGCCATTGGGCCTGCTCTGCTGTTGTTTTCCAGGTGTTCTTGCTGCCTAGCAAATAGCTTCCAAAAAGGTCATTTTATTTTTATTTTTATTCATGTAGAGCCACGAAAAGCAGCAATGCTTCTCCCAGTTATACAGTGCTTCTGATAGCTGCTGCCAACCTGTGATCAACACCCACTTTTGCTGCTGCCCCCCTTTCCAATGTTTACCTGAGGGCCCCGCCAATGAGGCATGTAACTTCTTATCGATTATCTGTAATGTGTCTGTGGAGTTAAGCAGGTGCTGACAGCTAATACACGTTATTTAGATGACGCCCGGGCTTTTGACCTCCCAGTTCGGGCACATGTTACCTGCACGACGCCGTGTAATGACCTCAGGCCTTAGGCCAACCTGTTCCAGCACAGGAATTGTTTACTGCGCCCAGTTCACACCAGGGCCTAGTGGCACAACCGAATTTTTACCTCTTCCATTTTGCAAGACTGACCAATTTTTTTCTCTTGTCACTTGACAAGATTAATGTTAATAATGTGCCAGACATGTCTGCTGTTAACTTGAAGTATCAGATAAATGTGACTATTGAATGTGGTTTGAGAAATTTTGGCCAGTTCTACTAGTGCTGAGGGAGTGATTGCAATTCATTGAAAGAATAACATGTTCCTAGGCAGCCAGAAGCATAGCAAGTGCTTATTTATTCCTAAGATTACCAATATCAACATATGATAAGAGATGGGCAATTACTAGATGAAAAATTGCCACAATATTTTGCAACTATTTTGTCTGAGGGTAATTTTGTTCTCAACAGAAAGGAACGTCAGAAATTTGATGACCAGACAACTGATCTGATAACGCCCATCTTGCAGTATAACCAAAAGTAAAAAGTATTCCCTTTGTCTGCAGGAGGAAGGAAAACCATTCAGAGATACTAGCTGCAAAATTGGATGGGGACCGAAACCATATTTCAGGTGCTGGCAGCATGCAAACTTCATGCTGCCTGCTGATTTCAATAATTATGGTGTTCCGATCAGGTGAGGAGGGGTCAAAGGGCTCCCCTCTTGTCCCTCTCCTTGTTTGACCACAACAGGGTTTATTTATTTTTGTAAAGCGCATGTACTTTCCATTTCAGTGAGTGTTTCACTATTTACATACTATGATCATAAAAGAACCAATTGGACAGATTTTCTTGAGTTTAACAAAGAAAGAGGTTAGCTTTATTGTTCATAAACCGATCTAAGTAAAATAATAAACTATGCTCCAACTTGCACACACACTCGAGAGCCTCACATACACACAAATATGTTACAGAGTGGGGAAGGATATATTGGTCGGAATAGAGTCTGGAGCAATAAAAAGGGGTTCACAGCCTGTGGAGTTTGGTGACTCGATTGTCTTCCAGATGAACTCAGTGATCCTGAGGCTTCCAGCTTGTAAATGTGGCCAGCAGATTTGGTGGTCCTCCTGGAAACAACGATGTGAATGAATTCCTTCGGTCTCTGTCTGCTGCACTGTTACTGCCAGCAGGCAGCATTCAAAACTTGCCAGGTGGACTGTGGAGAGAGAGAGGGTCCCCACTTGGGTCTCTTCTGATCAGTGTCCAGTTGCTTGTCTGTGCAGAGAGAAAAAAACCCAGCTTAAAAAACACAGATGGTGGGCCTGTAACTTGATGGTTCAGTGTGTATTTCCACTTGCAACTTAATTAGTTCATGTCTAGGAATTACCTTCTCTCAATCAGGGTCCCATTCTTCAAGTAATTACCTTTAAATGGTTCGTCTCCACCAGTTTAATGTCCCAAGTGATTTCCTTTAAATGTCTTGCTAATGGGGATTGGCCAGGTAATTCACTCCAAACTTCCCAAGTCATTGTTCTCCAGGGGACTGGCCAGACAATTCAACTCCCTCTCGATGCATTGGAATGTAGGGGATTTTGTTGCAACTTTTGGTGGCCATTTTAGCTGCTAGCAGTCACCTTTTCTAAAATTTTAATTCAGGTTTCCAGCTGATGGATTAAAAAAATCATCATTTAGCATAGTACGTGTTCAATAATGCACAGCCAGTGCTAATCACTTTGTTAAGTAGTGGCTACACGCCTGATAGTGGGGCACAAAATTGGGCTAGAGTAGCATGAGCTCAAGCTAGCTTGCATTACTTCCAGCCGGCCTGCATCTTTGAAAGGAGAGCTGCATTCTGGCTTGAAAAAGAGCTGGCAGGCATTTGAGAACTGATACTGACCTGAGAAAGACAAAGAATGGCTCTACAAGGGAGAGAGTGGACGTCACAATTTTCTGAAGCTGTACTGGATGCCTTTGTGCAGAAGTTGGACAGGAGGAGAGAAGGCATTTATTGACAGGGGGTCAGGAGGCCCTCCAGAAAAACCTTGTGAAGCCAGTGGCACCAAATAGCCGTGGCAGTCAATGCCAGTCCAGCCCCAAGGACTTGGATGTAAAAAGTTCAATGTTGCACATGAGTGGTTAAGTTCAGTGAATGCATCTTCAGATGCCATATCCCACCAACTGCAGCATACCTCCATCACTCACCTATCAACATCTCTATCAATCACGACTTATACCCTACTTCCATAGCCTCACCTCAGTCTCACACACTTAGCACTGCTGCAAGCCTCACACAAACTTACACAGCTTGAATCTACTTCCAGCTATTCAATCATAACAAGCACATCACCCAAGCACATTGCACCACATTCACTGACACACTTCCCTCTATCTTGCAGGACAAGATGGCAGATAACCGAGGGAGCAGGAGGTAACCAGCGGGGAATGGGCATGGCTGCATGTCATTATCACCATGGAGGAGATTGTATTAGTCATCATCAGAGCAGCCATAACTGAGGCCTTGGCCAGCATTGGGGCAAAAACCATTGAAGATGACAGTATGCTTGTACATAATCCTCCTGCTCATATCCCACTGCCCCTGCTTCCCAAAATCTCTTCTGATTTACAAGTTTCACGTTGTCTAATCATGCACCTTTGCTTTTCCCCTTCCCATCACCACAGTCCTACTCTTGTGCCTTTCCCTTTTCAGATACCCAAGAACTGTAAACTGGCCAGGCAATGGTGGAAGAACAAGAAGACAGTGATGATGAAGAAACAGCATCACTCAACCTCACCCTCGTAGCCAACAGCTTAGGTACTGACACTGTGCATAATTTAGAGGATAGCTTAGGGGAGGGAACCTGCACATGGTGAGACACCAGGCGCAACTGGCCTGTAACTTGGGCAGGGGACAAGGGTAGCATTGGTGCCCGCTCACCAGAAAGTGAGGCCACACCTGAGTTCTGCTGCAGAGGACTTAGATGAGGACTTTGATGGGACAGCCTACAGAAGAAAGCTGATGGGTATGCATAATGCATTGGCAGGCTTGCCGGAAAGACTGCGATCAATGTCAAGCAGCGTAGAGGAGTTCAGAATCAACTTGGCAACAGCTTTGTGCAGTGCTTGGAGTCTATTTCTTTTCAGCATGTAACTGTTGATCAACTCCAATAGCACTCTTGCAGATCTAACCATGGTACAGATCTGATGGCCGATGTCTCAGCTTCCATGTGGCACATCCAGAAGCCACGTCAAGATGCTGAATGGACGCTTAGTCCGAAGACATGAAAGGTCAGCTTGCTGCCATGCAAGCTCAGACTGCTGGCATCAGAGCTGCGGATATCAGTGTTCAAAGGGGCTTGGAGGGTGTCACAACAGATTACTAGGATTGCGTCACCCAGAGGAGTGGCTGTTCCTCCATGGAACAGGAATCTGCTGTCCTCTCTCAGAATGACAGCATTCGTCCTCCACCACTGTCACTCCAACAGTGCCCTTGCTGGTGTCTGTCATTCAACCAGCCCATACTGCTGCCGCCCATGCCAAAATGATGCAATCTGAAGCCAGATCTTCTAGACCCAGAGCTGTTCAAGGTCATCCTGCAAGGCTATCCGCAGTCTCCTCCACTGAAAGACAGCAGCCTTCCACCAGCCATGCAGCAGCCACTAGGGCAGCATTACATAGGACAGGCAAAGGCACATGGAAGACACGCACAAAGCGAATGCACAAGAACGATTATTTGTCATGTGCATGCAATATGGAACAGTTAGATGCATAAATTTTGTTTGGAATGTTTATTTTATGGTGGCTTTTATTTTTGCATTGTGGCCAAGCAGTTGCTTTGATGGTCAGTAACGGGGGAAGGTAAGGTGTGGGGCTCTTGGTGAATGAAGAATTTGTGCTGCATTTACTGGTATTGCAGTCGGATGATCAAACATGGACAGCCCAGCGTGAAAGGTGCTATATTGGTTGCTTCCTCCCTTTCTCCTCCTCCTCCTCCTTCTCAGCTGGTCACTGTATAGATGTGCCCTTATGATGATGAGGTTGTGCAGGATGCAGCAGACCACAACCAGAGCAGTGCAAGCAATGGAATTATTGTTTAAGCACACTAACGGTCTGCTCTATCCCATTACATATGGCAGCATGGCTTTCATTGTATGTATGGGCTGCACACCAGAGCCATGAGCTATAATGTCAAAGGATAGCCCTGGTCATCCAATAGCCACCCTTTGCTTTGCCGTGTTGTTTCAATTCCAGATGGCACAGCGGACTGCCACAGAATAAAGGCATCATGACTGCTGCCAGGATACCGGGCATTGACCTGCATGATATACTGTGGTATGGCCACACACTAGCTCAATGTTGAGAGAATGGAATCCCTTTTGATTGTGGTCCATCTCAGAGTTGCTATGCAGTGCCCACAACGAAAAGTGTATGAAGTCAATGGTGCTCTGCATTGTGGGGAAGCCTGCAATCCTGGTGAAGCTGTGTGCTAATGCCACCTGCTTCTCCCTAGCAAGAAAGAATGAAATGTATTCAACTCTCATGGAATACAAAGCCTCAGTGACCTCCCTTATGCAACACTGGATAGCACACTGGGAAACATTGTGAATGTTGCTTGCTCCAGGCTGGAAGGAGTCAGACATATAAAAACTCACGTTCACAGTCACCTTCACAGCCACTGGCAATGCTGTCCTCACCCTGCAGTGAGACTGCAAAGTTGGCTGCAAGGGGGGGGCACATTCCAGTGAAGATGTCCTTTGTGAAGCGAAGATATCTGACATACTGTTCCTCGCTGAAGTGCATGTAAGAGAATTACTTCCTGATCACCATAGGCGGATATGGCCTCCTATTGAGAGCCCTGATTCCCCGCTCTTCCGCCTTCAAGCAGGCTGTCCTGCCTTTTGCCGCCTCTGCTCATTCTCCCCGTCTGTAGTAAAGTGGGGAGGAAACCTACACTCAGCTCTTGGAACAACTGGTTTGAAGTCCAGAAAAGTCCTTCAGCACGTGCCACACCACTTCGTGGAGACTTTAGCAACTCTAAAGAATTCTAAAAATCACCAAACACTTCTACAATTGCCGCAACAGCCAGTAGAAATCAATCAGCAACTAACCTGAAAGTACTTGATGATCTGGTCACTGGTGAGGGATTCTGCCTGCTGCAGAATGCACATTCAGCTGTGCAAGGTTAAGAAAGGGTGGTGTTGCGCTGGCATCAAATCAGCATTACGTGCTTATTGGCATCACGATCAGCCTACTCTGCATACTTCCAGCGGATGCTCCATGCGCGTGTGCTAATGCCCTCACCAAAATGGTGCCTTATGCAGCTAACACGAGAAGCGTGCACATGCACCATGGACATCATTTTGGTGGCAAAATGGCACTCTTGGACAATCCAGAAGAGTTGACTGCTAAGGAGACAAATTTTGCGGCCACTGCCTTTAAGGTGATCACGTCTACCACTTGCCACTCCCTATCTTATTTAACCAGTGCCAGTCCAGGCATTTGCTCTATTTTCTGCAGCAGTAAGCAATCAGACATCAATCAATCCACCGTGTAGAACATGTGGCATCGCTGGCATCACTATGTACTACTATCAATAGCTCAGGCTCTCCAGAACAGAATAAGGGTTTGGATTTTTGCTAACAACATCTTCCAGTTATATGCCATTTTTAATTTAGCAAAATGCCCCAAAGTGCTTTACAGAAATATAATAAGAAATACCAAATATACATGGCCCTTCTTCCCATCACCGCCGTCCTCACTGTCCTACATTGGATTCGTGTACTCCAACACTCCAATTGCTAAGTTCCAATTCTTGTATTTAAATCAGGGCTTTGCCCCTATCTATCTCTGTAACCTCCTCCACATGCTACAACTTACCCTGCTCCGCCATGCACTCTCCGTTCAGCTGATACCAGCCTCTTGTGCAACCCTGCCCACACCCGACCATGGCAGCTGTGCCTACAGCCATCTAGGCCTCATGCTCTAAATAAGTGAATTATTTAATCTCAAGTTGCCTCCAGATGTCCCACCGTGTCCTTCAGCCCGGTGGCCAGCACTCTTGTGCCTTTGGATCCACATTTGGAGAAATGAGGCGCAAAACTGGTAGGGGGTGGGGGGGTGGGGCGGGGGAGGTAAGTTTATCAATGCAGGAGGAGCAAAGCGGGGTCAAAATAGCTTCAGGGGTGCAGGGGATGGTGGGAAGGAGTGTATTTGAAAGTTTGTACAGTTTGGGGGCGGAAGGTCAGATGGTAAAGGTAAGTGTTTTTGGGGGGGAAAGGCAGATAATTAATTTAATTGTTTTTGGGGAGTGGGAGAGGGACAAAAGAGATGCATTTATTTATTTCAATTCATTTCCCTTTAAACATTTAAAATTCCTGGTTGGGCAGACAGCTCTTTAAAAATGAAATCAGGGCCTGCGCACAGGCAGCTGCGCCATTGCCGGGGACGGACAGACCGCCCCCTCCACATTATCGTGGGGGTGGCCCACCATGGCTATTTAAATGAGCTGCCGCACGGAAGATTGTAGCGGCTCCGTGACATGCAGCCTGCGCGGGTGGACCGCTGTTCTTCTCGCCAGCCGCCGGAATTGGTGGCAGGCACATAAAATTCAGCCCCTGGACTTGCAGCAAGCAGCCATTTTTCAACTAAATTTATTTGCACCTCCCCAACAGAGAGGACAGCAGAGAAGGCAGTATAAGAAAATGCTCAGCTATTATAATATACTAAACTCCTTTGCCACTTAAAAAACAACTTATACAACTTATAAAAATAGTACATGTGCATCATTTCCCAGAATACAATCACAATACCTGAAATTTAGTAGGTTGGGTTGCATGTTTGTTGTTACTGTAATCACAACTAAAACATCTGTGACCAATATTTCCTGAGTAATTTACATGTAAAAAAATGTTTTTCCTTCACACCAGTATGTCTTTAACAAAAATATCATCATTTGACAAAAGGTAATGAAAAGAACAACTTATTTCTACTTCCTTCCTGCAGACTTTCAATTAACCTATCTGGCTTCTTTCTCTTGCTGTCTGGGTATCTTCTTCCATTTCCTTTAGCTTGACTCTGCTCTCCCACCATCTCAGATTGTGTCAACTCTGTGTGCACGAATGGTGAACAATTCTTTGCTTTTGTCAGTTAATTCTAATTGCAAATAAGCATTTGCATTAGATCTGTCTTACTAAACACCTTCCCATTTGCTAAATTAGAAAACTAATTATCACTAGTAAGCAGTGGGTAAGTATCATTTTCAATCATCTTATTTACCGTTTGGGTATAATCTCTACAAATCCAAACGGACCCATCTGCTTTTTGAACTATCACAATGGGTGCAGCCCATTCACTGCTCTTCACCTTCTTAATTGCTCCTGTTCTTTCTAACCTAGCTAGCTCTTTACTTACTGCTTCTAACTGTGCATAAGGCACTGGCCGAGCTTTGCAAAATGTTGGCTGTACATTGTCCTTTATCTTGACTTCAGCCTTGTGATGCCTAATTTTATCATTTGGTCTTCCTTGCTCAAAGACCACATTGTGCACTCTTGGCACTTCCTCAATATCAGACGTACTCTGACTGATCCCTACTGTAAATAACTTGACCCAGTTTAACCATATTTTCTTAAGCCAATTCATTCCCATTGGGGAGACTTTGTTCCCTCTACCTATTACGATCAATGGCAGGTAATAGGATGCATCATTGTATTCCACCCCAACACTAATTTCACCTAACACTGGAATGTCAGTTTCACACTAGCTTTGCATAAGGGAATGTGACTTAAGGACTTTTTGTACTCTCCTTCCGAGATAACAGACACTGCTGCAGCTGTATCAATGATGAAAGTAAGTTGTGAATCTCTGACTTTCATTTTTACTGTCCTCAACCCTTTTACTCTCAGCTTCCATGTGCTGTTTTTCTTGCTCTCTGAGGACAACTCTTGATCTTCATGCTTGATAATATCAACTTCTGTTTCCATATGAATCATATGTGTATTTGAAGACTTCCAGGCTCCTGAATTAGCTTTAGGTCCAACACAACCTCGACCTGGTGCTTTGCTGCGACCTCCAGCTTTACCGTGATCTGGAGCATTTCTGTTTCCTCTACTCCTGCATGCCGGCTGGACATGACTGACTTTTCCACAGGCATAGCACTTTGAATGGAAACGGGGCATTTAGATGGTTGGCGGCTACCATGGCAAAAGTAGCATCTAAATTTCTGACTATGAATCTGTGAACTTGGCAGCTATGGCCTGGTTTCCACTGAAATCCGGCGGACCTCTCCTGCCAGCTCAGGAAAAGAACTTCTTTGCAATTTGCAACTATCTCTTCCTGCCGTTTCCATGGCTGTGGCCTCATCTCAGGCTTCCTTTCACGTCAGCTTATTGCCTTTACTCAAAAGCTTGGCCTGGATTTTACTGTTCTTTAGACCTCAAACGAACATATGTATAGGTTGACTTCTAAGTTCGTGCCATACCCACAGTGCCAAATTTCTTTAATTTGAGAATATAATCTGCAATAGTCTCACTTGGCAATTGCTTCCTTTCACAGAATTCAACTCTCAGTGCAATTTCATTCTTAGTTGTGCCATAATATGAGTGCAGAATCTCATTAATTTCAGAATAGTACTGAGGTCTCGCGGGCAACATTGGTTAGACACCACCTCAAAAGCATCTGGTTCCATCATGGTGAGGGAAGCATTTACTTTATCCTCATCCCCTATTTTTTTGCTTTCAGCCAAATGTGTAACCTTTATTAGTAATTACACCAGTTCTCTTTGTTAGGGTTGAATTCCCCATTAGCCCAAAATATGTCTTCAGTGCCATTTTTTTATTATTATGTACTGTGCTGAATCATTGAATTGTGCCTGAACACAATGAGCACACACACAGAGCAATCTTTCAAATCACTGCAAACTTCCTCAAAATCAACTTTGGGAGTTCCAAAAAGTATGTCACAATGTTCTTCAGACTGTAACTTCTCACAAGAAATGTAAAAAAAAGAATTCAATCCCATCACACCATTATCTTTCTGTTGTGTATTCACTGAGTAAGCCTAACATGTGAACTCATAGCAAGCAGCCATTTTTGAACTCATTTTATTTACACCTCCCCAACAGAGAGGGCAGCAGAGGGGGCAGTATAACAGTTACAATATACTACAATAACTGAACATCAACAGAGAAAAGGCCAATTTAATGATTCCACAGTAATAGAGGGAAGCAAGCATATTTTTGGCAGGGGAGAACAGCTTCCATTAGATGGGAATCATTGGAATCGGGAACCGACAAGATGAGGAAGAATTTTATCTGTACCACATGGGTGGAAGGTATTACCTGGGCCAAGAGTTGAGAGTAAATTTGGGTGGGGAGGATTGGAGGCCTGGAATGTAGTCACTCAATTTATGTTCCAATGATATCAATAGAAGGAAAATTAGGAAGTCTACATTATGGTCTCGATTTCCACCCTGTACGTTTGTCCTCTCTGTCCTCCATCTGGATATGATTTGACAGCCAGGTGGTACAGCTAGACATTTGCCTCTGTGACTGTTGTCTAGACAACCTGGAGGACCTTGCTGGAGAGCTGGAAGAAGATGCATGTTTTAAAGAAGAGCACAAAGATAAGGCATAAATATTTCTGTAAAGCATAAGTACAGAACAACTGTGGACATGAAGAAAAGTAATAGAACATAGAACATAGAACAGTACAGCACAGTACAGGCCCTTCGGCCCACGATGTTGTGCCGACCCTTTAACCTACTCTAAGATCAAACTACCTACATACCCTTCACTCTACTATCATCCATGTACCTATCCAAGAGTCACTTAAATGTCCCTAATGTATCTGCTTCTACTACCACCACTGGCAGTGCATTCCACGCACCCACCACTCTCTGTGCAAAGAACCTACCTCTGACATCTCCCCTAAACCTTCCACCAATCACCTTAAAATTATGCCCCCTGGTGATAGCCCTTTCCGCCTTGGGAAAAAGTCTCCGGCTATCCACTCTATCTATGCCTCTCATCATCTTGTACACCTCTATCAAGTCACCTCTCATCCTTCTTCGCTCCAATGAGAAAAGCCCTAGCTCCCTCAACCTTTCTTCATAAGACATGCCCTCCAGTCCAGGCAGCATCCTGGTCAATCTCCTCTGCACCCTCTCTAAAGCTTCCACATCCTTTCTATAATGAGGCGACCAGAACTGAACACAATATTCCAAGTGTGGTCTAACCAGGGCTTTATAGAGCTGCAGCATAACCTCGTGGCTCTTAAACTCAATCCCCCTGTTAATGAAAGCCAACACCCCATACGCCTTCTTAACAACCCTATCAACTTGGGTGGCAACTTTGAGGGATCTATGGACGTGGACCCCAAGATCCCTCTGTTCCTCCACACTGCCAAGAATCCTGTCTTTAATCCTGTATTCTGCATTCAAATTCAACCTTCCAAAATGAATCACTTCACACTTTTCCAGGTTGAACTCCATCTGCCACTTCTCAGCCCAGCTCTGCATCCTGTCAATGTCCCGTTGCAACCTACAACAGCCCTCCACACTATCCACAACTCCAGCAACCTTTGTGTCATCGGTAAACTTGCTAACCCAGCCTTCCACTTCCTCATCCAAGTCATTTATAAAAATCACAAAGAGCAGAGGTCCCAGAACAGATCCCTGCGGAACACCACTGGTCACCAAGCTCCAGGCTGAATACTTTCCATCTACTACCACCCTCTGTCTTCTATGGGCCAGCCAATTCTGTATCCAGACAGCTAAATTTCCCTGTATCCCATGCCTCCTTACTTTCTAAATGAGCCTACCATGGGGAACCTTATCAAACGCCTTGCTAAAATCCATATACACCACATCCACTGCTCTTCCTTCATCAATGTGTTTTGTCACATCCTCAAAGAATTCAATAAGGCTTGTGAGGCATAACCTGCCCCTCACAAAGCCATGCTGACTATCTCTAATCAAACTATGCTTTTCCAAATAATCATAAATCCTGTCTCTCAGAATCCTCTCCAATAATTTGCCCACCCCCGATGTAATACTGACTGGTCTGTAATTCCCAGGGTTATCCCTATTCCCTTTCTTGAACAAGGGAATAACATTTGCCACCCTCCAATCATCTGGTACTACTCCAGTGGACAGTGAGGACGCAAAGATCATTGCCAAAGGCATGGCAATCTCTTCCCTCGCTTCCCGTAATATCCTTGGGTATATCCCGTCTGGCCCCGGGGACTTCTCTATCCTCATGTCTTTCAAAATTTCCAGCACATCCTCCTTCTTAACATCAACCTGTTCGAGCATATCAGCCTGTTTCACGCTGTCCTCACAAACATCCAGGTCCCTCTCACTAATGAATACTGAAGCAAAGTATTCATTAAGGACCTCCCCTACCTCCTCCGACTCCAGGCACAAGTTCCCTCCACTATCCCTGATCGGCTCGACCCTCACTCTGGCCATCCTCTTGTTCCTCACATAAGTGTAGAATGCCTTGGGATTTTCCTTAATCCTACCCGCCAAGACTTTTTCATGTCCCCTTCTAGCTCTCCTAAGTCCATTCTTCAGTTCCTTCCTGGCTACCTTGTAACCCTCTAGAGCCCTGTCTGATCCTTGCTTCCTCAACCTTAAGTAAGCTTCCTTCTTCCTCTTGACTAGCTGTTCCACATATCTTGTCATCCAAGGTTACTTCACCCTACCATCCCTTCCTTGCCTCATCGGGACAAACCTATCCAGCAGTCGCAGCAAGTGCTCCCTAAACAACCTCCACATTTCTGTCGTGCATTTCCCTGAGAACATCTGTTCCCAATTTATGCTCCCCAGTTCCTGCCTAATAGCATTGTAATTCCCCCTCCCCCAATTAAATATTTTCCCCTCCCGTCTGCTCCTATCCCTCTCCATGACTATAGTAAAGGTCAGGGAGTTGTGATCACTATCACTGAAATGCTCTCCCACCGAGAGATCTGCCACCTGGCCTGGTTCGTTGCCAAGCACCAAATCCAATATAGCCTCCCCTCTAGTCGGCCTATCTACATATTGAATCAGGAAACCTTCCTGGACACACCTGACAAAATCTGCTCCATCCAAACTATTTGCACTAAGGAGGTTCCAATCAATATTAGGGAAGTTGAAGTCACCCATGACAACAAACCTGTTACTTCTGCACCTTTCCAAAATCTGCCTCCCAATCTGTTCCTCCGTGTCTCTGTTGTTATTGGGGGGCCTATAGAAAACTCCCAATAAAGTGACTGCTCCTTTCCTGTTTCTGACTTCCACCCATACTGACTCAGTAGACAGACCCTCCTCGACGACCTCCCTTTCTGCAGCTGTGATACTATCCCTGATTAGCAATGCCACTCCCCCACCTCTTTTACCTCCCTCCCTATTCCCTTTGAAACATCAAAACCCCGGAACATCCAACATCCATTCGTGCCCCTGTGATATCCAAGTCTCCGTAATGGCCACAACATCGTAGCTCCAAGTACTGATCCATGCTCTAAGTTCATCACCCTTATTCCTGACACTTCTTGCGTTAAAATAGACACACTTCAGCCCATCATACTGGCTGCAACTTTGCCCTGTCAACTGTCTAACTTTCCTCGCAGACTCTCTGCACTCTGTATCTGCCTGTTCAACAGCTATCCCATCCACTGATCCATAGCTCCGGTTCCCATCCCCCTGCCAAACTAGTTTAAACCCTCCCGAAGAGCTCTAGCAAACCTCCTGCCCAGGATATTGGTACCCCTCCAAAATAATAATTTTATGTATTGTTACAACTAGGTGAGGTGGGGTCTAGGGCTCCCCTCTTGACCTTTTCCTGGTTTGGCTGTGACAGGGTTTAACTTTTAAAGCACAGTGTTTTTAGCTTCCCTCAGTGAGTCCTTGCTCACTGCTCTCTAATTGCAATTGCAAAGAAATCAATCAGACAGGCTTTCTCAGATTTAACAAGAAAGGTATAAGTTTATCAATCTTAAAACTCTAATTCAGTTAAAACTACTAAGAATGCATGACACGGCCATATGCATACACAATAAACACACACACAAATAGATACAGAGGAGGAGAAAGAATTAAAAGGGGTAGGTTTGAAGTAGTAGATGAAATTCATTTACTGTTTTTGGGCTTTCTGTGAAGTCTTTATTGAAGATAAGTCTTGCAGCTCTCATTGGGGCTCAGTGCACACTTTCAAACTTGTTTTGCTGGTACCAGAAGGTGGAAGGAGTCTTCTGTTTTGAAGCTTAATTTACTTCTGTGGGTCCCTGGAACTTTGCAAGAGAGAGAGACAGAGAGAGAGAGGTGCTGTCTTCTTGAAGTTCAATTGCAGTTTGTTCCAAAAACTGTTCTATGTAAGGCACAATTCAAAAAGCCCCAGGTTGGCCAGCAGGTTAGTCATATGACTAGCTCCTTGTTTGGAGCAGCCTCACCTGTGAGGTTTGTGGAATCCTTCAAGATTACCCGACACTCTCAGTAGGGAGGTGGAATGCTGGCTCTTACACATTCAATGACTCTCGATGTCTTTTGATCATCACTATTAACAATACCCAGCTGGCGAATTGGATCAGGGAATACTCCTAATGTCTCTACATGTAACTGTCTTTTAGAATGCAAATGTGCAGCCATGTTTTCAGCCACTGTTCTATGGTCTTTTTGAACAAGTTATTTCAATGTCCAGTAACAGTTCAAAAATAATGTTCCATATGATGAAATTAATATGTCTCATTTTGGCAGGTGTGGTTTCCGTCACTGTATGTATAAAGCACACAAACTAGGAAAATGTTAGCAAGGGAGCACCTGAGACAGTGGAAGTGATACTGACAGGGTTATGAAAATTACATTATAGATTTTATGATAGAAGAGAAAATATACTCAAAGAAGCAGTTTCCATGGATCAAGTTACCAAGTTGCAATTCCAAGTGCTTTTGGCCCCCATAATCTATGGACTGTTGTATGATTGTCTTTAAGAGTGATGTCCCTTTAAGATCTTAGTATGCGAATGAGCCAAGTACCAGGATGCAGTCATGTGACATCAGACAACATAAAAAGAACTCATTATATGGCGGCAGCTCCTCATTACCTGGACAGCAGTCATGGTGTTTATTCTAGGTTTGTACGTGCTGATGTGCTCCAGCATTGACCCCACTGGAGTTTAGAAGAGCATCTAATTAGCATGGAGCCCACCTGCACCTGTGTCACCATGGGTGTAATCCCAGCAACTGACTGCCATTGCTGGCATTTCACAAGGTCCCTTTCCCGAAGAGTTCATAGTGGCCTCCCTCGGCCCTTCTGGGGGTCTGGTGGTGGTGGGGGGGGGGGGGGGGGGGGAGGGTTCTGCAATTTTTTTAAAGAAAGCTTAACAATTCCTTTGGGAGTTCAGGCTACTCATGCCCTCTCATTTGTCTCACCTCACTTAGGGTACCAGCCTCCAGTCCTATACTGGATCCTGACTAAGCAGGAGAAATGGTAACTTCTGGTTTAGGGGCACACCACCCCAGGGATCTTCCCTGATGTCACTGGTCTTCTAAAGGGTGGAAGCTCCACCCATTAAAAGGACGACTGGAAAATCCTAGAATCGGCAGGAACCTGACACAACCTAGCATTTTCCGCCCTCTCTCCAGAGTTTTGGTGAAGATCTAGCAGAACTCCCAAGAAAATTTGGAGCCATTGGGTTGAAATTGGTCTTCTTCACCAGTCATGCAAACCAGGTTCATAGTAAGCCAGCAGCCCATTTTACACCACACAGAATCCTTTTCCCTTGAAGTTAGCAGAAATGAAAACTGGGTTGCATATTCATGATGAACCCATTTTGTGCTACTGGCAAAGGCCAATTTCACCCCCGCCCCTCTTTATGTTTAAGGTAAACAGGTGCATTACAGCTGTTGGAGTCCCAAATATTAAAGAACTCATAAGAATATAAGAATTAGGAGCAGGAATGACCATAAAGTCCCTCGAAACTGCTCCACCATTCAATTCCATCATGGCTGTTCTTCTGCCTCAACTCCACTTTCCTGCCCACTCCCTCTATCCCTTGATTCCCTGAGAAACCAAAAATCTTTCTATCTCAGCTTTAAATATACTCAATGATGGAGCATCCACAACCCTCCAGGGTAGAAAATTCCAAAGATTCGCAACCCTCACTGCATTTGAGAAAGCTATAGATGATTTCATTGGGAGGGAGAGTTAGGAGGACATTGGAATTGTGAAATAAAAGCAAAATACTGCAGATTCTGGAAATCTGAAATAAGATTGAAATAAATTTGATGATAGGTCACAGACCTGAAATGTTAACTCACTTTCTCTCTCCACAGATGCTGCCTGACCTGCTGAGTATTTCCAGCACTTCCTGTTTTTATTGGGATTATGAAAATTGGTGAGGAGAGCAGACCTAGTTCCTCTCATAAAAGAGTGCAAAACGAATGCTAGTGAATTATCAGCCCATTTTACAATGCTCTCGTGGACTTAATTGTCAGTAATAAAAGCAGGCGGGATGTAAAACAGGCTCCTGATTCTTAGAGGCACAGCAGGTAAGTGGTATGTGATGTGGTGAGTGCATTGTCCTCCAACATTTGTTAGAATGTTCAACAGCATTGATTTCTAAGTAAAGGATTCCTTGCTCTTTCTGAAGACATCACCATCACTTTCATCTGACACTAGTGGCGCAGAAGGAAGTCTCAGGGAAGTGATGGAAGGAGGAAGTGAGCACAGAATTTTTCAAATGCTGATCTGTGGATCCACCTTAATGAGATCTGACAGGGAAGAGGCTTGCAGGGAGAAATGCCACCCAAAGCAGTCACTAGAGCCACGTGGAGGGAGATAGCAGTGATAATGATTGCCACCTTACCTCCCCGCAACCCTCCGCAGCTCCATCTCCAAACAATGGATCAAAGCCACAAGAAGTTTAATGACATGAGCACAGCAGCCAAAGTAAGAGAACTGCCACCTTCCCATTTTCACTTTGCTACCATGGGATCGCCTTCACTGATCACATTCACCACTGAAGTAGAGTGACAAATTTACATTGCATTGTGGTTCAATGGATCTGTAACTCTTCCATCTGAACTACTCTTCAATTCCCCCCACAAACCTTGGATGCTGGCCTTGTAATTCCAGCCTATTACATTACAGGGTCTTTCGAGCACTTGTCCTTCTGATTACATCAACTGTCTGCTATTACCTGAAGATTCCCTTTACATGCTTACCGTCACCTACAGCAAAAGGCAGTGGATATCAGCGATGGTGCGGTCAGTTGGCCTGTGCCAGCTGCAGGTGAGTAGGAGCAATGCAGTTCTTGCATGTGGTACAGTACCTTAAAAGACTGAGCTGGCAAATTCTCAGCTGTCTGTATCTCAATCCACAGCACGTGACAGAGGTTTTTGTGCACTCCACTAGGTTGCAATCATCCCCCATAAAAGCACTGTCCCAGGAGAAGTCGATGCCTCTTCTATATGAGATGTACAGACTGCAATCTTGTAGGCTCTGGGACACATTCTCGAGGGAGCCTTACTTTTTGGCCTTCAGGCACTCGGGCTGGGCTACAAAAAACAGGGCTTTCAGGATTTGGAGAAAACTATTCAATCTGTCACCCTGATAATATGTTGGAAACAAGGGAATTCCCTGTCTGGCAGCTTGAAATGCAGCTGAGTAGCTCCCCAGTGCAGAAAATATTTCTCAAAAGATGCAAACAAACATGAGATTTGGACAGAAGTTTGGAAAGGAAAAGGGATGGGCACTTGAAAGAAATAAACTTGGAGGGCTACAGGGATCGAACGGGAAGTGGGACTGACTGGATAACTCCTTGGAGAGCTGGCATGGACACAGTGACCCAAATGGTCTCCCTTTCTACTGTAAATGACTCTATGACTCTCTATGACTCTATACTAGAAATTTATAAATCACTGCCTAGGCCTTGTCTAGAGTGTTGTGGACAAATCTGGGCACTACAATTCAGGAAAGGTGTGAAGGTTTTAGATAGGTTATGGAGGAGGTTTACCAGGATGAGTGACATTAGTTATGAGGCGAGCTTGGAAACGTCAGGACTACTCTCCTTGGAACAGAGAAGATTAACAGCTAACCTAATACAGTCTTTCTTTACCTTTAATTAGATGTGAGCATTGCTGGCAAGGCCAACATTTATTGCCAAGCACTAATTCCCCTTGAGAAGATGGTGATAAGCTGCATTTTGAAACCATTGCAGTCAGTGTGGTGTAAGTACTCCCACAGTGCTGTTAGGTTAGGAATTCCAGGATTTTGACCCAGCAATGATGAAGGAACGGTGAGACAATTCCAAGTCAGGGTGGTGTGTGGCTTGGAGGGGAACTTGCTAGTGATGGTGTTGCTGTCCACCTGCTGCCTTTGCCCTTCTAAGTGGTAGAGTTTTCACTTTTGGAACATGCTGTTGAAGAAGCCTTGGTGAGTTGCTGCAGCACATATTGCAGATGGTACACACTGCTGCCATTGTGTGCCAATGGTGGAGGGAGCAAATGTTTAATGTGGTGTATTGGGGTGCCAATCAAGCAGGATGCTTTGTCCAGGATAGTGTTGAGTTTCTTGAGTGTTGTTGGAGCTGCACTCATCCGGATAAGTGGAGAGTAGTCCATCACATTCCTGACTTGTACCTTATAGATGGTGGACAGGCTTTGGGGAGTCAGGAGGTGGGTTACTCACTGCAGAATTCACAGTCTCTGACCTGCACCTGTAGCCACGGTATTCATGTAGCTGTTCCAGTTAAGTTTCTGCTCAATGGTGACCTCTAGGATGTTGATAGTAGGGGATTAAGTGATGGAAATGCCATTGAATGTCAAGGGGAGATGGTTAGATTCTCTCTTATTGGAAGTGGTCATTGCCTGACACGTGTGTAGTGTAAATGTTACTTGCCAGTTATTAGCCCAACCCAAACTGATCATCAGTGAGCAAGTGCCATCGGTTAGCAAGGCTTTTGACAAGGTCCCACACAGCAGACTGGTTAAAAAAATAAAATCCCATGGGATCCAGGGAAATGCAGCAAGATGGATACAAAATTGGTTCAGTGGCAGGGAACAAAGGGTAATTGTTCACAGGTGTTTTAGCAACTGGAGGACTGTTTCCAGTGGCGTTCCACAGGGACCCTGCTTTTTGTGGTATATAATAATGATTTGGACAAAAATGTAGGGGGCATGATCAAGATGTTTGCAGACGACACAAAGATTGGCCATGTGGTAGATAGCAAGGAGGATAGCTGTAGGCTGTAGGAAGATATTGATGGTCTGGTCAGATGGGCAGAAAAGTGGCAAATGGAATTCAACCTGGAGAAGTGTGAGGTGATGCATTTGGGGAGGTCAAACAAGGCAAAGGAATACACGATTAATGGGAAAATAGTAAGAAGTGTAGAGGAACTGAAGGACCTTGGAGTGAATCTCCACAGATCCCTGAAGGCAGCAGGACAGGTCGATAAGCTGTTTAAGAAGGCATATGGAATCCTTTCCTTTATTAGGCGAGGTATAGAATATAAAAGCAGGGAGGTTATGTTGGAACTGTATAACTCATTGATTAGGCCACAACTTGAGTACTGTGTGCAGATCTGGTCACCTCATTACAGAAAGGATGTAATTGCACTAGAGAGGGTAGGACATTTCCAAGGATGTTGCCAGGACTGGAAATATGCAGCTATGAGGAAAGATTGGACAGGATGGGGTTGTTCTCCTTGGAACAGAGAAGACTGAGGGGAGATCTGATTGAAATGTACAAAATTTTGAGTGGCCTGGATAGAGTGGAGGTGAAGGGTCTATTCATCTTAGCAGAGAGGTCAGTGATGAGGGGGTATAGATTTAAAGTGATTGGTATAAAAATTAGAGGGGAGATGAGGAAAATATTTTTCACCCAGAGGATGGTGGTGTTCTGGAACTCACTGCCTGAAAGGGTAGTTGAGGCAGAGGCTCTCAACTCATTCAAAAGGAGTCTGGATATGCATTTCAAGTGCCGTAATCTGCAGGGCTATGGACCAAATGCTGGAAACTGGATCATTTTTTGGCTGGCACAGATATGATGGGCCAAGTGGCCTCGTTCTGTGCCTTAAACATTCTATGACTCTATGATTCTATGATCAAGGAGATGATTTCCAGGTGTATCACCAGACAAGACTCTAGAGAGCCATTGATGTTGCCTTCACTTTCCTCAAGGCCATGGGAGCACCTGGGAATGAACCTGTTTAAAAATAAAGGGAAGATTTTCCTTATTGTCGTTGAATATTACTTCGGATGGGTTGAAGTCAATCCAATACATGGACAGAGTTCTGAAGCCGGAATCAAATCACTGGAAGAAACATTTGCCACACTTGGCATTCCAGACCTAGTGATCTCCGATAATGGTCCACAATTCGTGAATGGGGCCTTCAAACATTTCACAGAAATGTGTTGGTTTGCCCATGTGACCAGTTCACCGAGATACATCCAGGGCAATGGAGAAGTGAAGAATTGTGATGTCACGAGTATGAACCTCGTGTTACTCAGTGTTAGTGTTGATACCTTAGAGATTAAACTCCTGTTACTTTGACCCAAAGTCTACTATCTTCATTTAATATTAAAGGCACACTGACCAGTATAGTACAACGACTGATATCTGTGGTGGTGGGGACCTCAGGAAAAGGGCAAGATGAAGCATTCTCTCGGCACTTCTGTCTGAAAATGCTTTAGTCTTGTCTTTTTCACTCTCGTGCTGGGCTTCGCCATCATGAAGGGTAAGGATATTGTTATAACCGAGTGAGGACGGCTCCTCTCTGGACCCTTTCCTGGTTTGGCCATAACAGGGTTTAGCCTTTAAAAACACAGTGTTTTAGGTTCACCTCAGTGAGACTTTACTCACTGCTCTCTAATTGTAATCATAAATGAACCAATCAGATAGGCTTTCTTAGGTTTAAACAAGAAAGGTGTAAGTTTATTAACCACTAACTCGGTTAAAATTATTAAAAATACATAACGCAACCACACGAGAATGCATACAAGATAAACACACACACATATAGATGCAGAGGAGGAGAAAGAATTAAAGGGGGAGGGTTTGGAGTAGTAGATGGAATTCAGTTACTATTTTTAGTTTTGCTGTAAAGTCTTTGGTTGGAATTGCGGTCTTGTAGTTCTCACTGGCACCCAATGCACACTTTCAAACTTGCTTCCCTGGTGCCAGAAGTCTGAAAATGTCCTGTGTCTTGAGGCTTAAGTTGCTTCTGTGGGTCACTGGGACTTTGCTAGAGAGAGAGAGAGAGAGAGACTGAGATATAGCTTCCTTCTCTTTGTCTTCAAATTGCAGTCTACCCTTTCTGTGAGGCACAATTCAAAAAGTCTCCAGGTTGGCCAGCAAGTTAGTCATGTGACCAGCTTTTTGTCTGAAACAGCATCATCTGCAAGGATTGTTGATTTCAAAAGTTCTCCAGTCATTCAGTGGAAGGGCAGGGTTGGAGGTTTGTCTCTTATAAAGTTAGTGGCTCGCAATGTCTTTTGATCACCACTATTGACAAAACCCATCTCGCTAATTGAATCAGTGAGCACTCCCATTGTTTCTCTATGCAACTGTCTTTTGGAATGCAAATGTGCAGCCTTGTTTTCAGCTGTTCAGCTCTGTGGTCTTTTTAAACAAGTTATGTTTAATGCCCAGTAAAAGTTCAAATAGTGTTCCGTATGCTGAAATTAATATGTTTCCATTTGACAGGTGTGGTTTCCATCATAATATTCATGGAGCCTTCTCCTCCTGTCAACATTTATGACCAGATTTCAATTACCTCAGGAGTTGAGCCAGAGGATTGCAGGACTGCCAAAATTTTACTTTTGTTTAAAGAAGGTGGAAGGGATTATCTGAATAATTATAGGCCAGTTAGCTTAACTTCAGTTGTGGGCAAATTATTGGAATCAATTCAGAGGGACAGTATAAACCTTCATTTACAAAGGCATAGATTAATCAAGGACAGTCAGCGTGGATTTGTTAAGGGAAAGTCATGTCTAACTGAGTTGATTGAATTTTTTCAGGAGGTGTCAAGTAAGGTTGATGAGGGCAGTGCGGTGGATGTGGTCTACATGGATTTTGGCAAGGCTTTTGATAAGGTCCTAAATGGTAGGCGGTTCAAAAAAGTAAAATGCTTTGGTATCCAAGGAAGAGTTTGATGAGTGTTTTTGGTGACTGTAAGGTTGTTACCACTGAGGTTCCACAAGGTTCAGTACTCGATCCCTTGCTTTATGTAGTTTATATGAATGATTTAGACTCAAATGTAGGGATCATGAAAAAGAAGTTTGCAGATGATACAAAAATAAGCCATGCGGTTGGCAGTGAGGAAGGAAAGCTTTAGACTACAGGAAGATATAAATGGTCTCCTCTACAGTAGGGAGACCAAATGCAGATTGGGTGACTGCTTTGCAGAAGTCTGAAAGCATGACCTCGAGTTTCTGGTTACTTGCCATTTCAACCCACCCCCCCACCCACTCCATGATCTCATGCCCACATATCTGTCCTAGACTTGCTGCAGTGTTCCAGTGAACATCACCGCAAACTTGAGGAACAGCATCTCATTTATCGATTAGGCATGCTACAGCCTGCCGGACTGAACATTGAGTTCAGTAATTTCAGAGCATGGTGGGTCCCCCTTTTTATTTTTAGTTATTTTTTTCTTTTTTATTGTTTATTATTTTTTGTTTATTTTATTTTAGTTTGTTTCATCATTCATTTTTTTACCATGTGCCTACCCACTGTTTTTTTAATATCTGTGCTTTGGGCCAAGTCTATTCATTTTTCTGTCAATTAATACCCTCTCTGCACTAACGCTTTGTCTTTCAGCACACCATTAACATACTGTTTGCCTTTGCTCTCTGACCTTCTGGTCAGTTATTCTCTGTGACCCTCTGTCCTATCAACACCTTGCCTTTTGTTATCTCTCGCCCCACTCCCACTTTATTTGCTTAAAACCTATTGCATTTCTAACATTTGCCCGTTCTGATGAAGGGTCACTGACCTGAAATGTTAACTCTGCTTCTCTCTCCAGATGCTGCCAGACCTGTTGAGTATTTCCAGAATTTCTTGTTTTTATTTCAGATTTCCAGCATCTGCAGTCTTTTGCTTTTGTATAAATAGTCTTGTCAGTTGAGCAGAAAAGTGGAAAATTGTATTCAATCTGGAGAAGTGTGAGGTAATGCATTTCAGGAGATACACCAAGGCAAGGAATGCACAGTAAATGAGAGGAGACTGAGTAGTGTGGAGGAACAGAAGGAGCTTGGAGTATATGTCCACAGACCCTTAATGGTAGCAGGACAGGTCGATAAGGTGGTTAAGAAAGCATATGGCATGCTTTCCTTTATTAGCCAAAACATAGAATATAAGAGCAGGGAGGTTATGCCGGAACTGTTGTTGCGTGAGGTTTTTTTTTGCAAAATATGTTTTTAAGGACCTATAGTTGAATAATGGACATTAATTCATCTGGAAGCTTGAAGAGATGCTGAACTTTGTGGAGTTTTTTAAAAGAAGTCACCAGACTGTTCCTGGACTTGGCTTGTAAACAGGCCCTTACTGGAAGGCACCTGTTTTCAGATAAAATACCAGCAGGGATCTTGTTAGTTTGACTTGGGGAGATGTTTACAAAGAAGTGACAGATCAAGATTTATAGAGGTCAAAGGCTTGACCTCTGGAATATTTTTGGTTTCACTTTCAATTGTTACCAAAGACAATTGTTTTTTTTTCTTGCCAAGAAAACCCAGCTCATCTTTTTCTCTCTCTTGGAAAGAAATCCTGCATATCCAGTGTGTCAGTCTCCTCTTTCCTTCTGTATTTGAAGAAACCCTGTGTATCAAATGTGTGGGAACTGAAACCTCTGTTGTTGCATTTCTGCTGTAAAGCCTATCTGAAGCCTCTGTAGCTGCATTTCTTGGAAAACCAACCCAAACAGATCTTTAACATCACCTGGAAAGAACTGTTCTAGGAAGATGCCAGTGACAGTCATCTATATGCATTTGGGATGCCATAGCAAAGCAAACGACATCTTTCCAGATCTTCTCTTCTTCTTCAAAAATGAGCAAGTATTCAACCTAAGTGTTTTTTTTTTGTGTCTTTTTTTTGTAACAGAGCTCTAAAACCAAGATTTCTTTTATTTTTCCGGTTAACCAGTATGTGTGTGTGTGTGAGTGTGAGGGGCTAAGGTAAAAAAGGGAACTTTAATATTTCAATCTGTGTGTTTATGCTTAACTTCATTACTGGTTAAGACTTGTTTTATAATACACTGATAATTTTTTTGTTTATTAAAGAAACCTCGTTGGTGTGTTTTATTCTGGGATAATATAGAGTCCATGATTGACTGCATCGGTAAGTGGGAAAAAAATTTAAATATATGCTGTGACCTGTGGAGAAGTGGGACTAGAATAAGCAATGCACTCCTCCAGCCGGGGAGGCGGGGAGAGCATAAAATCGGGTGAGATGGTGGCGAGCGAGTTCCTGCCACCATTCCGCCTCAGCTGAAAATGAGTCTGTTTACACGCCTTCCTGCTTCACCACCAACTGAGGCCCTTAACTGGGCAATTAACCCCCAATTAAGTGCCTCTTCCCGCTGCAGCTGCAATTTGAGCCTGAACAAGGGATCCAGTATCGGGAAGGGGGGGAGGGCCTGCTGAGGGTCACCCCCCCCCCCGCCCTTGCTGCCGAACCCCCTCCCCACCACAACGCCCACCCCACAGGACCCTCACGCGCTGACCTACCCGACACGTCTCGGCCTCCAGGACGGTCACCGCCAACAGCAGCCACCGCCTCTGCAGTGGCACTAAAGCCTGGCTTGGGTATAAAGTTAAAACCCGATCCGGGCCCGACCAGACAACAGCTAACCTGAACCCAACCCAAGCCCGAGCCCTTTAATTTTTTTAAATGCCTGCCCAGACCCAAAAATAACGAACATATTATTGAAACAGGAAAAAATCATAGATTAAAATGTAAACAATATGAAACAAAACAGTGCAGTCCAGCCCGACCTGACCCAAGCCCGAATGCTGGACGCAGAATACAGACCCAACCCAACCCGAACCCGATGCGTAGTTGGGTTTGGTCGGGTTCAGGTCAGGTAGCCAGGCTTTAAGTGGCACTGCAGCTGCCAGCCTCTGATTGGCCGGCAGCTCTCCAAGAGCAGGACTTCCGGTGACGGGTTCCTTGATCCTATGGAAGGCCTGCTGTTGTTCACTTAAGTGCCTGTTTGGCACTAAATTTGGCAGGCTTTCTGGAAAAGAGGCGATACGGGGATCTCGGCATCGGTTTCTCCGGACGTTGAGACCCCCGCCGCCAGGACAAAATTTCCCCCTTGGGGTCAGAGGACAGCAGGTAGGTAATTGTTTGGGATTTTTAAGGTTTTTCTTTTCTCTCTGAATCAGGGCAGTGGTTTAAATTAGCACCCGGAAACTATAAAACAAAATAAATGACACTTTGCATGCAGAAGTATTCAATTTCAGCTGTAGTTAAAAATGACTATATTGTGTCCTCATTGAGTAATTATTATATTTCTTGTCAGAAAAATAGGATACCAATCAAATTAGAACTTGATGGATTTGTTTTATATCTCATATCCAATTTGAAATAGAGGAACTACCTGTGATTCAGTGAGATTTACACACTTAGAACCAAAGAAGCAATATCTATTGTAATGATATATTTGTAAAATCTGAGCTTAGTGAATCAAGCTCTGTTCTGAAAATCTGATTTTGTAGATATACGAGCCGAAAGGTTTAAATTTCAATCCATGACAATACCTGTCCTGAGCCATCTTTGTTGTATAGATGTTGTAATGGACTGTAGGTGCAGATGATTCCAGCATAATGGACACATGTAGCCTGTGTAAGCCTAGGGAGCTGAATTCAGTCACACCTGAGAAAGGGCACAGGGATCACGATGCAGGTAGCACGCCAACTTCTTGCTTTCAGCTCATTTCAATTATTTTGTTTCCCAGCAAATACAAACTATGATGTTCATTGGCTGGACACGTCAGCAGGGGGCCAATATCATGACTGGCTAACACCACTTAAAGCTAGCTTACACTGTTTAAAGCTAGCCTACATCTCCTAAATGGGGCTTGCATTGTGGCTGGAGCATGTTCTGGCAGGTATCCAGGAAGTGACGCTATCCTGGGAAATAGTGAAGAATGGCACAACATGGAGCGTGCGGGCTCCAAGGTTTTCAGACACTGCACTGGAGGCCTTAGTGGAGGAGGTGGTAAGGAGGAGAGATGTTCTGTATCTTCAGGGGAGGCAGGAGGCCCTCCAGACACATGCTCAGAAGGAAGTAGGAGGAGATAGCCTGGAGTCTATCCCCAACCACCTGGATACATGCTGCAAGAAGTTCAATGAGCTTATATGAGTGGTCAAAGTCAGTGAATGCATCTTCAAATGTCATATCTCACCAACTGCACCATAAGCCTCAGACTCTGCTCAATTCACCACACCCCTACAACTCACCTACCAACAATCTCTATCAATCAGGGTTTATGCCTCACATTCATATGCTTGACCTCACCCTCACACAGTGCTGAGCACTGCTACAAGTCTCACACCCACATCTCACAGGTTGCCCACACTGCCAGCTTTTCAACCATGACAGCCACGTCACCAAAAAGATTGTCCCACACTCACTGACACACTTCCCTCTCTTTTGCAGGATGAGGTGGTACATAGCCAGAGGCAGTAGGATCTAACCAGAGAGGTCAATTGTGCTTGTGTGTCCTAACCCCCATGGAGGAAACAGTGATGGCCATGCCAAGGCCATGGCCAGTGGCGGGACAGAAGCCATCAAAGATGGCGGTATCCTCATACCTAATACTCCTTCTCACATTCCACCTCACCTTCATCCAACATTCTCTTCTGATTTACAAGCTGCAGAGGGTGTAAACATGCACCTCTTATTTTCCCGTCACCCTCCACGCACCACAACCTTACTCCTGTGTCTTTTTCCTGTCCCAGCCTCTCAGATTGTAAACAGGGAGGCAGGGGCTCTAAAAATGCAAATTCGAGTTGCAATTGCTAACACCTGGAAACAAAGGAAGGCCTATATTGTTTTCTTATGGGCAGACTTATGGACTCTAAATATTGTAAAAAGAAAACGACTATTGGCTTTTGATTCTGGATAAATTCAACAGGCTTTGCTAAGTTTTCAAGTATTTGAATAAGTTAATGGGAAATAACCTGCTCTGTAATTTAGCTACCTACTAAATGCTGTTCAGTTAATATTAATTTTTAGTTTAGTTGTTATAGTAAAAGTCTTAAAAGGTGAACCTCTGCACTCAGTTTTCATGGAGCCCAGTTAGGTGGTGAAACCTCCAGCTGTCCCAAACATAGTTCCCGAGGTCAGTGGGGGGCATGGCTAATGGGATGGAACGCCTTGGCTATGAGTTTCCTAGCCCTGATCTGGAGGAAAGGTGATAGATGGTACACCAGGTGAAAGGTAATATACTCACCATTGGAGGGGCACAAGTGGTACCCAATGGTGTATCCAGCCCAGAGATGTTGGACAGAGCCCAGAAGGTTAGGCAGTCCCATATTAATTTTCATAACAGCGTTGGTGGAATAATTTTCTTGCAAGTGCACATGATCAATTTAACCATCACCTCATGCCCCCAACCCTGCCAACCTGTAACCATCCCACTCACCCCACCACCAAACCACAGAGACAGCTGCATTTATTGCCCTTTGGCACCTCTGTGCATTGCTGGATGATCAAGGTTCCGCTACAATGCTATGAATGCTGTCAGCCATTTTTTAAATAACAATGCTCTTCCTGGCCCCAAATAAGATTGGAAGGACAACAACACATGTTCCCAGTGGGCTGATGCTGGAACCCTGCATTTCACAAACAGTCATTTCTAGGATGTAGTTTCAAAAGGAAATAAGATTTTGTTTGGTCTGAACAATGAAAATGCTTTGCAAGCTTTTTCAGAGTGCTGGGCCTGATTCGCTGGAATATGAGTAGTGCCAATCAATTCAACATCTAGCATCAACATTAAGAGTTTTAGCATGAAGGTGATGTTCTGACATGCTTTTCTGTAGGCATCCTGGAAACTAAATTTGTTAGTGTCTGAAACCAGCCACAGTTGCCAGAATGGAAAGGCCTAAGGCCCATCCTAAATTTATCCTCAGGCCTCACTATCAAAATTACAGCGAGCTGCAGGCACTGGGGAAAGGAAGACAATCAGGAGGGTGGCAAGCCAGTCTTAATGCGGAGGCAGTCGGTACACTCCTGGTTCTCATAGCTCCTCATTAAGGTAAGTTTTAAAAAAACTCACTTACAGGCTTCTTCTGGCTTCCAGTGATCTCTTTAAGGACTGTTGGTTATGCTGCTGGAGAACCTGAAAATGTAGTCGAATTTGAAACAATGCAAGCTCTTTTCATTCATTTTAGGAACAAGCCCAGAAATGTGAGCAGCAGCCTGATTTTAGTTTTGAGATGGAGCTTGCACTTATTTCAGTCACCTAAAAAAAGGCCCTGCAAAATTTAGCAGTGGCCTGGATGCACACACAAATCAGGTGCAGGCCTTCCCACTGCTAAATTTGGCATTTTTGCACCCATTTGAAGCTCATAAAATGGATGGAACAATGTTGAATTTAGACATTCTTCGTATGCCTTTATTCTGTACAATCTACAGCACACTTGGCTAATTATTTTTCTGCACTGGTAGCCTTTCATGCTTTGTGCTGGGTAAGCTTTCCTATGGTGTTGATACAATAGAATGTGTGCATCCAATTACCTGAATCTGCTTGTTGGTGCATCTTATAATATGTGATGTTTTGTGTGCAGTTTTGTTCACAATGTGTGTTTGGGTTCCAAGCAGTCTTGCTGCATCTGCGAGAAGAAGAAAGGTACATCTTAGTAGTTTATTACATTGTAGTTTGAAAATCTTGGTATGAATGTATATTTATTATTAGACGTCTACTGTTATGACATAGGATACATCAGTACTGTCATAAGACAATGCTAGAAACACACAGCAGGTCAGTTAGCATCCATGGAGTCATACAAACATACGAATTAGGAGCAGGAGTAGGACATTCGGCCCCTTTGAGCCTGCTGCCCCATTTAACAAGATCACAGCGGATCTGATTGTGGCCTCAACTCCACTTACCCGCCTACACTGATACCCTTTGATAGAAACGTCTGTTTGAGTCAACGGACAAGTAAATATTATAGATGTAACCCTCCATCTAAATGAAAAGTATGAATGGACAGGACATGAACAAAAAGGTCACATAGACAAGGGAGGAAATATGGGTGGAATATCCTATAAGCTGCTGAAAGGAAAATTGGAGATGATTAGATGGCTGAGATAATCTGTATCATAATAAAAGAAATTAAGCGGATAAGAAAGACAAAAGTGTCCTGGGGCAATGGGGAAAATTAGGTCTCAAATTAAAGCAGGAAAATCTGTCAAACAGGGCAGTGTTTGATGGCCCAAAGAGAAGAAAAACAGACCAACAACAAATACCCAACTGGAAGAGATCCAATTTCGGTGATTTGAGAAGGGATCTAGCACAAGTGGACTGGAAACTGATTGGCCAGGGAAATAATAAATGAACAATTACAGTCCTTCAAGGCATAGATAGTTTGTGTACAAACCAAATATTCCTCGAAGGAGGATAAGGGATATCCAAAGCTAGAGCTTCCTGGGGTGACAGAAGAAAAAGAGGTTTAAATAAAATAGAAAAAGGAAGTTAATGACAATGCCAGGGACAGACTACAACAGAAAACCAAGCAGAATACTGAGAGTGCATGGGGAAACTGAAAAGGATATAAGAAAAGCAAAGACAGAGTATGAGAAAACATCAGTGGGGAATATAAAAGGGAACCCAAAATCTTTTATAAATACATAAAAAGTCAAAGGATAGTTAAAAGAATGGTGAGGCTGATTAGGGGCAAAAAGGAAATCTTCTTGTGGAAGCAGAGGGTATATCTGAGGTACGGAATGAAATACTTTGCATCTGCCTTCATAAAAGAGGAGAATAAAGTTAATGTTGCAGTAGGGGAGGGGAGAGCAGAGGTATTGGATAGGATAATATAGACAGAAAGAAGTTGCTATTTAGGCTGGCATCGCTCAAGGTAGAAAAGTCACCCAGTCCATGTGGGATGCATTCTAGGTTGCTGAGAGAAGCTAGGATTGAGATAGCAGAAGCTCTGATTGCAATTGTTCAATCCTCCTTGAGTGTGGAAGTGGTGGCAGAAGACTGGAGGATTACACCCTTGTTACAAAAGTTGGAGACGGATAAATTTGATAACTACAGGCCAATCGGTCCAGCATCAGTGGTGAGAAAACTACTGGACACCAGTGTCAAGGACAAAGTTAATTCTCACTTGCTGAAGCAATAAGAGACAGCCAGCATGGATTTGTTAAAGGCAAATCATTTCTGACTAGCCTGGTTAATTTCTTTGAAGTAACTAAGAGGGTTGATGAATGTATTGGGATAGATGTTGTACATGGATTTTCAATAGGAATTTGATAAAGTGAATAATATGAAAATATTAAAGGTATGGTGGTAACTTGGGTATTTAATTGGCTAAGGGATAGAAGGCAGACAGTAGTGGTAAAAGGATATTATTCTAACTTGAGACAACTATTCAGTCTGATCCCCAGGGGTCACCATGTCTCCTTTGACATCACCTTCCAACTCCGTGACCTCTACCACCTAGAAGGACAAGGGCAGCAGATACATGGGAACACCACCACCTGCAGGTTTCCCTCCAAGTCACACACCATCCTGACTTGGAACTATATCACCATTCCTGTCGCTGGGTCAAAATCCTGGAACCCCCTCAGTAACATCACTGTAGGTGTACTGCACTAGGACTGCAAAAGTTCAAGAAGGTGGCTCACCACCACCTACTGAAACGCAACTATAGATGGACAATAAATACTGGCCTTGGCAGTGATGCCCACATCCCATGAATGAGTAATGAAAAAAATAAGGATCATTGCTTTTCTTGTTATATATAGGTGACTTGACTTGGATAGAGGAAGTACAGTTTTGAAGTTTGCTGATGATACAATACTTGACAACATAGTAAAGAGTGAACAGGATAGTAGCAGGCTTCAGGAGGACATAGACAGATTGGGGAAATGAGCAGACATATGGAATTTAATGTAGATAAGTGATACAATTTGAGAGAAACAGCATGGAAAAGCAGTGTAATCTAAATGGTACCATTTTGTGGGGGGTACAAGAAGAAGGAACTTGGGGTGCATATTCACAAATCTTTGAAGGATGCAAGGCAAGTTGAAAAAGTGGTTAAAAGAGCATGTAGGATAATTTGCTTTGTAAATAGGGACTTTAAATACAAAAACAAGGAAGTCATGCTAAACCCTTACAAAGCACTGATTATGCATCAGATAGAGCATTTGTATAATTCTGGGCACCAGACTTTAGCAAAGATGTCAAAGCCTTGGAGCTGGTACAGATGAGGTTTACCAGGATGATACAGGAATGAAGGACTTCAATTATTTGGAGAGGTTGGAGAACACAAGAACACAAAAATGGAAAAACACAAGAAATAGGAGCAGAAGTAGACCATATTCCCCATTGAGCCTGCTCCACCATTCAATGCGAACATGGCTGATCTTGGGCTTTAATTCCACTTTCCTGCCTGCTTCCCATATCCCTCAATTCCCTGTGATACCAAAAATCTATCTATCGCAGCCTTAAATGTATTCATTGATACAGAATCCACAACCCTCTGGGGTAGAGAATTCCAAAGCTTCACAACCCTTTGCATGTAGCAATTTCTACTCATCTCAGTCCTGAATGATCAGCCCTTTATCCTGAGACTGTGCTCCCACATTCTAGATTGCCTGACCAGTGGAAACAATCTCTCAGCTTCTACCCTATCATGCCCTTTCCGAATCATGTATGTCTCAATTAGATTGCCTCTCATTCTTCTAAACTCCAGAGAATATAGCCCAATTTACCCAACTTCTCATCATAGGACAACCCACTCATTCCAGGGACCAATTTAGTAAATCTTCACTGCACCGCCTCCAGTGCAAGTCTATCCTTTCCTAAATGTGGAGGCAAAAACTGCACACAGTATTCCAGGTGCAGTCTCACCAAAGCCTTGTACAATTTTAGGAAGACTTCTTAATTCCTGTACTCCAATCCCCTTGCAATAAAGGCCAACAGGCCATTTGCTTTCCTAATAGCCTGCTGCACCTGCATGTTAACTTTGTGCGTTCCTTGTACGTATACCCCCAAGTCTCTCTGAACATCAACACTTACCAGTTTCACACCTTTTAAAAAACATTCTACTTTTCTACTTTTATGACCAAAGTGAATAACTTCACACTTCCCTACATTATACTCCATTTGCCATCTTGTTGCTCACTCACTTAGCCTGCCTATATAGCTTTCCAGCATCTCTATGTCCTCCCCACAGCTTACCTTTCCACCGAGCTTTGTATCATCAGCAAACTTAGACTCTCTGTCTCTTCATCCAAGTCATTAATATGGATCGTAAATAGCTGAGACCCCAGCACTCATCCTTGCGGCACTCCACTGTTCACTACCTGCCAACTTGAAAATGCCCCATTTATGCCACTCTCTGTTTCCTACCTGTAACTAATCCTCTATCCATGCTAATATATTACTCCCAACACCTTGGGCTTTTATCTTGCCTATTAATCTTTTATGTGGCACCTTATTGAATACCTTTTGAAAATCCAAGTATTCTACATCTACTGGTTCCCCTTTATCTACCCGACTAGTTACATCCTCAAAAAACTCCAATAAATTTGTCAAACAGGATCTCCCTTTAGTAAAACCATGCTGACTTGTTCTAATCATACAATGCTTTCCCAAGGGCAATGTTAAGACTTCTTTAATAATATTTTCCAGCATCTTCCCAACAACTGATGTTAGGCTAACTGGCCTGTAGTACCCTGTTTTCTCTTTACCTCCTTTCTTGAAAAGCTGGGTGACATTTGCTGGGAGAAGTTAGTATTGTTCCCCTTAGAGCAGGTAAGGTTAAGGGGAAACTTAATAATGGTATTCAACATTTTAAGTGGTTTTGATAGAGCAAGTAGGGGGAAACTCTTTTCTCTAGTAAGTGGGTCAGTAACCAGAAGTCACAGATTTAAAATAATTGGCAAAAGGACTAGATGGGAAATGAGGAGAATTTTTTTCACAGAGTGATGTTAAGATCTGGAACACAAAAATTATTCAATCAAAATGTCATCATGTAATTGTGAAATACATAATTAATATAATGTATCAGTGAAGAGTGCAAGAGGGCTTGACATGTGCAACACCAGGCATACCTCAAAATGAGGTGTCAAGGGTGAAAGAATCAACTTCAATAGGAACTTTCAAAAGGCAATTGGACAGGTACATGAAGTGGATCAATTTGCAATGTAATGGGAAAAAAGCTGTGGTATGAGACTAAATTGGACAGTTCTTCCAAAGAACTGGCATAGGCACAGTCATGATGGGCCAAATGGCTTCTTTCTATGCTGTAAGTTACTATGAGCCCCAGAAGCACAGATTCCTGCTGCAGCATTGTTTCCCATAGAGAATTTTCATCCATGAGCTAAACCATGCCCACTCCTCCCAACAAGTCGTTTAGAAAAATCAAGGAAGTTCTCAAATTCTCACTCCTGTTGATACCAAAATAAAATGCTGGGAAATTCTGCAAAGTGCACGTTCTCAGAATATACAGATGTGATTGAAAGCTCTCTCATAAATGCTCATAACTAAAAATTATTCAATCAAAATGTCATCATGTAATTGTGAAATATATAATTAATATAATGTATCAATGAAGAGTGCAAGAGGGCTTGACATGTGCAACAC